>NC_080192.1:7580757-7883787 GCF_030028045.1 Hippopotamus amphibius kiboko
CAGCAACCTGCAGTTTGTTTTTTTTAACTGGCCACTCTGAACAGAAACCAAAGTTCAAGAAACTTGCCCCAGGCCTCCCCCACCACCCCACCATAAGCCAAACTAAGAGTCAGCTGCAAAGCATAATCCCACCCATTCTGCTTCCAAAGGGCTTTTACTTTCTTTATCTTGTCTTTCTTCTTCCCAACAACCTGAAGCCCCAGCCACACAGAGGGTTCGAACCCACATCCCTCTCCAGGAGCCCAGGTTCTACCCCTGCTTCTCCACCTGCAAGACCCACGTGCTACAGCTGCTGAAGTGAGACATTTAAACAATAACTCTTTTTTTTTTTCTTAATAGAAAAGTAACAGAAGTTCACTGTAAAACCCTTGGGAGTTATGGGTAAGTATACATTTAAAAAAAGCCAGAACTCGCCCAGAGTCCCAGAGCTCTGCTTACCACTCTTTTTTTTTTTTTTTTCCTTTTCTTTTTTGAGCAATTTGAAGTCACTGCTCCTGTTCACGGGAGAAGAAATCCTTGTGGTCCTACCACCTGGGCACCAAGAGAGTTTCATGGGCTGCTCTGCCTGCGTCAGTGCCTGAAGACAGGCTGAGGCAGTGCAAGAGTCCCTGAGCTGGGTTCCAATCCCAGCCCTGTCCCAGGCTAGCTTTCAGGGAGTCAGTCTGAGCTTCTGTTCTGTCATTTACAAGATGGAGCTAATGATACCCACCTTGCAAGACTATTTTACAGATTTACATAGTCCCACTCCACTATGCACACATTCAGAGGTCAGAAATCTGTGTTTCTGCTGAACTGGGCAGTGTCAGAGAATACTTGGCAACTTTCAAATTTATTCCGTAAGTACTTTTCAATCAGTCAACACCAGTTTCTTTGCAGTTTCTGTCTAGGCCACTCTTTTTTGGCAAGGGTTTTCTGGACCACCCTGCTACTACTATTCATTTATTCGACAAACAACCTCAGGACACCTTTGTGTGCTATGGGCTCCGCCAGATGCAGGAGAACAAGGTCAATGAAGCCCCTGGCCTTGGGGAGCTTGTGGTCCATGCGTGGAAAGACAAATAAAAAGGCCAGTGTTAAATGCACAAGATACAGATAAGAGTTACAAATAAACTAAAATAGGAAACGCGGCAGGGAATGACGGAGAGGGGGGCGGGCTAGGAGCTTAGGGAAGGCCCTCCCAGGAGCCGGCATTTAAGAGAGACGAGAAGGAGCCAGCCGTGGGAACACGGGAGGTGGGTAAGGGCACACCTGGTGCAGGGTACAGTGACGGTAATGGCCCTGAGGTGGGAACAAGCTTACACTGTTCAAGGGCAAGACAGAGGCCAGTGAGGCTGCAGCACTGGAGTGAGGGCAGGCCAAGCAGGAAGCAAGGGACAGGCTGAGGCTGGTCAGAGAGCCACGCGCAGGCCACGCTGGACAGCCAACGCTGCGCTCCACACGTGCCAGGAAACCACTGGAAGGTTTTCGGCAGAGGAGTGACAGGGTCTCGTCTGAATCTTGAGAAGATCCCCTGACTGCTGTGTTGAGGATGGATGACAAGAGGGGAAGGTGGCAGATTAGTTAGGAGGCTACTGCAGCGGTCCAGGCCTGGATCAAGGTGGGCAGTGGGGAAGATTCAGGAACATTCTGGAGGTTATTAAATGTTCATGGCTGTCACAACCACGCCCTCACACTGGGTGGTCTGTATAGCTTTCAAAGTTCCTTCATTTGAGTTTCAGAGCAAACCTAAGGCAGACAGGACTGAATCAGCAAGGCCATTTCTTAGAACAGGAGACTGAGGCCAAGACTGACGAAATGGGGGACTTCCCTGGTGGTCCAGTGGTTAAGAATCCGCCTTCCAAAAAAAAAAAAAGAATCCGCCTTCCAATGCAGGGGATGCGGGTTTTATCTCTAGTTGGGGAACTAAGATCCCACATGCTGTGGGGCAACTAAGCCTATGTGCTGCAACTACTGAGCCCATGCACCTCAACTAGAGGGCCTGCGTGCTGCAATGAAGACCCAATGCAGTCAAATAAATAAATATAAAAAAAAAAAAAAAGACTGACAAGATGATGGTGCCCAGCTCACACAGCTAGTATGTGCTGGAGCTAGGAACGAAAGCCAGGACTTTGGACTCCCTGGCCTGCATTCCTCTGCCTGCAGAGGGACAGGGAATGACACGCAATGCCCCAGAGAACAAGGGCTTAGATGAGCCTCAGAGAAGCCCAGAAGGGTCACAGCCTCGACCTTGCCTGCAGCCCTCAAAGAGGTGCTCGACGGATGCTCACTGGCTGACCCTGGCTTTCCATCTCAGGGAACCTGACAACTGGCTCCCTCTGGGAGTCACGGTGTGGACAGGGCAGGAAGAAATGCGGGGTGGGTGGCCCCTCAGATTTCTTCTGAAAAACAGGGACCTCTTTTACCTTGACAGGTTATCATGAAGATTAACGAAAACTGTGGACAGAAGCACAATACAAATGTTATATCATCAGGGTTTCCAGACAGACAGGAAAAGAGCTCCACGGAGACTGAAACAGCTTGATGGTATCTCTCCTGCAGGGCATCGAAGACCTCGGACTCGGGAGTGGAGTAGCCTGGCTCCCCTGACCCCCTGCTCTCCCTCAGCTGTGTGATCCTAGAACCTCACTCTCCTCATCTGCAAAACGGGGCTGCTAATAGTCGCTCCTGCCTTGAAGAGTCGCTAAGCGGATTCAGTAAGAGAAGGCACAGAAAATGCAAGCGCAGGGCCGGCACACAGCCGCGTTCCAGACATGGGGGCTGCTGCCACTACTGCCACTGTCACCAGCAAGCCCGAGTCTCAGCCTCTGATTCGGGGTTGGGGAACTGCTGCGGAACTGAAGTCGCCTAGAGATGGCTCCTAGATGCAGAAATGCTGCTGCCCCTTCCCTCTGGGCCGTCACAGCCTGATGGGGAAACAGCGCTAACACACCTGCAGAAGCCATCAGGGCGCCTGCAAAGAAACAGACGTACTAGGAGAAATAAATAAGGTGGGAAGGAGCCCCATAGCTGGTGATGACAGGGAAAGGAAAACAAACCCGTTTTCTATGGGCCATTAAATGTGATGAAAGGAGCCAGCTTCTGTGGAGGCTCCTGGGAGCTGACACGTAGCAGTCACTTCATCAACCCTGGCTGAGGCTGCAGCCAGACTTCCTCAGAGGACACCTCCACCTTCTGCTGTCTCAACTTTACCACCACTGGCCCCATCAGCCTCCTGCCTCCCTCTCTCCCTCCCTCCCAGCCTTACCTAGTCCCCCACTGGGCCAGCTCAAGAGCCAGGACTGCCTGGGTTTGCCCTTCAGCTCTGTGACTTACACAATGTCACTTAACCTCTCTG
Source organism: Hippopotamus amphibius kiboko (assembly GCF_030028045.1). NCBI lineage: Eukaryota > Metazoa > Chordata > Mammalia > Artiodactyla > Hippopotamidae > Hippopotamus > Hippopotamus amphibius. The sequence continues at coordinate 7,584,092 of NC_080192.1, forward strand.
TGCCTTGGTTTCTTCATCTGTAAAATGGGGATAATTATAGCGCCTGCCTATAGGGCTATCATCATAAAGATTAAATTAGCTCATCTAGGAGAAAGCACTCATGACAGCTGGCCACTAGCTAACTGCTGGATCAGTGCTTGTTAAGTTATTAAAAAATTTGAAACCCCTCTAGTTCCTCTCATCTGAGTCTCCTGTCCCTATTCCCGGGCACTGGGCTTCTCCCAGAGGTTACCACCAAACATCAGCAAACTTCAGGGCTCATTTTCAGAAAAGGAAACTTGGGCCTAGAGAACCCAAGGGACCATGGTGGCAGAGCCTGACTTGAACCTGAACTCACACCTGCCACCTGCACTGTGGCTGTACCAGATGGTCTGCCCGTTCCTACTTCACACTGCCCTGCCTTTGTCCGGCTCAGTGCCTCTCCTTAGAATGCCTTTTCTCTGGCCTTTCTCAACCCATCTTTCAAATGTTTAAATGGCACTTCTTCTCAGAAGACCTTCCACTCTCGGGGTAGAATAAATCTTCTCCCTCTACACTGGAACATAACTCAGTTTGACCACACAATGGCTGAATGTGTCCTCCTGGCACCTCCAAGGGGGCCTGGGACACAGAGGGTGAATCAGACCCAGTTCCTGTCCTTGGGAAGCTCAGGCTAACCATCTGTATCTTTCTCCCTTCCACACTACAAGCTCCTCTGTGGTATTGAGCCAGGCATTGGCAGGCACTATGAACTGAACTCAGATCTCCATGCTCAGGGCTATCTTCCTTCCACCAGCATTCTGCCTTCTGCAGTCACACTTCCAGAAACCTCCTGAGAGTAGTTGCACTAGGCCAGCCCCGTGAGGCCACAGGACACAGGGCTGGTTCAGTAAAACTCCCTGGCCTTGGGGAGCCTGCTGACCTTTCAGCTTAAGCCCCCACCCCCAGAGCATTTGCCAGTTCAAACTGTGTTGGTCTCTGTACTGGTCTACATATTTGGGATGGAGGTGGCCCAATTTTGACACCATGTAGCACACTCAACAGTCACATTGGACTGGCTTCAAACCAGCCGGGTGACCTTAGGCCAGCCACAAGAATCCTGTGTTCCTCAGTGTCTTCAGCTATGAGATGGAGATAATAATGCCTACCCCTCATGGAGCCACTGTAAGAATTAGAGAGAATGGATGTCAACCATCCCAGTGTGGAAGCAATGGCGGCGAGCCCAGTATCCCCTACCTCTTCTCCACCCCGGTCAAGCCTCCCCATTCGTTCAAGCTCAAGATCCACTTGCTGGAGGAAGCCTTCCCTAACTTTTCCAGGTTACTCTGCGAGCTCTCTTCTCCTCTCCCACCGCACTGACCCCAGTATTGACCATTTCCTTGTTCTCTCATTGGTTCACCAGAGTTAAATTTCTCTTTCCAGCCAGCCTCTAAGTGGCAGACTCAACCCAAGCCTGCCCCACAGCATCGCACTATTCTCACAAGAGGTGCCGGAAGAGTACCTCGCGAAGGTAGCCAGGATTCTGGGAAAGGGTGAAGATTCGTTGGCAGAAAACCAGGTGGGAATCCTAGCTCTGTTATGTGACTTTCCAGAGAGAACCTTCAACTCTCTAAGCCTCAGGTTTCTCACCTGGAAAAAGAGGATTGACAAATGCCGAGCTGACATGGTTGCTCTGGAGGACAGATGAGCCAGCATATGTGAAAGCCCTTTTGTTATAAACTAAAAAGTGCTATTTAAGGGATTATTATTTTCAGATTCTCAAATCCAAACCTACTGATGCCTCAGCTTTCCTATACCTAAGATTCAAGAGCCCAGCTCTTAGCCCCAAATGGTCCACCAAAACCCACATTCTTCACAAAAAGCCAGCAGCCTAGAACTCACAGCACCCATGGAACCTCATCCCAGCTCACGGATCACAAAATCTCTCTCCCATCTTCAGACCTCAGCCCTCCTGGACACAGGTTTCTCCTTCCCAGCTTAAGGAAGCCCACACATCAAACCTGCTCCAACTGTGATTGGCCGGGCATCATTTCTAGCCCGCAGCCCAGTTTCCATGGGAAGTGAAAATGGGGAAAGGGGACCAAGGTGGGTATGGCTGTATGTGGGGAGAGGGGAAGGGAGGTCTCAGTAGTAGAATTAAGGATCCTGCTGGAATTTTGTGTCCAACAGTTGCTAAATGTTCTATAATTATCGCATTTGTGTGAAAATTCAAGGATCTGCATTCTGCTGTTTTCATGGGACTTGATGAATCGCAGGCACTGAGGAAAATGCAGAGAAGTTGGGGTTCAAAGTCTTGTACCCAGGAAGCAAAGTCCCAGTAAGCAACCGCAGAGAAATGAAACCCGGGACAAAGCTGCTGGGGCCCCCCCACTCTGGACTCAGCCCCCTTCTCCAGCCCCTACTCTTGCCCATGAATGCCATGCAGGCATCACACCCATCAGTCTATCAGCGTGAATCCTGATTTTTTTTTCCCCTGCGAATACTGCTTTGTCTCCGTGAAAGACCCCCAAACCGGGTCCCTTATAAATGTCTAAGCCGGACAGATTTTAAGGGGAAATCGGGGAAAGGAAGGAGCAGGCCAGGAGGGGTCCGTGAGGCCCACGGAGGGCAGAAGAGGGGTCCGAGGCCGGGGTGGGTGGCTCCCGGGCACCCTTCTCCCGGGGGCGCCCCCCAGCCGCTTGGAGCTGTCCCCCGCAGCCTCTGTGCGCACCTGGTGGGACGACGGACCCCCTCGCAAACCTCGGACCTGAGACCGAGCCCGCGACCGGAAATGCCCCCCCACCCAGACCGCGCCCCCCTTTCCTGCCGCACTCTCCCCCGGGCCGGGCCGGGCCGCAGGCCCCGGATCCCCGGGCTCGCGTGGACGCCGCAGCCGGCAGGGGCGGCCCATGAGCGGCGGCGGTCTTCGGCCCGCGCTGCGGTCCCTCCAAACTCCCGGCGCTGCGGGGCCAAGGCGCACACAAAAGGAAGGGGCGCGCTGCCAGCGACGCCCCCGCCAATCGCCTCGAGCCCCATCGCGGGCATAGGCAAAGCATCCGCGCACCCCAAAGCTCCGGACGCCCACTAGAGAGCCCCCCATGCAAGAAATTCCCAGATACCCCCAGGGGGCTGCAGAGGCGGCCGAATCACCCAGCGGCAGGTGCCCCCGGCCGCACAATAACTTTGAAACTTTGGGGCCGGGCACGGGGACCGGGAGGGGGAGCCCCCAAAAGGCAGGAAACGGGGGGGTGGGGAACTATTTCTTTCTTTGCGCCAAACGCACTCTCCGGGGGTTCCCGCGCCTCCTCCCGGGCCGGCGCGGCCCCCGGGCGCCCCGAGCCCTCCCGCGCCGGCCGCCGCGTCGCGGTCGGGCCCCCGCCTCTGCCCCGCGGGGCTCGGGCCGCGCGCAGCACTCACCTCGGCCGGGCTGCGCTCCCCGCGGGCCTGCGCCGAGCCCGATAAATGGTATGCTATGACTAGAGGTATGATTACGTTATTATTATTAGTAATAATAAGAGTAAATGCTATTTAATTACGGGCGGCCGCATCCTGCCCCCGGCGCCGCCGCCCCGGCAGCTCGGTCCATGTGGCTCCGGAGCGCTTTACTTTCATTTCCAGCCCCCTCGGCCGGCCGCTCGCGGCAGCACCCGCGGGAGGCACCGTCTCCCTGCAGCTCCTCCTCCTCGGGTCCTAGAGCGCGGCTCCCCTCGCCTGGCGCCGGGGGTGGGCGGCGCGGGCGGCGCACCTGGGGGCGCGGGGGGCGGGGAAGTCCCCCTTCCCCGCGGAAAGCTCACGCCTGGAATTCACCTTTATTTTCTGGGAAAGTGTCCTTCCCTCTTAGGGCTTTTCTTTTGGCAGTTCTGCATTTCTGGCCGGATGCTGGTCTAACTCAGCGCCTCCGTCCTTCCTCCTGTGTGTAAGGAGCCCCCGGGTTTCCAGATGCTTTCAATGAAGGCTCCCCAAAACCCTAGTCGCCTTGTGCCCTTTTCGAGGATGAGGACCGAAGGCTCAGAGAGGAATCAGGACCTCCCTCGGCTGCTATTGTATGTATAGGATCTTTCCAGAAAGGATCTGAGGCTGCTTACAAGACCCAGAAGGTAAGGGGAGATCATCAAAGGAGAAACCGGCTGTCAGCGTCCCTGGCACGGCCTCAGAGCTAGCCAGGTGCAGGTTGGATTTGAATCCAGAGCTTCCCATTCCAAATACGGTGTCATCCCACCCTACCACCACCTGCCCCATAGATTCCCGAGAGTTCTTTCCCCTCTTCATTTTACACACATACACATGTATGTATATGTGTATATATGTACATATATTTGTGTGTGTGTATATATATTAACTTCTTTATTGAGGATCAGCTGTGAAGTTTGGAGAGATTTTTTTCTTTACAAATGTTATCGCTTCCACATTTGTGGCAGACAGTCTTAGGAACTGGAGATACGTGGCTGAGGTACATTTTAAGCACGCTGTGGTAAATCCTAGGAGGGACCAGAAACTGGCACAGTTTGCCTGTTTAATTCTCACAGTAATCCTGAGAGATTGGTTTTAGCATGCCTGTTTTACAGATGGGAAACTGATGCGCAGAGATTAAGTGACTTGTCCAAGGTGGCAATTCTGTCTCCAGAGTTTGCCTGCTTTACGCAGCCTTCTACACTTTTCACTGTCTACCTTAAGGGAGCCTTGAAAGGGGGGAAAAGGCACCTGCACCGTCAGAATTTCTCAACATCTTCCTTCTGTGGGTGCCATCTCTCCCCTCACTACTCGAAGATTAACAAACAAAAAGGCAGCCTCTGGTATGAGGAGGATGGACGTTTATGTCCAGAAATGAAAAGCAGTGGCCCTCAGACTCGCTGTTTAAAATGAAGACCTTTAATCCCTCCCACTACCTCAGAGATTTTTTTTTTTTTTGGCTGCACTGCGCAGTTTGCGGGATTTCAGATTTCAGTTCCCCAACCAGGGACTGAACCTGGGCCACAGCAGTGAAAGCCTGGAATCCTAACCACTAGGCAACCAGGGAACTCCCAGAAATTCTGGTTTAGTATTTTTTTAAATTAATTAATTAATTTATTTATTGGCTGTGTTGGGTCTTCGTTGCTGCAGGCAGGCTTTCTCTAGTTGTGGAACTCTTTGTTGCAGCATGTGGGCCCCTCATTGCCGTGGCTTCTCTTGTTGCACAGCCCCAGCTCTAGGCGCGTGGGCTTCAGTAGTGGCGACACACGGGCTCAATAGTTGTGGCACACAGGCTTAGTTGCTCCGCAGCATGTGGGATCTTCCTGGAACAGGGATCAAACCCATGTCCCCTGCATTGGCAGGCGGATTCTTAACCACTGCGCCACCTAAGAAGTCCCTGGTTTAGTATTTCTGACAAGCACTGCTGGGTCACCTGTAATAGACCCAAGATCATGGGCTGAAGGCCTCCACAGGCTGAGCCTGCCACTTTAGGAAGTCTGGGTGGTACAGTGGGGCTGTCACTGAGGCAGCATTAGAAACACCAAGGTCGACTGGAGTCCCAGCTCTGCCACTTGCTAGCTGTGTGACCCCAGGCAATCTTGCAACATTAGTTTCCTCATTGATAAAATAAGGATAAGAAAACCTAATCAACATAAAGTTTGTTTCAAGGACTACAATTAAATAATACCTGTAAAGCATATAGTATAGCGCCTAGCCCATGGGGAGGAATAAATGTTAGTTCCCATATCCCCCGTGCAATTTATAGTGAAACACTCTTGACAGTTTTTCAGATTAGGTTCCAATGTCATTATCACTCCCATTTTATGGATGAAGCTGTTGAGGCCAGTTGGACGACTGCATCTTGCCTCAGATGAACTAGCTGATAAGTGGTATGCTGATTCTACTATCCCAGGCTGCCAGTGGAATAACACATATCCTTAAAAGAGGACTGGAGGGACTTCCTTAGTGGTCCAGTGGCTAAGGCTCTGTGCTCCCAATTCAGGGGACCTGGGTTTGATCCCTGGTCAGGGAACCAGATCCCGCATGCTGCAACTAAAGATCCCGCATTCCGCAATTAAAACAAAACATAATCAAAAAAATGAGAACTGTCCATCATTTAAGGTGGATTCAGCCGGACACCAGCCCTCCCCTCTGCTGCCTTCATCTCTTAAATGTGGTATCAATTAGTTAAACTATCTGAGCTGCCTGAGACGGTAAGTGGGCCCTTACAAGACCCCAACCAGAGGTGGTGGTGCTTTGGAGAGAAATGCCCCAAAGTTGGCACCAGCAGGTTGCCCTATGTCCCCACATTAAAGCCAAAATAGCAGTAACAGCCACCACTTTTGATTTACTTATGAGCCAAGCACTTTGCACATGTTGATCCTCTTATCCTGTCCCAAAACCCTGTAATGTAGGGATTGATTTTACCTGTTTCAGGGTAAAGAAACAGATACAAAGCGGTTAACTGACTTGCTTGAGGTCACACAGCTAAGAAAGAGGGAGAGACAGAATTCAGCCCCAGGCCCATCCACCTGTAAGACCATAGCATCGTGATGTGGATATCTTAAATCTGGATGCATCACTGGTTACCCCCAAGGGCCTGTCACGGGAGTGGGTTGCTGGAGAATGGGAGGCAGACACTCTTGCTCTGACCTTGGAGGAACTGACAGGTACATCGTTCATTTATCCCTTCTCCAGTGAGCACCTTCTGCTCCAAGCTCAGGCCTGCACACCAGAGATGCCTTCTCATCACCTGGGAAGAGCCGGCGTGCATGGTGGTCTTAATTGCAACCAAGTACAGTGTGCATTCACTCACTCAAAAACATTCATTGTCAGGTCCCATGCTAGGTCCTGGGACTGCAAATAAACCCTTTTCCCCACAGCTCCAGCACAGGCCCCGGTCCCAGCCTTCCAGCAAGGGGTCTTAACTTGGGGTTTAGGGGAAGACCCTGAATATAAAATGCACAATTTTGGGCTTAGGTTGGAGATAATAAGAGTACTTCCCCCACCAAAAAAATTAAAAAAAAATAAAATAAATTAGAAAAGAGTACTTTCCCCATAGGGTTACTATGAGGATTAAGTGAGTTCCTGCATGCAAAGCATTGATAAATGTGTGATTAAATAAATAATACATTCTTCTGGGAAACAGTCCATAGAATTCACATTCTCGAAGGTGAAGGTGATTTAAAAAAAAGAGAAGGGTGGACCATGAGCCTAGAAGCTGAGAGAGGTTATAAAACAGTGGATGAAATGCAGATAATAAAACATGGTCACAATTGTCTCCAATATGCTCGAAAATATTCAAGCATACAGAAAATTGAAAGAACTGTATAGCTCTGTATTATGCTACAATTGTTAACATTTTGCTGTATTTGCTTTATCATATATTCATCCTTCCATCCATCCACTCTTCAATCTACATAACATTTTGGTTAAAAACAAAACAGGTAATTTTTAACTTTCTTCTGTATGCTCTTTTGCATCTATACTAATTTTTTCAATTGCTATCAGTTTTCATTTAAACACTGAAGTAATTTCAATTTTGGAACAAAAGAATTATTAAAAGGGAATATAATCTACCAAAAGGATTTGGTACCAGGAAACCCTTCATACACATTAGACCCAAATTTAAGCTCGTCCCCAGACACCATCCTTTTCCATCTTATTCAACACTGGATTCTGGAATAGTGCTTTGGACGTAGTAGATAATTATTTGCGGAGTGAATGAATTCTTTTAAGTATGGTCATTTCCCGAGGTTAAAAAAATAGTTAAGGGAGCCCTGGGCTTGAACCCAGGGGGCAATGTGGTTTGAGTTATCTTTAACAGATGATGTAGCAACCCCCTCCCACCAGGGGAGGGGGCAGGCTCTCCAGCAATGTGGGTAGGCCAGGCCCACCCGCCTCTCTCCAGGGGCCCAGGGCCAGCACCCAGTTGGATCTTGGGACTCTCTCTCCACATTCCTCACGTGTCTGACATAGTTCAGGCATTTGTTTTTGATCTGACTAAATAGCAAGTCCGCAGCCTTGGTAGCTCTTCGGGAAACCAGAATAAATATTGTTATTTATTCCATTTACCATTGGCAATTAAGTCTGTTTTCAGGCACAAGACTGGAATGTAACACACTCAGTTAAAGTAAACCAAATTAATCAGAGACAGTCTGCTTCTCTCTTCAAAACATTAAAAGAAAGAAAGAAAGGAAAAAAGGAAAAAGGAAAGAAACACAAAACCGCTGCACAATAAGGAACATCCACTCTCCCCTTATTCTCACCTCACACTCACAAAGTGACTTGTTTTGCTTGTGTATTGAGAAGAACCCCAGAGACCCTTCACCCAGATTTACTTATTGTTAACATTTTGCCACACTTGCACTCTCTCGCTATATATATATATGTATATACACATTTTTTGGAGCCATTTGAGAGTAGGTTGCAGACATCATGCCCCTAATTATTTCAGCATATATTCCCCCAAAACAAGGGCAGTCTCTTACATAACCCAGTATAATAATAATAATAAAAAAGTTTAACATGGATACAACGCTATTATCTAACATACAAATGTTGCTGTCTCAATATTGCCCTTTAATGTAATTCCCCCCCACCCCCACCCCCAGGATCCAATCCAGGACCATGTATTGCATTTCATTATCGTGTCTTTTTAGTCTCCTTTAATCTGCAACAGTTCCTCAGCTTTTCTTTGTCTTTCGTGACACAGACATTTTTGGAAGAGCACAGACACGTTATTCTGTAACCCTCAGATGGGTATGTCTGATGTTTCCTCATGATTAACTTTATACGTTTCTGACCGGATGGTGATGCTGTGTCCTTCTCACTACATCACTGCGGGAGGTGTGCAACGGATGTCAGTTTGTCCCGTTATTGAGGTTAACATGGACCACTTGGTTAAGGTGGTGTGGCAGAGTTTCTCTACTATAGAGTTACTATTTCCCCCTTCCCTCCTTTTTAATTATCAAGTAATTTGTGGCTCTTTATGTGAAAGTCCTCGAATGTCCTTACAATTTCATGGGATAAAAAAGGCGAGGCTTTCCCTTTAGGAAATGGATACCTATTTCTTGCCGAAGAGATCCAGCAGATAGCCTTTAGCGGTACCAGCCTTTGTCAATAAAGTTACGGGAACGTGAACCTTTCCGGAAGGGCTGAGTCGGTCGTGCCGCAAGGCCTTTAGGGAAATGTAGTCGCCTTGGGAGATCGCGGCTAAACGCCACCCAGTGGCGTCCCGGAGAAAGAGCCAGAAGCCGAAAAGGGAGGGCAAAGATTGAGCAGCGGAGGCGCTCTAGGACGCGTGCATCACGGGAATGGTAGTTCAAGGGAGCGGTCCTGCGGCGTCCCGCCGCGCCCCGTGCAGCAGGATTGGACTACTATACCCGAAAGGCCACGCGCGCGGGGGAATGGGAAGTCGGCCTGGGCCTCCAACAAATCAAATCGAAGGAAAGAAACTGCCGGCTTTCAAAATCGTCCTCCTCCGCCATCATCCGCCGCCGTGCGGGGAGCAGGTGGTGTCGGAGGCGCGAGCGGCGAGGATCGCTCCGAGCGCTGAAGGACAAGTGGGCTGGCCCTCGGGGCCGCTGGACTGGAGGTGGAGACCCCGACCTGACCTGACCCGGGCCCTAAGTCAGTCCCCGCCCCGCCGGACTGACGCGCGCGCCCCGGTCGCCCCACGCGGCGGCGCCGCCTGTTTACGGTAGGGTCCGGGTCTCTTTCCTTTTCTTGTCACCTGCCTGGGATGGGGGCGGGGGGCGGCACGGCCCTGGAACTGGGCGAGGAAGGTGTGGTGCCCCCGAGCGCTTTGTGCGTGTCCGCTCCGCCTTCTCCCTTGTGCTCTCGACGGCCGAGCGCGGACGGATGGGAGTGGGGGAGCTGGGGCGCGCTGGTCCTTTTCGCAAGTGGGGATACTGAGGCTTAGGGAGGGCGTCAGGCCCACCCAGGCCGCCCAGCCCGCAGATGCCAGCAGTGGCGTCTCCTTTTGGTGTCGGTGTCATCTGGGGGCGGTGCGCGTCCGCCTGGGATCCCGAATGGGGCTCCCGTGCGGCCCGCCTGTCACTTGCGGCCCGAACTCGCGCCTTGCTCCCTCGCCGCAGTCCCCCAATAGGCCCACACCCGCGGAGGGCCTGGGCTGGCCCCGCAGCCCCCGGGACCGGCGTGAGTCACTGCTGACGCTTGGCAGGAGCGGTGGATGTGCACCGAGAAAAATCTGCGACGCTCCTTACCAGAAGGGAGAGGAGTGTGTATTACCGTTTGTCTTTGCTTTGCCAGTGGCCCTTTGCAGACCTTGGACCAATCAATTCACCTCTCCGTGATCCAATTTCCTGGTCTTTATAGTGGATGGTGTGTGTGTACTGGACTGAGGGATGGGCGCTTTTTCAGCTGAGAAGTTCTGTGTTCCTTTTACGTCTGGAGGCCTCACCACCATTTTTCTAGCCTTAAATTGTCCCATTTCAGAACTGCAAGTGGGGGGCGGGGGCGGGTTTCAGGCTATTTTATATTCATTTTCGTCCCCTCGTTCATTCTTGGAGCAGCTTTGAAATGCCCTGCCTCATGCAGCAGATAGAGTGATCCTGTCCAAACCTACGTCACATCTCTCTCTCCTGCTAGAAACTCTCCAGTGGCTCTGTCACTCAGTAAAAGCCACAGTTCTCAAAATGGCCTTCGTGACTTGGGTCTCTTGTTGATTCTCTTTCCTCATCTGTTACCTCTTTTCTCTCTCCCTCTCTGTGCTCCACCTCACTGGCCTTCTTGCACTTCCTCTAAAGCACCCCCTCTTTCCGCCACAAAAGCCTCTGCATTTGCTGTTTCCTTTGCAAGAATGCTCTTTCCCCAGATATCTGTGTGGCCCAATCCCTGATACCTTCAAGTCTTTGTTTCTTTCTTAATAATACATTCTATTTTAGATTGCAGCCCCCCCCCCAAAAAAAAAACACAGAAACTTCTTACCCCTTTTCCTGTTTACTTTTTTCTTATCACTGTCTGAGACACTATCCTTGTTCTTCCCTGATTACCTGTCATTCCTCTTTGGGGAAATGTAGTGATCCTTTCTGCTAGTCTGCTGAACTACATGTTGGAAGCTCCTTTTTTCAGCGACTCTGTCCTTGGTCTATTGTGATGGTGGCTGTTGTGATGTAGAGACCCCAGGTCTCCTAGAAACCCCTGAGGTCTGGCCACCATGGGCTGCCCAGTCTCCTGGCCAAGGTTGAAACCAGGTGTGCAGCGGGCTGACCTGTGCCCCACCCCCAGAGTCATGCCAGCCATGGTGGTGGGGCATTCTCTGGGATGGATGACCTGGAGCCCATAGCCATCTGTGTCCTGTTTGGGGAACGGGACCCTCAAACAGAGAGCAGCCAAGATGGTCAGGCAGGTGTGTGTTTTGGGTAGACTCTTTGTAGCCATCAGACTGGGACTCGACTGCCATTCACTGGAGACCCAGGAAATAGTCAACTCACGTGGCTTTGCTTGGTGTCCAAGCTGTGGCACTCGGGTTGAGGAGGCCTTGTAGTGAGACGGTAACTGTGCAGAGGCTGAAGTCTTCACCTTTTTAGAACTGTTCCTTCCCTAATGCAGTTTTCATTTCTCCTAGTGGTTTAGCACTTGGGATTTCCTTAGCAGGAGGAGGTGGGGTCAGGTGGCTGAAATGGCTGATGTCCTGCCCTGCCTCCCCAACCTGGAGGCACCCAGAGACTCCTCTCTTAATAAACTTTGATCTCCTCAGTTTGCAGATTTCCAAGGGAGCCTACCAACGTGGCCAACATGGCCTCTGAAGACATTGCCAAGCTAGCAGAGACGCTAGCCAAAACCCAGGTGGCCGGGGGACAGCTGAGTTTCAAGGGCAAGAGCCTCAAGCTCAACACTGCTGAAGATGGTGAGTTCTCGTGCGGACTGGCCCAGCGAGTGAGCGCTTTCCTCTTGCCATCTATCAGGCCCATTCAGCTTCATTATCGTGTGATTTGCCCTAGCACAGTCAGGCTCAAAGGTGGTTTGTCCATGAGCACACGGTGGGCATCTCTGCTGGTGACAGCTCAGGCTGGCAGGTGGGAAGGGCACCATTATCTCTCGGAGGGGCTGTAGGCAATGAGGTGTGACCACAGTTAGCTGCAGGCTCAAGATATAGCCCTGACTTCTTGCCTCAGATCCACCCCCACCTTCACCCCCACGATCCAGAGCTGGTCTGGGAATAGTTGTTGTCTTCCCCAGAGCTGAGGCCGTCATGGAGCTGCCTTAAAACAACAATCCAGGCCCTCTTGGGAGGTCTAGTCTATGCAGGTGAAAGGCCCTGGGAGAGGGATGGATGCTTCTGTCTGTGAACAGGCATCAGGACTGGAGAGAACAAGCAACCAGAATGCAGACCCTGTCTTTCCATTCCTGGCCAAGGCATGGCTGACGCCGATCAACCTGAATCCTCTGGCATCTGGAAGTAAAGGCAGCTACGTCAGTACTTGTAAGGCCTCTTGAGGTTCTGGCCCAACCAGGGAAACTGGTCTGATCTTGCCTGGTTGTCATGGTGTGCAGGCAGGCGTGCTCCCCTCCGCCAGGTCAGAGGCTGCTTGAGTCCTTGGATTGCTGGCAGTGTAGTGATGCACTTTCCTAACGTCTCTGCAGGGCCTTAAATATTAGAGTTTCTCCCTGTACTTTGTCACTTTTGATCCTTGCATCATCCCTGAGGGAGGGAGGTAAAAATGTTGCCGTTTTATAAATAAGGAGAAAAGAACTTGGGAGACTTCAGTAACTTACCAAAGGTCATACAGCTGGTAAATAGCAGAGCTGGGATTTTATCAGAGGTCCAGCTGAATCCCTGTTCTGGTGCTTCTCACTAGACCTTCAGTTCAGCTCTGTAAACATAGATTTGCTATTAGATAGTGGTCATTAACACTGTGTCAGGTAGTCTTAAGTGCCCTACAAAGAGTATCTCAGTTTATCCCCCACAAAAGGCCTTGAGGGTAGGTTTCATCCCATTTTTCAGATTGGGAAATTGAGGCTTAGGGAGGTGATGTGACTTTCCTAAGGCCCAGCTATGAGTAGTGGAGCTGGGAAGAAAATTCAAGTTTGTCTGGTCCTAAAATCCACGCACATAACCACTTCACTAGCTCAGGCTGGATGTGCTCCTTCTCATTTTGGAGGTCACCAGGGATAGCCAGCTGATAGCCCTGGCCTCTGAGGAGCTCCTAACCTGGAATAGGAATGAGGTACGCAGACAACTCACAGGAGGGAAACGATGAAACATTCTCTGAGAGACACAAACAGAAAGCTCTGGGACGTCAGGTCGGGGAAAGGGATCACTTTTAGCTTAGCAGGGTTCAGGAAGTCCCCGTGGATGAGGTGGTACTTGAAGGAGAAAGGACGCTGCAGGCAGGGAAGACCATGTGAGTTAGGCCCAGGAGCTGAGACGCATAGGGTGGGCTTGAGAGGAAAGAAATCAGAGTCTCACAGGGAGCCCAGGGCAGAGGCCCTTGAATGCTGTACTGAGGGGCCTGGTGGCCTAATCGTGGGCCCAGAAAGGGCCTCTATCTTGGCTGGGAGTGAGCGGGTGAGGTCCGGGGAGGGCAGGGGCCTGGGCGGGGAGGCCATGAAGCTGATGATTATAACAAGGCCCTTGTCTCTCCCCAGTAAGTCATTTAAGGACCAGAGAAAGTCCGTGGTACCTTACATGGCAGAGTACCTGGAACTTACTACTTTGTGAAGAAGTAGAGGCTGAAAAGAGAAATCCCTTCCACGCAGCTCATGACAGTTAGTGGTTATTCATGGATGGTTGGGGCCCATCCCTCACCTGTTTTTAAGTTATGTATTGATATAACTCCGTTTGGATTGAACATCAAGTGAGGGAGATAACCCAACTGTGACCCCACCTTCCCACCTTCCTGTTCCTGCTCTTCCTGTGTTGGTGCTTTTCCTTCCCGCTCTCTCGTGACTCGTGACTTTCCCCAGGCTCAACTTGTGGCAAGCACAGTACCTTCAGATCTCTGTACCTGTGTCACTTACACGGCTTCCCTCGGGGCCTTGGCATCTCTGTTGTCTTGCTTCTAAGGAAGGTATAAACGTTCCCTAGAGCAGCCATCCTTTCTCCTGGTGACCTGGCCATTCCCTGGATGTTAGGGGGACTCCCTTTTGGAGCAAGTCTTCCTAAGGGTTGAGAGGCCCAAGTGCCAGCTGAAGGAGGCCCAGACACCTGGGGCTCTGGAGTTGCAGCTCCAAGTGGGGAGAGGGGTTCCGGGGCTTCTCTGCCGAGGCCCTGCATAAAGTCCATGCTTGTGCACAGAAGCAAGGCTTTGGGGAGCAGCACATAGGTTCAGTTTTAGAAAACCAGTCTGAAGCTCAGCTCTGCCATTTTCCCTGAACTCCTTCCTGGGCAGAGTGGTTTCATTCCTTGAAGCCTCAGCTTCCCTTTCTAGAAAATGGGAGGCTCATATCTGTCCAGCCTTTCTTGTTGTGAAATGAATGCTGGTCACTACTCTCTAGCTGTGTGACCTTAGTAGGCATTTCCTTACCATCTCTGTGTCTCAGTTCACTCAGCTGTAGACTAGACCTGACAGTGACTACCTTAGCTGTGGTGGTTGTGAGCAGAGGCAAAGCGAGTCACTTTCTTCACAAACTCATGACCCAGTAAGGAAGGTGGCATTAATAGTCTCTGTGTAATGATCAGGTAGCGGGAGTTCCCTGGTTGGTCTCCTTACTTTCACTGCCAAGGGCCGAAGTTCAATCCCTGGTCAGGGGAACTTAAAAAAAGAAAAAGAAAAAGAAAAACAAGTAGCCATTCAGATGAGTGTAAAGCTGTAGCAGGTTGCACGTGGGACATCAGGGCTGCGAGGCCTGGGGAGTGGAGATTTGACCTAGTTAGGAGGTAGAAGGGTCTCTGAGCAGGTGCTGCTGCGGTGGGAAGAGGGGAGGGAGGACGTGCAGAGGCTTCTCAGGGAGCCCCTTACAGGCTGCAAGTCACACTTTTTAAAAACAAAATATTTATTTATTTATTTATTTGGCTGCACCAGGCCTTAGTTGTGGCGTGCGGGATCTTTAGTTGCGGCATATGGGATCTAGTTCCCTGACCAGGGACCGAACCTGGGCCCCCTGCATTGGAAGCGCGGAGTCTGAGCCACTGGACCACCAGGGAAGTCCCAAGTCACAAACTTTCTGACAACCCTTCTGTGGTCGTTGTAACCTAGAAAGTCGTGTTCGCCTCTTCTCTCTCCCACTCCTCTCTGTCTCTTCCCCACCACGTCACCCGCGACCTCCTGTGCCAGCCAAACTGGATTTGGCTTTTATGTAACCTGTGTGTTTTTTTCAGATTGTAAAATTAATACATGCTCCTTATATAGACACATCAAAAGAAGGGAAAAAAACATATCTTCATTATAACACAGCCCGGGGATATAACTACTGTTCGTTCTGATGCATTTTTTCCATATTCTAGTCTTTTGGTTTTTTTCCTCCATGTATAGCTGAGTTCCTCTTTTTTCCCCCGTAAAGTAATTGGGATCATAATTATGGATGCTTTAAAAGCTGCTTTCTAACCTGATACATTGAGAATATATTGAGCAGGTGCTGGAAAAACACAGACGTCACCCAGAATCCCACCACCTGGAGATAACTGCTTTAACATGTGGTTTCTAGACCCTGGGGTAGTGGGTGTGTGTGTGAGAGAGAGAGAGAGAGGGAGAATGCCTACAGCGTTTTAAAAGTGTGATCAGACCAAGCACCACTGGATAACCTCACTTTTCACTTATCACTGTAACTTGATTATTTTCCAAGTCAGGTAAACACCTGTGTCGCCATTCATAACAATATCAGTGTAACTGTTTATATCACTCACCACAGTGAGTTAACCTGTCCTCTGTTGATGGACATTTAGGTTGTATGGAATTTATCATCGTAATAGAACAGGACGGTAGCGGGCACCCTATACCCGCGTCATTTCACCCTGAAAGCCTGCGTGCCATCGTGCCTGCTGGCCTCTGGCTTGGTGCTGTTTCCCTGCCTGGCCTGTGTACTCCCCTTCTTGGCAGACGCCTTGCACACAACCCACAAGGGGCCCCGGGCACCTTCTTCACCCAAACCAGCCAGTTCCTCTTTCCCCTTGGCTCCCAAGCCTTTCACACATACCTGTTTGAACACTAGTTGTGGAGGGACTGTCTGCGTAGCCATGTCCCCACTAGACTGTGAGCCTTCCAGGTGCCCTTGCTGAGCCAGGGCCCAGCACCCAGCAGGTGCACCGTAGCCCTTGGAGTTGTGAGGGACGAGGCAGTCGCTGGACGTCAGCTCCTGCCTCTGCTGCTCGTGCCTCCAAAAGTCTAAGAGTCTGTTGTTGTTTTTGTTTTTGTTTTTTTTGGTCCCGGGCAGCCAAAGACGTGATTAAGGAAATAGAAGATTTTGACGGCTTAGAGGCCCTGCGCCTGGAGGGCAACACGGTGGGTGTGGAAGCAGCCAGGGTCATTGCCAAGGCCTTGGAGAAGAAGCCTGAGTTGAAGGTGAGGTCCGTAGGGCGAGTAGGCCCAGACTGCCTGGGGACAAGCCTCCGCTCACACCTCCACAGCCGATGCCTGTGTCCACACCATCCTGGGCCCCTGTGGGTGGTCACCTCGAACAGCTCCTCTCCCTCTGGCCTCCCCAGAACAGAGCACTGGCCGGGACCCCTCTCCCTGCGTGATGTGTCTGTTTGGGCCCTGCCGTAGCAGACCCTGAGATGGTGTTAGGTGGGTGAGAGGTTTATCGGGTAACACGTGTGAAAGATAAAGAAGAAGGAGCAGAGCTGGACAGGGAGCGTCTTTAGCTCACGAGGCAGATCTGGGACCTGTGAGGAGGGCCGGAGCCTTGGATTTGGAAGCTGTTCTGACAGATGCTCAGCCCGCCCAGCGGGGAGCTCCAGAGCAAAGCTTGCCCCGTGGAGGAGTCTCTCGTTGGGCAAAAACGGCCAGACCTCAGCTCAGATGCTGCGGTGGTTGGAAAGCTGCTCTGCGGAGGCAACCAGCTAACTGCCTTTCTCACCGCCGAATGGCGAGTTCTTTCTTGAAGGTTAGACCCAAGTGGTGCCCCTCGTTGGCCGACGCAAAGATTCTTCTGTTCTGGTGTGTCCCAAAGCAGGTTCCCTGAACACCAGCCCTTCAGGAAGCCCTGTGAGGAGAGTGGGGTGTCGTGTGTTCACACGTCAGGAGGCTGTTGCTGCCGGCGCCCCTTCGCGGGAATGCCCGTGTGTATTAGCTTCTCAGAGCCTGTGAAGAGCCATGAGGGAGAGAGACCTGCTCTCCAGGCTGCACGTGGCTCTCTCTGTACGAACAAGGCTAGGCTTGTGCTGGGCTCTTCTGCGTGTGTCATCAGCCCTCATGGTGACTCAGGTCCATTTTGTGAGTTAAGGGAAATGAGGCTCAGGGGGGCGGAGTGAACCGCCCAGATCCTGCTGCTGGTCAGTGGCTGAGCCACGTTCACACTCCCACGTCCAGTGCGCGTTCTGAAAGGGAAGGCGTCTGGGGCCAGGGCCACGAGAGGAACGGAGCAGATTTACCCAGGGAGGGCCCCGAGCTGGTTGTCAGAGTGGCCCTCGATGTTTCCCTCAGGAATGTGATGGTCAGGTTAACGGACAGCCAAGGCAGGACTGTTTCTGCTCTCCTGCCCAGGGCCTGTCCTTTCCCTGAGCATACGCTGGACGTTCTCCTGTGGAAGAACGGAGACCTCCTCGGTGATCTGTGAAGGACAGGAATGGAGGAGAAGGGGTTGGGGCTGGGAGGCTGCAGCAGCTGAGCTTTGGCATCCAAGGGCCTAGGTTCAAGACCCGGCGCCACCGCCTTATTTGCTGCGTTATGTAGCCTTGCACTGGACGCAGCTTCTTTATACAAAGGAGTTTTTCCTCTGTGAGAGGCTGCCGTGGTGGCTACACGCAGGCTCATGTAGTGAGAGAGCTTGAGCTGCGGGAGTACGCGTGCATCTGTCACCCTGTGCAGACCCAGGGCCTTGCATCACCCCACGTCGTGTCTCAAGCTTGCTTCAGTGCAGGAAGGAGCCCAGGGTGGGTGCAGTGGCAGGGCCGGAGCTGCCCTTGACACCGGTACTGGTCTGGGTGCAGTACTGATGCGAGATAAGATGTTGCTGCTCCTGCAGCACATGCACAAGTTAGGTCTTGACAGGTGAGGAGAGCGTGGCCCAGGGTCACACCTCTCAGGAGTGGGCCAAGGTTGGCGCCCAGATCCCAGCCCAGCCTCTTGACTGCTCTGCTGCCCACCTGGCAGTCACTGAGGCCTAAAGCCTGTTGCAAAGAGAAGATACCACGGGTCAGAGACAGGGCGTGGCAGGCCTGGGTCAGCTAAGTCAGAACTGCAAGCCAGCCTGGTGCCCTGGAGCCCCACGCTGACCTCACCCCATCAGAATTGGGCTGGGGAAGCTTGGGGAGGAGAGGCCACTGTCTGTTGGGAGGGGCTTAGGCTGTGGCTTCCTGTTCTGAGCCTCAGCACCTTCATGCAGGTGTAACTCACTGAGCAGACCCATGTAGAACATCTCCAGTTGTTAGTGATTTGCTTTATTGGAGGATGTGAGAATTCTTCTGCAAAAACCAGCTTCTCTAGTACTTAAGGTTGGATTTAGTTCATACATTTTAAGGACTGGGTTTCAGGGGAAGGTTGCTTTTCCTGTGTCCCACCCTTCCCAGGTTTGGCCCAGGAAAGGCCAGAGCTGCCAGAGTGGATACTTTGGGTGGACACAGCATCCAGAGTTAGAGGGTAGGGCTGTGTGCTTGGAGCCTCAACTCCGCCGGCCAGCATGATACATGACCCAGTCACATGGCCACTGCCTTTGTGACATTTACCTAATATTTCCTTTAAATCAGCTCCCTTGGAAGTAATTTAAAAGCAAACATGATCCCTGCTATAACTGGAAAATGGCATCCCTTACCATAAAGGAAATAAAGGAGTGTTATTAAATTCTAGTTTGAGGCCATTGCCATCCAGAGGCTCTGAGCCTGAAGCCTGCTCTCCCTTTGTTAAAAAGGCGGATGCGCTAGATAGACATGGGGAGGTGGATGAGACCCACCAACCCCAGCTGAGTGCACCGTCTAGAGGTGGTCAGGAGGGTTGAAAGAGACTTAAAAAGAGAGTAACGTCCTTGCTGCTGGATCACATGTTGTTTCCTTTCCGGTTCCTCCACTGCCCAGAATCATGTCCCTGGCCCACACAGCGTGGGAAACTAGCACTGGGTCAGGAGTCTGGTGTCTTGGTCCTGGTCCTGCCGCTGCCTTGCCAGGGGGCCCGGGGCCAATCCCCTCTCCCTCAGCCTGATTTCCCTCCCGGAGAATCAGAGGATTGGACAGATGGGAGGTTTTCTTGACACGTCTGCTCATCCCCCATGGTCCTTAGGGGCTGCCAGGTCCTATCAGCTTTGGTCAGAGCCGGTCCCACTTTTCACCCAAATTGAGCAGTCTTGTAGTTTTCAGTGGTCCAGGTCTACGGGAATGAGGAGCTGCCCGAAGGCCACCTCCAAGGGTTTCAGCTAACTCTTGTCTTCCTCCTTCCAAAGCGATGCCACTGGAGCGACATGTTCACGGGGAGGCTGCGGTCCGAGATCCCACCCGCGCTGGTGAGTGAACGGGGGTCTCTGCTCATGCTCCTGGTGGCAGGGACCCCTTTAGCGCGTCGCAGGACCTCTCACAGCCTCTTCTTTCTGGAGACCGAGCGCCCTGGGGTGCCTGGGGTGCTAAAGCCCGGCGAGCACAGCCTTCACCTGTGTCCTGACGCGCAGGTGGCCGTACAGGTGATGCTGGGAGCCAGGCAGCGAGGACTCAGCGTCCCCGTGAGACGGGGCGGCCCAGGGACAGGACGTACAGCAGAGACTTCCCAGGGGTCACTCTTGAGCTTAGCAGTTTCGCCCACGAGGCCCGTGGAGCTTGCCACCTACAGGATCACCCCTCCCTCCCGGGCCGCTCCCTCCCCTGCACCCCGAGGTCCCGCTCCGTCTCCAGCCCACCGCACACACAGGCTGCCGGCCCCTCCCGTCCTCCGATACCACTCTCTTTGCTTTGGTTCTCACCGTGGGCGGCTCGCCTCTGCCTGTTTTCCATTTCCCCATTCCTGGGGCTCCGCTCAGCTCGGGTGGGGCACCCAGCCTGTGTGTGTGCCTGCGCACAGGCGCACGTGTGGGAGGGACCGAGGGGTCCCAGGACGGAACGTGGCTCAGGGGAAGGGGGCGGGGCTGGCAGCGGCAGCCTCTCAGCGTATCCCTCTAGTACAGGGTGCCCTCTGGGCGAGGTTCGTGGTCAGCGGTTGGCACGATTGTCCATGCCATGCTGGCGCTGCCTTCTCAGCCTCCGTGTATCTCACCAGCACCGGCGCTCCTGCGATGCTTGGGCACCAACCTCATTTCTAACGCACCTCAGTCCAGCAAACAATTACGGGTCATCCAGGGTGTCCCATGGGGCCCTGGGGGGGCGGGCTCCCTGGGTGGGGGATTGAGGAGGCCCCTAGGGTTGCTCGAGTTAGATACCAGCCTCAAAGGGTGGACGAGAACCAGGTAAGGCTGGGGTTTAGGGTGCAGAGTAAGTGAAGGGATTTGGCTGTCTGTAAGTATAAGGATTTCGAGTTAGAAAAGGAGGTGAAGGAAGCTTACTTGTGGGCTACTAGCTGTGAGCCTCCGTGCCACTGTCTTAACTACATTTTAGCGTTCAATTTTCTCAAGTCTGAAGAAGGTATTATCTCCATATACTCGGGGTGAGAACAACTCTTAAAAACAGGAATAAGAGCATTTGGGGTCAGGGAATGGCATAACATGCAGGGAGGCTGCAGCGGGCACAGAAGGTTTGAGCAGCTCTGGCTGCCTAAGGGCTAGAGGTCAGTTGGGGCCAGATCCCCAGGGGCTGGGCCTTCTCCAGCCGGCAGGGGGAGCCAGAGAACAGCCCTTTGTTGTTGATTGGCGGGGGCGGGGGGCACGTGGGAGTGGGGGTGCTTCAGCTACCCTGTCCATGGCCCGGGCGAGAGCAGTGTCTCCCCTCGTGGACTCCTCCCACCCTGAACCCCCTGCCCCATCCCTGCCCAGCCCCATTTCTGCCCCCAGTCTCTGGCTGAGCCTCCTGTCCTCCGTTTCTCCTGGGGTTCCCAGCAGAGCTCAGCACCTTCTTGCCACATCTGGTCGTGGGCTGAGGCTTGAAGATGGGCACCCTGTCTGCTCAGTCACCACCAGAAACCCTCCCTCCATGTCCAGTGAACCCCCAGCCTCTGCAGCTCTGGCCCCCCCTCCCCCGCCATGAGAATCCCCCTGAGGCTCGGTCCCCCCTCCTCCATCCCCCATCACACTGGCCCCTGTATCCTCTTCTGTTGCCTGGGTCACTGTCTCACACCCCTGGGTGGGGCTCGGCCTCCAGCCTCCCGCTGCCTGTCCATCTGCCCTCCACAGATTTGGGGGTGTGTCTGCTGTTTCGCTCACCCACCTTGAAGCCCATTGCTCTAGGGCTCAAGTTCACAGTTCTTGGCCTGGCTTTCAAGGCTCCTGCCTGAGTTGACTCCTGCCTCTTCTGGAGTCTGCAAACTGCTTGCCCGAGACACATGGCACCCTGCTTCCTGCTTATGTCTCTCAGCTCATGTTTTTAGCACTGGCTGGAATCTTCTCATGTTTGATGATTGGCTGCTCCTCATCCAGACTGATCTCAAATGCCATTTCCTGTAGGAAACTTTCTCTGACAGCCCATGTGTACCCAACCCCAGCCCCAGCTGAATTAAGAGCCCCCTGTGGGGTGTTTAGTCTCATATAACAGGGTCGGCTCTGTGTCTCTGCCGGTTCTCCAGCAGCCTGGGTGCCCCCTGAGGGCAGGGAGGGCCTGGCGCAGAAGCGGTACCTGCCCGTGTCTGTGAAACTGACATGAGCTCCCTCTGTGCCCAGATCTCACTCGGGGAGGGACTCATCACAGCCGGGGCCCAGCTGGTGGAGCTGGACCTGAGTGACAATGCATTCGGGCCCGATGGCGTGCGAGGCTTCGAGGCCCTGCTCAAGAGCTCCGCCTGCTTCACCCTGCACGAACTCAAGCTCAACAACTGTGGCATGGGCATCGGGGGCGGCAAGGTGGGTGCAGCAGCCCCCTCCCCCACACCCCCATCGTCCTCCACTTCCCTCCCTTCCCAGTTCCCTGCTGCGTTTGCGTCCGTCTGAAGTATGTGCCCTTGGCCACCCACCGTCTGGAATGGTTGGCCTGTTGTTTTTCTCTTCAAAGGAGAAGGGCCTCAAAGGCAGCAGCCTGTGGCCGGTGGGGAGAGGAGATGGAGTCTGTGAGGTTGGAGTTGCCAAGCAACCATCCTCAGTTCTTGTGTTGCCTTGGCAACACAGGCAGTATTGCATACGTGCTCCGACCTGCTGGCTCTGCAGAACGCAGGGCTTGGGCATCACTGGACCTGCTGTGCCCTCAGAACAGCTGGCAGAGCCACCTGAGGCCTGGTGTGTGGGTGTGGGGGAGTCCATCCAGAAAGAGAAACCACTCAGGGAGGCCGGGCACAGCTCAACTTCGTTCCTGGCCAGGGCCTTGCCCAGGGCTCCTCCCCTGTCCTGCCAGCAAGTCAGGCTGGCCAGTGTAGAAAGGTGCCGAGGGAGGCTATCCCTGTTTATTCTCTTAGTCCATTCTGGCTGCTTTAGGCCCAGCTTCTAGAAAGGCTGAGCTCCAGGCTGCATTCCCATCCTCCTTCCCTCACGTCCTGACCAAAAGGAGCGAAGGGCCAGGACATAGGAACTGACAGCGCATGGGGGCGTGTGCTACGTGCGCTTCCTTAAACCTGTCATCCTTATTGAAAGGTAGGTGATGCCGTCCCCTTTTTCAGTCAGCGACACTTGGACTTAGAGATCTTTGGTTGAGCGTCCCAGATGACGTGGCCAGCGTAGGACAGGTGTGGAATTTGAACCTACATCCCCAAAGCCGGTCAGAGCAGCAGGAGGAGTCTGTGGGATGCTCGCAGTGGCCCAGGCTCTCGAGGGGCCAGAGTGGCCTCCCTGCAGACAGTCTGTCGCCTCCTGTCCATGGGAGGGAGAGCAGGTCACAGCCAACACTCTCCTGTCTCAGCTGACACTCCTCCAGTCTAGGGGGCAACAAGCTGTGTGTTAAGACATAAAAATGTTTGCCTCAGCACAGAAGACAGGTCCAGCCCAACCCAGAGGGGGATGTGCTGGGAGAGCGACCTCTGCAAAGATTCCTCGAGGCTGGTCTACAGCAGAAGTCGGTGGTTTCTGCCCTGAGCACACACACGACCCACCGCCGTCATGGAGTCCGGCTGGTGGGGTCCCGTGTCCCGTATGTGCCCCAAACACTGAGCTGTGTGCAGCCAACCTGACCCAGCTGCCAGTCACAGCGCCGCCACATCTTTGCTCTGGGACCTTGGCCAATTCACGTACCTCCCTGAGTCTTGGCTTTCTCATTGTAGAGTAAGGCCAACACCACCTGCCTCCCTGGCTCGTTTTGAGGGTGAAACGAGATGTGACAGTACCTTTGCTGAGAGTGCTCAGGACCCAGAAGGTGCTCTATAAGTGTTATTTCTCTCCTGCTGCACTTCCCATGAATCTGACAGTAAAGTGAGCTGACTGTGAAGCCCCTTCCCCAGGACCTGTCTTAAAGCTGGCAGCTCAGTGTTGGTGTCTCCCTTCCGCCAGGTTCGGGCTCCCCATCTCTGTCATGGGGCTAGACCCCGTGGGGGTGACGGGACACACACACACAGTGGCGGATGTCGAAGCTCTTGTCCCTGTGAGGTGCCGGGTGCGGGCGAGGTACGGCTGCTGTGCTGCTCAGCAGTGCTTCGTCCCCACATCCACCACCCGTGGGTGGCGCGGCACGTTGAAGACCAGGGCCTCCTGCCTTAGGCCCGGGCCCTTTCCTTCCCCGCCCCCAGATCCTGGCAGCAGCTCTGACTGAGTGTCATCGGAAATCCAGCGCCCAGGGCAAGCCGCTGGCCCTGAGGGTCTTTGTGGCTGGCAGAAACCGCCTGGAGAACGACGGAGCCACCGCCTTGGCAGAGGCTTTTGGGGTGAGTGGCTTCTGCCCAGGCAGCCCATTAGACTTGCCCCTGAGCCAAGGAGGAGGGCAGGAGCAGGGGCAGTGGCCGGGACGAGGTGTGCTCGGGTGTCCTTGTGCCCTCTCCTCCCTGCTCTCTCCTCCCCGCTGCTCCAGGACACCCCTGAGTCTGGTAGTGAGAGGGCCGCGCCTGGCTCACGGGCTAGGAACTTTGGGGTCTGTCTCCCTCTTCTCTCAATTTAAACGTTTTCTTTGGCAAACATTCTAGCAGCGTTAACCATGCTCAGGCCAGGGCGGCGGCCCCCAGGGTCCTGCTACTTCCAGCACTCCACCTGCCTCAGGGGAGCAGACGTTTCTGGGGCCGGGGGGCTTTGTGTCTTCCTGGTCCCCTGGCTGCAGCAGGACTCCAGCTTCCTCCCCTGGAGCTGGCGGAGCCCGGTTGCCTCGTAGACGCGGGCACGTTGAGGCACCCTCCCTGCACCCCGCCCTTGGCTGCTGTCCTCCACGTGCTGGCACAGCGTACGTCGTGCTCTTGCCGGGCCTTCTGCGGGCACCCTCGGTGCTCTTAGAGGCGGGGTGTTGCCTAACGTGGGTCCCTGGGATCCTACTGGTCTGTGGATAGGATTCAGGGAGTCTTTGAAGCTGGCTGGGGGGACATCGCGTGATTGTTATAACCACCAGGGCTAAAGCATAATTACTTTGCATGGCGAACATAGACAGTAAACCCCAGCAGCTTTAGACATTCCTGTGACTTTGTTACTAGGAGAGATCACAGATGTTTTCACATCAGATAATAGTTGTTATGGATAGATAGACGTATTTGTTTCTCATACATTAAGGTTACAGGTATGGTACACCTAGGTCTTGTTATTCATTGCCTTAAGAGGTACATGTATTACTACAGCACACATTTGGGCAGTTTCTCTAAATATTTTGATAATTGTTTTCTGATTGAATTTGTTATCCTATATAATTTAGTTTTTTTTTTTTTTTTTTTTTTTTCACTATTTTTTTTTTTTTTTTTTTTTTTTTGGGCACACGGGCTTAGTTGCTCCGTGGCATGTGGGATCTTCCTGGAGCTGGGATCGAACCCATGACCTCTGCATTGGCAGGCGGATTCTTAACCACGTGACCTCTGCATTGGCAGGCGGATTCTTAACCACCGCGCCACCTAGGAAGCCCAAATTTTACTTTTCCTCACATTTTTTGAGAGGATTTTTTTTTTTGGCACATGGGCTTAGTTGCTCCGCGGCATGTGGGATCTTCCTGGAGCAGGGATCAAACCCGTGTTCTCTGCATTAGCAGGCGGATTCTTAACCACTACGCCACCTAGGAAGCCCTATAATTTAGTTTAAAATTTAAAAATACCCTGAGCAGGGAGCCCTGGGGCTTTACCAGATTGCACAGAAAATGTTAAGAGGACCTGACTTGTGCCTCAGTTGGGCTGCCTGTATTTATTTGTGAACCCCCATTCTGTGCTGGGCGCCCAGAGACATCAAAAGGTGCCTGGGTACAGTTATGCCAGGCTTGTCCTCAGTCCCAGGTAGCAGTGGAGATTGGGACGTGGGCCTCTCCTTGAGATCTTGGGGGCTGTCGGGGTGCAGACAAGGAGGTGACTTCGCTACTCCAGAGTGTTGAACGCCAGGATAGAGGAAGGATGAGGTGCTCTGGGGACAGAGAGGGAAAGCCCTGGATCATGCTGGGGGGTTTGGGTGGGGCAATCCAGGAAGTCTTCCTCGAGGAAGAGGCATCCAAGATGAGAGCTGTCGAAGGCAATAGGAGTCAGCCTATCAGAAAAACGTCAACGAAATAAGACGGAGTGTTCCAGGCAGAGAAAAGGAGGCATCAAAAGGCTGGAGTGAGAAAGGGCCACCTAGGTTAGGGAAGACCCTCCTCATCTCCAAAAAAGGACGTGGCATGTGGGACGCCAGTCATATCATGTAAATAAGGCAGTAGGGCCCCAAGAGAGAAAGGCCAAGCAGACCTGCGTTATGTAGAGCAGAGCCAGGGCTGACTGTCAGGCCAGAGCCCAGGGTCCCCACCGTGCAGAAGGTACCAGACTAAGACACCTGTGCTCAGAGCTGTGTGACCCTGGGCAAGTTACGTAGCCCCTCGGATGCCTGGTCGTCTCTGTCTGGTGGTGATCCTAATCCCAGGAGGTGTGGAGAGCATCAGATGTGGTCACGCCCCGAGGTGCGCTTTGCCATCTCTGCCCCAAACATTCATAGATGAGCCCCTCCGGCGTCTGGTGTGAGTGCTGCCCTCCTGCCTATGGGATGTCCCCCGGCCTCGGGAGCCCACCTCTCTCCCTCTTGCCCCTTGCAGATCATCGGGACACTGGAGGAGGTCCACATGCCACAGAACGGGATCAATCACCCTGGTGTCACTGCCTTGGCCCAGGCATTCGCCATCAACCCCCTGCTGCGGGTCATCAACCTCAATGACAACACCTTCACTGAGAAGGGCGCCGTGGCCATGGCCAAGGTGAGAGGGCGCGGCAGGACCAGAGCAGGCCCTATAGACCGGGTTTGGCCGCTGCCTTTGTGGTGGACCCATCGGCAGGTGGCTGTTCTTCCCCCACCGGCCCACCCGGTGTATGTCCCGTGGGTTCAGCCACGAGAACATCCAGAGCGGGGCATATGTCACAAGCTAGCCTGTGCCCCTTTGGGCAGCTCTGCGTGTCCGTACTGCCCCATCCTAGCAGCTCGGACTCCACAGCTCCCATCAACCTCACAGGGCTCCATGACCCCACAGGAGTCTGGTAGGCCTGCTGTAGGTGTTAGCAGAGACGTGTGCAGGTGTCAGGGAGCACACAGGAAGTTCCAGCCAAGATGCAGGGCAGGCTGCCTGGAGGAGGTCACATTTTGGCCAATTTCTCCAGCACAAGTGAAGTTTGTCTGGACAAGTGTTTCAGGTAGAGGGGTCGGCGGCACGTGGGAGGCCTAGAGACAGGAGGGAGCCCTGCTCTGTTGGTCCTGGTGTGAACAGGCCAGGGTTCAAGGTGTGTTTGAGGGCTGGGGGAGGCAAGACTTTGTGGCCTTGCTGACTCCTTGAGGCCTTCTCCTGTGAGTAGCAGGGAGCCACTGAGGAGGCTTAGCCAGAGGCCAGGAGGCCCCCCGGGGCCAACAAGAAGAGCTGATGAGGTGGCCAGCCTGGATGCAGAAGAGGACAGGGTGGTGACCAATGTGGGGTGTGACGCCCGCTCAAGGAGGACCCTTACCCTGGTCCTCACCTCCTCCCCACAGACGTTGAAGACCTTGCGGCAGGTGGAAGTGATCAACTTCGGGGACTGCCTGGTGCGCTCCAAGGGTGCCGTCGCCATCGCAGATGCCATCCGCGGGGGCCTGCCAAAGCTGAAGGTGCTGGCTGGCTGCCTGTGTCCTCCCTCCGGGGTCCAGGCTCCCCCACGCTCGGGCGACAGCTGTGCGGGCCTTGTGGCTGTGGGGGGAGGGGGCAGGGTTCTAGCCTTTAAAGGCAGGGGGGCCTGGGTTTATGATAAGTCCGGTTCTTCCACACGCTCCCCCTGTGGCTCTGTGTGCGTCTCTTCCCCTCTCTGAGTCGCAGTTTTTCACTTTCCAAAGAGGAGGAGGAGGGTGAGGTGGGTGGTTGCAGGCTCGTGGAAGCGAGCGTATTCGGGACCTGCACGTGAACACGTCCCTGTGTCATGGTGATGTCCTGCCCGGCTGGAGGGCAGAGCCTGCCTCACACCCTCCCTTGGGGGAAACGGAGGCTTCGGAGCAGCAGCTGGCCTCCTGGCCCGTGTTTCTTCCTGCATCGACCCCTTCCTGTTATGTTTTAGGAGCTGAACTTGTCATTTGGTGAAATCAAGAGAGATGCTGCTCTGTCTGTTGCCGAGGCCGTGGCGGACAAGGCGCAGCTCGAGAAACTGGACCTCAACGGTAATGGGGGTGGTGGCCTTGGCACAGGCCTGCCAGGCGAGCCCCGGCCCCGTCCTGACCCTCCCTTCCCTCCCCTGCGAGCAGGCAACACTCTGGGGGGAGAAGGCTGCGAGCAGCTCCAGGAGGTGCTGGACGGCTTCAACATGGCCAGGGTACTGGCATCCCTCAGGTAGGGAGGCTTACATCCGTGGCTCCTTCGTTACTGCTTTCATTCATTCAGAAAACACTGGGTGAGTCCCTGTGACGTGCCAGCCCCGTGCTGGGCATTAGGGATGTGACAGCCAGACCGTCGAGGTTTCTGACGCGTGAGACCTTGTTGCCATGGGCGAGGGATCAGGGAATGAAACGGAATATTCAAGTTGTCACGTCAAGCAAAGGGGCATTTGGGGGCTGAGAACGGTCACCCTTTAGAGCAGGTGAGTCGGGGGGGCCTCTGGAGGGATGGCCTTTGATCTGACGTGACGGACGAGGTGGGGCAGCAGTGCTGGAGGACACGGTAGCCATGGGGGTCGGCTCGGCATTGTTCCTGAACCAGCCTCAGAGCGCGACTGTGGAAGGAGGAGATTGACACAGGAGAGCGGGGCTTCCTGGGTTTGCAGAGGCAGGGGCAGCGGTGCCAGGGGAGGCCTCCTCCCTCTGGGTGGGAGTTGGTTCCGCCATCAGCACCCATCTCCACCTGCCTCTCTCG
Source organism: Hippopotamus amphibius kiboko (assembly GCF_030028045.1). NCBI lineage: Eukaryota > Metazoa > Chordata > Mammalia > Artiodactyla > Hippopotamidae > Hippopotamus > Hippopotamus amphibius. Next base: position 7,612,545 of record NC_080192.1, read on the forward strand.
TCTCTAGGTTGGCTTCACTCGTGTGTCAGGTCCTTGGTGGTGTCCCGTCAGGGCCAGGCCCTGTGCTGCTCCTGGGAGCGAGTCCAAGATGGGCCCAAGGGGCTCCAGTCCAGGGGAGCTGGAACAGGCTTCCTCAGCGGCAGTCTGCCCCCACCTTCCCCCTTAACCGTGGTAGCCTCCTGTGGTTAGCAAGATGCGGGTGGCACAGTCCTGGGCGCCTCAGCCTGGGCAGTGTTCCTGCCAGGCCCTGGGCCCCAGCTGTGACAGACCGCTCTTCCTTTCCTCTGTCTGCCCAGTGGGACGGTGGATTCCTTTGGGATGGGGCGAGGCCGAGCTCCTCCTCGTCCGCAGCACGGGCTTCCCTGGGTGATGAGCAGCGAGCGACGGGCCCCCTGGTGACGCCGCGTGTCCCCACCCTGGCAGCTGCTGTTCCCCTTTCCCTGCGCAGGCTTCTGCCCAGCCGGGGCCCGTGGGTTCTCGGAGCCATCGTGGGCCACGGGGCAGGGAGGGTCTGCTTTAGCCAACCCTCCCGTCTGCAGTGATGACGAGGGCGACGATGACGAGGAGGAGGAGGAAGAAGAGGAGGAAGAGGAGGAAGAAGATGAAGAAGAAGAGGAGGAGGAGGAAGAGGAAGACGAGGAGGAGGAGGAAGAGCCACAGCAGGGAGAGCAAAGAGAGGAGTCAGCCACACCATCCAGGAAGATCCTGGACCCTAACAGTGGGGTGAGTTCCGTGTTTACCACGTCAGATCCTGAGACATCTTCACGGGGCTGATGGGTGTGGGAGCCTCGGAGGCTCAGTGACTGCAAGCTAGTTTTGACTACACACTCCTGTGTGGAAAAGAGGACGTTGTCCCAATGTATTTGTTTGTATTTACCTCAGTTTGGGTGTGTTCATTCACGTGTAAGATATGACACATACAGTGCTGCCACATTATGTGCAGTTGACTCTTGAACACCCGGGTTTGAACTGCGTGAGTCCACTTATATACGGGCTTTTGTCCGTAACTGCGTACTGCAGTGCTGCCTGCAGCCACGGGTGCGGAACCGCGGGTACAGAGGGCCGATTAAAGGTATACGTGGATTTTCCACTGTGCTGGGAATATACAAGTATTTCTAAAAGAAGAGAGTAAAAAATAAGCATAAATAGAAATTCTTTTTCCTATCCACTTTGGTGACCCATAGGGATGGCCCTCCTTCTGGAGAATGAGGCTGGCTCAGTGACCAAGTTTGGACACTTGGTGTCCCCTGTCCTGGCCGGGAGGCTGGTGGAGTCAGGGCTGCCACATCTGTTCCTCAGAGGCTCCCAAGTAAAGCTTCGGGAGGACTCTGGGTTGGACACGGACCTCCACACTGTGTTGAATTTGCCTTGCTGTCCGGTTTCATGGAAACAGTTCAGCACATGGCTGGGTGTCTTTAGTTCCTTGGGCGCCTCTGCTGCTCGCCAGCAGTGCTTCTCCAGGCTGAGGCTCTAGTTCCTGGTGGGGCCACTTTAGTCCTGGAGTCATTTCTGTAGCATCTCACGTCATGGCGAGGGTCCACTTGGCCACACCAGGCTCTTTGAGTCTGAGGGAGGTGGCTTGCCCCCACCCCAGAGGCTCCTGTACAAGGAGTCAACCAGGGCCAGCATCTGTGAGCCCCCCACTCTTTGGGGAACTGTGGGGAATTCTGGACTCTGAGCCTCGCGTGGCCTGAGTGAGGGGCGTATGTTCTGGGTGAGGAGTCTAGATCTGGACCTGTCTAGATCTGGACCTCTCCAGAGCCACCTGTGCCACCCGTCCCCCAGGAACCAGCTCCTGTCCTGTCCTGCCCGCCTCCCGCAGACGTCTCCACCTTCCTGGCCTTCCCCTCCCCGGAGAAGCTGCTGCGCCTGGGGCCCAAGAGTTCTGTGCTGATAGCGCAGCAGGTAAGAGCGTTTCCCATGCCAGGCCTGCACACGTCTTGGTTTCGGAGCTGCCAGAGCAAATGTTCAAGCGGAGCATGGGATTGGGGGTGGGGGGGACATTGTCACCGTGGGGTGCGGGGGCTGCCAAGTGTGTTTTTGTCACACACACACACACACACACACACACACACACGTGTAAATAAATGGGTGTGGCCAGTGGTTGCAGTTGTCTGCTCCCACTGCGAACACACTTGGGCCAGGAGGAAGGGTAGGGCTGTGGCACCTCAGGGGCAACTGGAATTCAGGAATTTCCCAGGACTCCCAGGTGAGCACACACACCTAGGCTTCCCTCTGTGTGTTCTGTAGGACCCGCTGCTTCCAGCACAGCTGTGCTGCCCCAGTCCCTGTGCAGGGCCCAGGCTGCTGGTGTTCTCGCTCCAGCCGCACTCGTTCACTGGTTGGGTCGTTCATTCATTCTGAGACAATTATCGAGCACCTCCTGTCTGCCGGCCGCTGCTCTCCAGTGTTATTTAACCTTCTTGGCAACCCAGAATGTAGACCCTTCTACTCTTATTTTACAGATGAGAAAACTGAGGCTCAAAGAGGTTAAATGATAAATACAGGCACACCTTGTTTTATTGTGCTTCGCAGTGACTGCATTTTTTGCAGATTGAAGGTTTCTGGCAACCCTGTGTCGAGCAAGACTATCGGTACCATTGTTCGAACAGCATTTGCTCCCTTTGTGTCTCTGTCACATTTTGGTAACTCTCACAGTATTTCAGACCCTTCACCAACAAAAAGATTATGACCTACTGAAGACTCAGATGACAGCATATTTTAGTAATGAAGTGTTTTTAAAATAAATTACGTACATGGTTTTTTAGACATGATGCTCTTGCACACTTAATAGGCTTAAATAATGCACTAGGAAACCAGAAAGCTCACATGACTCGCTTTATTACTGTGGTCTAGAACCGAACCTGCAGTATCTCTGAGGTACGTCTGTACAGAGAAGTAAAAGGGGCCACTCACAGAGCTGGCTTGCTCGTCTTGCTTTTTATTTCCCATGTATATTTTTCAATACTCTATTTTTTCCCCCATGAAAAATGAGACTATATGATGCAAACCTTTGTGTGGCCCACCTTTTCACTCAATACCATTCATCATTTTCCTATGTCAGTATAATCTTCTCATGCCCTTTATCTCAGTGAGTAGATGTAGCACTTAAGCCATCCACTGTTTCTGTGGAGTCACATTATTTCTGCTTTTCTCTGTTGTCTGAGTTTCCTTGCATGTAAACGTTGTTTGCATTCTGGATTATTTCATCGGGTTAGGTTGCAAGCAGGGGATCTCCGGGTCACAGAGAGAATGATTTTTAATGTGAATTCTCTGTGTATGCTGCACACCTGCTGTGGCCAGGCCCATGCCAGGCTCTGAGGGGACCGCATGGGGTGAGGACCTGTCCTTGCCCACCAAGGTGTCCTCTAGCTGCAGGCATGTCCCTGCTGTGTGCCATGGCCCTGGGGCTGTTGCCCCTGGTGCCCAGCCATTGTCTCCTGTGTCCTCAGACTGACACATCTGATCCGGAGAAGGTGGTCTCTGCCTTCCTGAAGGTGTCTTCTGTGTTCAAGGACGAAGCCACAGTGAGGACAGCGGTGCAGGATGCAGTAGGTACGTGGGGCGGGTGGGGCCCAAATGGCTCCTGCCTCTTTGCTGCCCTGGGGCTCGTGTTGGAACGCTCTCCTCCCACCTGCTCTTCCGTTGGGTTCACACCGTAGAGCAGGCTGGGTGCTTGCCTCTCTGTTTTTTGCAGATGGGGAAACTGAGGCCTTTCCCAAAGTCATACAGTTCTATACGGTGAGAACTTGGGCCAGGTGGCACCCACCGCAGGAAGGTCAGACCTCTCAGAGGAGGGGTGATGAGAGCTGAGCCCTTGTCCCCGCCTCTGAGCCACTGCACACAGTCCCCTCCACCTGGAGGTCCCCCTGCTTTACCTGCATCTTTTCCAAGGCTTCCCAGGATCTCTGGTGTGGGCCGGGTTGGGCCAGGCAGAGCAGGGAGGGAAAGGATAGAAGGGAGTGGGAACACGTGTGAGGCTTTCTCCAGGGTTGGCACACCATGGGTGACACTGAGGCAGGAGGGGAGGGCCAGGTGGGGGTCTTAAGCAGACACCAGGTGTCTGCTCCGTGAGAGCCCAACCCCACCGTGGGCTTTTGTGGGAACAAATTACCTGAATTCTGTTTCCCAGAACAGCCTCACACAGAAGCAAGGGCCCATGTGGTCCCTGCAGGCCCTTGGCCATGCCTCCCGCTGCCCTTCCCCATCCCTCCCCCCACCCAGAATGGCCGAAACCTCCCCTGGGGTGACCTTCCTCAGTTAATCTCTTCCCAAGCCCGTTTTGCCTGTGAGGCCAGGACAGGGAAGGGCTAAGGTTCTCAGCCAGCAGGTGCGAGCCCTTCCCCTGGTGCTAGCTCAGTCTGGCGCCTGTATCCACGTCGCACCCCGTGTTCACTTCCTGCTTAGCACACCAGGCGGGGCCCAGCCCGTGTGCTCGGGGCTACCTGCCTTTAGGCCTCTCTGCTGCTTATGCCTTGCAGATGCCTTGATGAAGAAGGCCTTCAGCTCATCCTCCTTCAACTCCAATGCCTTCCTCACCAGGCTCCTCATCCACATGGGGCTACTCAAGGTGCGCTGGGAGGGGGCGCAGGCCCCGGGGGGGTGGGGGAGGGGCCCCAGAGGCTGCCCCAGCCCCGCCCCACCCACCCCACACCTCGCATCCTGCCGGGGCCTGTCACCCACTCTGTCCCCAGGCCTGGGTCTGCTTAAGCAGCCTCAGCCTTCGGAAAGTGATTGAAGATCCAGCTTCACCTTCGCTGTGGGGCTCTCGGCAGGGGCTGGGTGGTGGAGACCCGAGGTCCCCCAGGTGACCCTGAAGCTCACCTTCAGCGGTGTGTTCCTCTTGCAGAGTGAAGACAAGATCAAGGCCATTGCCAACCTGTACGGCCCCCTGATGGCGCTGAATCACATGGTACAGCAGGACTACTTCCCCAAGGCCCTCGCCCCCCTTCTGCTGGCATTCGTGACCAAGTGAGTGTGCCCTCGTCAGCTCACGCTGCCGGAGTCCACGTGCGCAGGCCTCTGGTCACACTGGTGACTCGGGCATGTCAGAGGCCCTCACACGTCCCGGGCTCTCGGCATCTGTGTTTGAGCCTCCCCACCCCTGTGCCCGGCTGAGGACCCGAGGCTCAGGGACAGTGTCTTCCCCTGAGAGAGACGGGACGTGCAGTGGTCCCCATTCTGCAGACGAGGAAGTGAGCGGTGGGTCAGAGGAGGCGCTTGTCCACGGTTGCGCTGCTGACCTGTCCTGCGCCTGGCAGTGTCTCTGCGAGCAGTTCTGTGTGCATTCCCTCAGCACCGTAGGCCAAGGGGCCTGCTCGCTCAGCCTTCCACAGCCGCGGGCCCCTCTCCTGGACACCAGGCGCCCAGAACGTGGAAACCTTGGTCGCGTCCTGGGCGTGGTGGGGCGCTGGCCACAGTCGAGTAAAAAGGAGTCTCCAGACCTCAGGGTCCAGCGGGGGCGGGTTGGGAGGCTTGTCCCCAGGCTTCAGTCTCCCCATTTGCCCAACAAAGGAGGAGGTGAGTTGGTCTCCAAGGGCTCTGACCAGCCACACTGCCAGTGAATCCAGCATCTTGGGGGAAAGTGAGAGGGGGCGGAGGAGAAAGGAGGCTCCTCCGCCTTGGGGGACACGTAACATCATGGGGTCCAGGCCATCAGTCAGGGTGCTTAGAGCGTGTGAGGAAGTGTCGTGGGGCGGCTTGCCTGGGGTGGGGGGCGGGGAACATACGCCGGCCCTAGGGACCTAGTGGCGCCGCGGCCTCTTTGCCACTTGGTGTCTCTTAGGTCCGTGTGCACAGCACCACCTCCTTAGTCAGGGCTGACTCCCTCGCCATGTCCGCCCCCTGCCTGCCACCACGCTCCCCGCACCCAGACCTCCACTTGCACTGTGGCTGCTCCTCTGCCAGAGCCCCCAGCGAGGTGCACCCCCACACCTGTTCCTGCTGCAGGAGACGTTGCCTCAGCCCGCGGACCTTCGCTCCGGCTGTCTGGGGTGGCCTCACGTGGTGGCCTGAGCCCCCGTCTGCTACCCCCTGACAAAGTCTGGCTCCCTTTGTCTCCTTCTAACCCCTGGTTGGACTGTTCCCTTTGCATCATCCTCCATGTGGCCCTTGGGCTGGGCATGGACCCCCTAGAAGACACCTTGGCCCTTTTTGGTCAGTGACAGGCTGCCTCCTCCTGGCTTGTTGCAGTGCAGGCCTCAGTCTATTCCACTTTAAAAGAGGGGGGCTTGGTAAAAGCTGCCCCCAGGCCTCGGGGCTGACTGAGTGACTGTGGAGTGATATGCACACCTCCTTCCCTCAACTCCCAGCCCAGTGGTCTGGGCTCCAAGCCCGTCCGGGACCAGGTGTAACATGTCTGTGGGCTTCGGTCCTGGCTGCACCCCAGGCTCACACATCCCCCTGAGCGGCTTTCACCAGTTTCTTTCTTTGCAGTGAGACTAACGATCTTGATGGTAACCTGTTACGCACGGGGGCCAGGTGGGACTCTTGTGGCCCAGTCTTACACGTGCACTAGTGGCTGCTGAGGGCTCCCTGGCCCTGTGCACATTGGAGAGGCCTTAGAGAGCCTGTCTGATCGAGAGCAGAGGCCCCGGTCCCCGGCTCAGCAGGCCTGCGTTCTGGCCAGCTCTAGGCCATGTGGCCTCGGGTGCATCACCCACCCCCCACCTGCAAAAGGTGGGAGCTAAGGTTCTCTTGAAAAGTCACTGTGAAAGTCAGAGAAATTGATTCTGGCGTATATTTTGACGTCAGAAGTGGCCCCTACTCCATTTTCACCGTTGAGAAACCGACCCTGCTGCAGCCTGAGCTTCCTGGGCCCCAGAGGTGCCCACTCCACCTGCTGACCCTTCTTTTTCTGCAGGCCCAACGGCGCCCTGGAATCCTGCTCCTTTGCCCGCCACAGTCTACTGCAGACGCTGTACAAGGTCTAGACGCAAAGCTGGCCTCTCCCCACTGCTCGGCCTGGACCAGTGACGTGGGGAGGACTCAGATGCAGGACTCTGGCCAGCAGCAGGGAGGGTCTCTGTCACGTGTGTCGTGTCCCCCGAGCGTGTGTGGGTGTGGCGTGTGCGCAGGTGTGTGCTGCTTGTTGGGGTGTGGGCTTTTACTGCCTCCTTGCTGGACTGGCCCTGGTCCTGCTGGAGGGGAGCTGCCCAGGCGAGAGGGCTGCAGGCTGCTCTGCCATTAAACCCACCGCCCTCTGAGGACTGGCGTGTGCTGACATGTGCCCTGGCGGCTGTCCCCGCCCACCTCACCTTCCTTACCCTCCAGGGTTGCACCAGAGCCTGGGGAGCTGCTGTCCTCTCCCCCTTTGTTGGGGCTGGTGTTTCCTGCCCTGTCTGGGGCTGCTCACTCGATGGCTGCCTCTGCTTCCTGTCACCAAGCCTGCAGCCATCACTCTCCCTACCATCCATCCCTGCCGTGCTGACCCTTCAGCCTGAGGGCCAAGGTTACTGTGGGTGGGGCCGTGGGGTGGTCGGCAGAGGGCAAGAGCCTGCACCCACACCGTGTGGACAGGAAGAGACGCCAGTGGGTCTAGGAGCTGGACTTGCCTGGACGGCGCTGGCTGCACACCCAGTGGGCCCTTCTCTGCTGCTGAGATGTCCATGACCAGCCTGGGGGCCAAGCTGGAGGGGGCATCTGGGCAGGCCCAAACCTGTCCTCCAGCCTGGGGGTCAGGGACAGGGCCCACTGATACCTGAGCTGCATCTTGTTCGGGGCGGGGTGGGGGCTGGGCTGGGCTGGGCTGGAGATGCCCTGTGACACCCCGTGCTTTCCCCTTGTGCTCTTTATGTGTCTGGGCTGTGCCCATGGCTTCACAAATAAAGTCATAATGTAGCAACCTTGGAGACTGAGAAGCTTTTCACCAAAAGTGGACTGTGTTCAAGGCCTTGGTACCTGGAGGTCCCACCTCATTGTGGCCACTGTAACCCCGTCTTGGTCTGTAGGGGGTAGTCCATCTTGCAGAAGAGCTGCCACACCAGCCCTGTATCATCACCTGGGGCAGGCCTGAATGCTTCCTCAGTTGTGGGTCTGCCAGTTCCTCTCAGCAGGTGAGTGGTACCCAGGAGCGGGCAGCGACTCATGGGGCCCAGGAGGGTGGAGGGATGCTCCTGTTCCGGGCAGGGGATCCGAGTGGGGCCCTGTTTCACCTGCCTGGCCCCACTTCACCCTTTGTCCAACCCTTGGGCTACGGCTCCACTGGCCCTTTCATTATTCCACTGTGGACCTGGCTGAGCTGGACAGTGTCCAGATTTTGCCACAGGCCCTGCTGACTGCACAGGCAGGGGCCCCTGGGCCTGCCTGGGAAACGGCCACAGCGTCTGGAGTGGAGGGTAACCTCCCCCTGGGTTCTTCCCTCCCGTCGCCACTTTGGTGTGAGGATAGCCCAGCACTCTCCTTTCTGCCTCCTCTAGACAGCAGGCACAGGAACAAAGACATCCTTCTGAGGTTTCTTAGTGGCCCGCATGCCTTACAGGCCATGGGCCACTCAGGCAGCATCCTTCATGGCCAGGTGGCAGAAGTGATGCCCAGGCCTTGCCCTCCTCCCCCCAATCCCAGGTGATAAGGCAGGAGGCAGGTAGAGGTCCGACCAACTCCACCATCTCCTTGTCAGGCCCTGTGTTGAGCTGTGGGGCTATAGGTGCAGCCTTTGGGGAGCACAGCCTGGTGCAGGAGACCACGTGTGGCCCCGTGTGGGGACTGTGGGCAGTGAGTTCGGAGAACCCTTCGAGAGTTGGGGGTGCAAGAGCTGAGTCTTGGGGTTCAAATAGGACTTTTCACAGGTGATATTTGAGAGACGGAGAAACTGCAGCTTGGACCCAAATAGTGGTCTGTCCAAGTTTCTCTGGCCTCAGTGTTCCTTCCCTCCAGCCACCCAGGGCTGGCCCTTGTTCTTTCTTAGCTAATGCATGTCCAAGCTTCAGCTCAGTCTGAGAGGAGCAGCACAGATCTCAATTAACCTCAAAACAGGCTGGCAGTGCCTGGCTCCTTGAACCCACTCACTGAGGAGGATGCCTGCCCCTGCCCAGTCCTTCAGAGCAGCTCCAGGTGCAGGGAGGGGCCTGGGGGCCTCTACTTGCTGCTTACTGAGAAATGGAATTCCCTCCAGACTCAAACACCCTTGAGGACTACAGCCAACCTTAGGATTACACAGGCTCCAAGTCCCTGAGCACCGTGATTTGGGGTCTGCAAGGTCATTGATGTCTCTGCCTGGGCAGCCTGTGACCCCCACATAGGAGCAGTCTGCTCAGCACCAGGCTGTTCCCACTAAAGGGAGCTCAGCTGTGGGCCAGGAGCTCACAAACCATCAATTCCGTCTGGAAGCTCGGGCTGGAAAACCCTCAGGAAGCTCGGTCAAGGGCAGCACTGTTCTGATAGCAGGAAGCCAGAAGCGACTCAGGCACATCAGGAAAACGCGTCAGGAGCAAAGCCGCGCCACGTATCGTCACACGAGGGTGACGATGCACCCACCGTGGCTCAGAGTGCACGCCTTGGGTGGATCAATAGCGACATGGAGCAAAGAAAACCTCAGTCCATCACCCTTAGTTCAAAAGCCAGTGGTTGAGACTTCACCTTCCAATGCAGGGGATGCGGGTTTGATCCCTGGTTGGGGAGCTAAGATTCCACAGGCCTCTTGGCCAAAAACCCAAAACATAAAACAGAAGCAATATTGTAACAAATACTAAAGACAAAAAAAAAAAAAGCCAATAAACGGAACGTGTGTTTGGGCATGCGTACGTGTGTATGAGAAACCCAGCTTTCAAGATAGGAGTTAGTCTGGGGAGGGCAGGGGACAGCATGGGGTGGAAGCGGTTATGCCACCATTGTGCACCAAGATTCGAAGTGATCCAGATCCGTCTGCCTGAGAGCCATATTTTTAAAGGAAAATTAAACACGAGAGCATTTTTTTGACGCACAAAAAGCACAAGCCATAAGAGGATGTGCCTGTGTCAAAAAAAGTGAAAAACAATGACCAAAAATACCAAAAAAGTTAACAGACAAGGTGAGAGTAGAAAGACGTTGCAACATATATAACAAGGATTCATGTTGAGACTATATATTCTGCTGAAAACTGGCAAAGGGTATAAACAGCCAGTTCACAGAAGAGGAGGCCTGAAGAGCAGAAAGAAATTATGTTCACCTTTCCTGGAAATCAAGGAAATGCAAAATAAAACCACAGATAATACCATTTCAGACCAGACTGGCAAATATGATTAAGAGAGGTGACACCAGGAAGAGGAGAATCTGGCACGTTTTACACATTACTGGAGGGACGTCAAGCTAATAAAAGCCACTTAAGAGAGCAATTCAGCAGATACTGAGAAAAGCTGAAAATGCATATAGCCCATGACCCCAAATTCCATTTCTAAGGATCTACTTGAAAGAAACTTGCATGTGTGCACAAGGAGACAAATACAAGAGCAGCTTGATAAGGGACACCAGAAAATTAATAACCAAATGTCCATCAGTAGAATAGTTAAATGATGCCCCACGCATGCAGTGAGATCATATGTAGTAGTTAAAATGAATAAACCAGATGCAGAAGCTACCGGTATGCACTGAGTAAATCTTCAAAAACATTGCTGAGGTAAAGAAGCAAGTTTGCAAAATAATATGCACTGTTCGATACATTAAAAAAAATGTAATGCCCTACATCATAAAATTATACTACTTCATGCAAGTGGTTGCCTCTGGGTAGAAAGGGAGGAGAGAGAATGAGACAGTACACCTCCCATCACCAGCGTCCAGGGCAGATCGCGCTCCTGCCTCTGTCCCATGCTGCTGTTCTGCAATCTTTATAGAAGGGAATGCTGGAATGCTATATAAAAATGAAAATGAAAAAAATTTAAAAGTATGCATTGTAGGCTAATCTCACAAACATAATATTGATTGAGAAAAGCCAGACAAAAGAATACACGCTGTGGGATACTGTTGACAGAATCTGCTGAGTGAAATAAAGCACATGCAGAAGTCTGTGTGTGGTGACTTCCCTGGTGGTCCAGTGGGTAAGAGTCCGCACTCCCAATGCAGGGAACTCTGGGTTCGATCCCTGGTCGGGGCACTAGATCCCACATGCATGCCACAACTAAAATCCTGCATGCTGCAACTAAAAGATTTCCTGTGCCACAAGGAAGATCCCACGTGCCGCAGCTAAGACCCAGCACAGCCAAATAAATAAATATTAAAAAAAAAATCTGTGTGCAGGGTGACAGATACTATTTCTTGTTTAAGGAAAAAAAAAAGTAAAAAAACTGAGTAATGAAAGCTGTATTTCCACCAGAAACACAGATCTAAAATATCATAGTGTCTAAAAAATCATAGAATACATATATGTTTTAAATGTTTGCTATGGTCTAGATGTATTATTTCATTTTTTAAAAAAATGCACGTCCCCAGGAAGCTACGTATTTAGGTATTCTTTCCAACACTGTAATAACAAAAAGTTGGAGGCAATCTAAACGTCCAAGATTAATGGATAATTATACAATGGAATACTATAAAGTCAAAATGAATAAGAAGAATCAACGAATTCCTGATGTTGAATGAAAAAAAAAATTTTGCAGAAAATTGTATATACACTGTTAAACAACGTATGTAAATGTAAATGTATTTTAAGCACAAACAGGGCAGAGTTAACTGTTCTTGGGCACCTACCAGATGCCAGGTGCCAATCTTAACCCTCACAGCAACCCTATAAGCTAGTTACTAATACTCTTTTTTCACAGAGAAGGAAACTGAGGCTCGGTGAGGCACAGCCCTGCCCAGGGGCCCACAGCCGGAGGAAGCCTAGGCCTGGGACCCACCAGCTGGCTCCTTGAGGTCCCTCCCTGCTGGGCTGGTCCAGGGACTCGGGTCTCAGGCCTGGGCCAGGATTCTGAGCAGGAGGCCCTGTAACTGCAGCCGCTGCTCCTGCCATGCCCGCCCCTCCTTCACCTCACAATGCCTCCCATTCAGCCCTGTCCCCGCTGCCAGGTCTGTGGGCCCAGAGGGGGGCTCCCGCCCACGTCCAGGCGGGGACGTCCAGGCGGGGACCGTCGCCAGCCTTTCCCTGTGCTGCACCTCCAGGCCGGGCTGACTGTAGGGTCGGCATGGCGGGGTGAGTTTTTGGGCCCGGGGGTTGCAAGCGGGGTTAGAGAAGCTGAGTGGCTGCAGGCAAGCTCCTGCCCCTCTCAAGGGCTGGGGGACAGGGGCTCTGGGATCTGCCTGGACAGATTCTCCGAGGGTCTAACCGAAGTGGGTTCCAAGGAAGATGGTGAGAGCGGCTGCTCCTGGGAGCTCCCCCGGAGCTAGTCGTCCAGGAGCCTGTCTGAGAGCTCGGCAGCCCTCTGAGGCCTGGACGCTTGTCCTTCAGGGATCTGTCCCCACAGCCCCACCCCACCCCCCAGCCTGCCCTGAGCCTCAGCCTCACTAGAGATTCTAGAGGACGCCTCCAGCCCAAAGGCTGGGCTGGGCCCTGGAACCCCAAGGAGACTGAAAAACAGATGGTGACAACCAGCCCAGAGAGCAGAAATAGGGCAGGCTGAGGGTGGGAGCCAGCGCAGGGATCGGGAAGGGCTGCTGAGAAAGCTGAGGACAGAGGGAAGGGCTGGTGAGGTAGGTTTCGCAGGTGGAGAGGAGGGAGCTGTGCTTATGATGGGGGAGCCCAGGGTGACGCTGAAGGATCTGAGTGGGTACCAGTTGGGAATCAGGAGTCAGGATTTCCCAGCAAAGGCAATGAGGAGAGGCTGGAGGGTTTCTGGCTGGGAGTGTCAGGCCCATCTGTGTTTTCAGGAAGTTTTTGGTTACTGGTGGTGAGAAGAGGGCCGGGGAAGCCAGGAGTGCCACCGTGGCATGGTTGTCCCTGTGCAGAGACAAGCGGTAGTTATGAGATGAAGGGGTCCAGCTGGGTAATGGATGGATGGGGAGTGGATGGACAGGGGGGTGGACAGGCCTTGCCCAAAGCACAGCCTCAAGGCCATACCTGCATTTCCCCCATCCCAGCCCAGGCCAGCTGGGTGGCACTAAGCTGAAGGAAGGACAGCAGAGGAATAAACAGGAGAGAAGTCAGAGCCACCTCCTGGCCTGTCAGAGTGGCTCTGACCAAGCCTTTATGGCTCCTCAAGGCTCCCAGATCCCACAACACCTGGTCCCCCAAGTCTTGCCTCACAACTCGGGCCGGCGGCTCTGGGTCCTCTTGCCCTGGGTCCTCCCCGCCGGCTGCCAGGCTGTCTTCTCGAGGTAGGTACCATTACGCTCCCTGCCCCCGTGGTGCTGATGCCACATCCATCCAAGGAATGGCTGATTCGCTCTCCACCTCCAACCTTGCTCTCAGAGGACAGGCCTCCCCCTGAACCCAGGAGCCTCTGCACAGCCTGGGCACGCCTCTGAACTGCATTTGGCTAGGCCTCACTGAGCCGCTGGGCAGACAGTCAAAGGGACTCACCAGGTTGCCTTTCTGAGACTGTTTCCTCTGATGTAAAACAGGGACAACAATGGAATCTCTGCTTTGTGGAGGGCTTGGAGGTTCAGGGTACTGACAGCTTCCCTGGCGCCAAAGGAGGAAGACATCTGAGGGGCTCTGCGACAAGAGCTGGGGCTCAGTGAGTGGACAGTGTGGAACCCTTGCTCCTGACCCTTCTTCTCTCCGCCAGGCCCCAGAGCATCTCCGTGGTGCTGCTGCTTCCTCTGCTGCTGCCCCTGGGGCCAACCTGGCATGCAGCTGCCCAGCGCTGCCCACAGACCTGCGTCTGCGACAATTCCAGGCGGCATGTTGCCTGCCGGCACCAGAACCTCACCGAGGTGCCGAATGCCATCCCTGAGGTCAGCAGGGCAAGGTGGGGTGGGGAGGACAGCAGGAGAAGCCCGGGCGGGCAATAGTGGATCAGCCACTGCCTGGCTGGGTGGCCTTGGCAAGTCACTTTTCCTCTCTGAGCCTCAGTCTTCACATCTGTAAAATGGGAATGATAATAACCAACAACAGGGAGACAATCTATTTGAAGGCCTATGTGATTGGAACAAGTTAGGTGACCTATATAGATACAGTACTCAGTTAATCACTGGCCCTGTGGCAGAGAACTGGGGATCCATGGGGATGGTCTCTGCCCTATGGAGCCAAGAGCTAGAGGGAAAGAGTGAAAGTAAAGTGGCAGTGACAACTCAATGTGAAAAGTGCCAAAGTGGCGGATACCCAGGCAGCTGGAGAGGAAGGCTTCCTGGAGGAAGTGTCAGAGAGCAGGATAAAGAGAAGGAAGGAAATGTGAGGGGGAAAAGAGTGTTGCAGGAGAGGGTACAACATGTGCAAAGGCCAGGGTTAGCAACGGGGTTAGCAAGGGGGACCACAGGCCGTGGTCCTGGTGCCGCTCAGCCTCCCCTACCTCTCCCTGCTCAGCTGACCCAGCGGCTGGACCTCCAGGGCAACATGCTGAAGGTGATCCCCCCAGCTGCCTTCCGGGACCTGCCTTATCTGACACACCTGGACCTGCGGCACTGCCAGGTGGAGCTGGTGGCCGAGGGCGCCTTCCGTGGCCTGGGCCGCCTGCTGCTCCTCAACCTGGCCTCCAACCGCCTGAGCACGCTGCCCCAGGAGGCGCTGGACGGGCTGGGCTCGCTGCGGCGGCTGGAGCTGGAGGGGAACCTGCTGGAGGAGCTGCGGCCGGGGACCTTCGGAGCGCTGGGCGCACTGGCCACGCTGAACCTGGCCCACAACGCCCTCGTCTACCTGCCCGCCATGGCCTTCCAGGGGCTGGTGCGTGCCCGCTGGCTGCAGCTGTCCCACAACGCGCTCAGCGTGCTGGCCCCCGAGGCCCTGGCAGGCCTGCCCGCCCTGCTTCGGCTCAGCCTGCACCACAACGAGCTGCAGTCCCTGCCCGGGGACGCCTTATCCCAGGCCCGCGGCCTGACCCGCCTTGAGCTGGGCCACAACCCCTTCACCTACGCGGGCGAGGGGGACGCGCTGGCGCTGCCCGCCCTGCGGGAGCTGAGGCTGGAGCACGGGGCCCTGCAGGCCCTGGACCCCAGGGCCTTCGCCCGCTGCCGCCGCCTGCACACCCTGGACCTCCGCGGGAACCAGCTGCACGCCCTGCCGCCGCTGCGGGGCCTGGGGCAGCTGCGCCGGCTGCGGCTGCAGGGGAACCCGCTGTGGTGCGGCTGCCGGGCCCGGCCGCTGCTCGAGTGGCTGGCGCGGGCGCGCGTGCGCTCGGACGGCGCGTGCTGGGGGCCGCGGCGCCTGCGCGGCGAGGCCCTGGACGCCCTGCGGCCCTCGAACCTGCGCTGCCCCGGAGCCGGAGCCGGGGCGGAGGAGGAGGACGAAGAGGAGCTGGCGGCCGCGCGGCCCCGCGCCCCTGCCGGCGCCCGCAAGGAGGAGGCCGGGGCGGCCGCGCCCTGCCCGCGCGCCTGCGTGTGCGTCCCCGAGACCCGGCACAGTAGCTGTGAGGGCCGGGGCCTGCGGGCCGTGCCCCGCGGCTTCCCCAACGACACCCGGCTCCTGGACCTGAGGCAGAACCACTTCCCCTTGGTGCCCCGAGCGGCCTTCCCGGGCCTGGGCAACCTGGTGTCGCTGCACCTGCAGCACTGCGGCATCACAGAGCTGGAGGAGGGCGCCCTGGCGGGCCTGGGCAGCCTGATCTACCTGTACCTCTCCGACAACAGGCTCTCCGGCCTCAGCGCTGCCGCCCTCGAAGGGGCGCCGCGCCTGGGCTACTTGTACCTGGAGCGCAACCGCTTCCTGCAGGTCCCAGGGGCTGCCCTGCGCGCCCTGCCCAGCCTCTTCTCCCTGCACCTGCAGGAAAACGTCCTGGACCGCCTGGCACCGGGGGACCTGGCAGGCGTGCGGGCCTTGCGCTGGCTCTACCTGAGTGGGAACCGCATCACCCAAGTGTCCCCTGGGGCGCTGGGCCCCGCTCGAGAGCTGGAGAAGCTGCACCTGGACAGGAACCAGCTGCGAGACGTTCCCACCGGGGCCCTGGAGGGGCTGCCTGCCCTCCTGGAGCTGCAGCTCTCAGGGAACCCACTCGGGGCCCTGCGAGATGGGGCCTTCCGGCCTGTGGGCGGCTGGCTGCAACACCTCTTCTTGAACAACAGTGGTCTGGAGCAGGTAGGCACTGGGGCAGTAGGGGTGAGGGGACGCAGCACGAGGTCCCACGCAGCTTGTGTTCAGTCAGCAAACACCGCCGCCCCTGCAGTGCCAGGCCGGAGGCCCGGCGAGGGTTCGCGGAGATGAGCGGGACACTGCGCCTGCCCCAGGGAGCTCAGGTGTGGGCCGCAGAGCAGGCGGAACGCTGTCCACACGGAGGGCTTGGCCGGGAGGGCACTGCCGAGGCCCGGAGGAAGGAGGAACGTGGGTATGCGGGGTTGCACACTTCGTGGCAGGGCTTTACCATTATGTGGGGAATCCCGGCATAACGCAAAGAACCATGAACTGGGGGTTTGGGTGACTTGCAAAGGGCAAGTGCTTTGGCATCAGGTCAACTTGGGTTTCCACCCCAGCAGTATTACCCTTCCTGCCCGCCTTGGGCTCTCCACTCCGCTTCTGCAGAGGGAACATGGGGCTCCCTCCCAGGCCTGGGGGTGAGATGGGCCTGGCAGGAGCTCACACCAGAGCCTGGCGCCTTCTTGCAGATTTCTCCCGGGGCTTTCTCGGGCCTGGGGCCCCAGCTCCAGAGCCTACACCTGCAGAAGAATCGGCTGCAGGCCCTGCCCGTCCTGCCCGGTCTCAGCCAGCTGGAGCTCATCGACCTCAGTGGCAATCCCTTCCACTGTGACTGCCAGCTGCTCCCGCTTCACAGGTGAGCACCCCCACCTGAAGCCCCCAGTCGGGGACCCACTAGCTGCTCTCAGTCAAGCCCCTGCATCTCCTCGGGGCACCAAGGTGGCGCCAGCGGAGCACCTTTGGCAGGGGAGGATCCTGCCGGGGCCAGCAGCCCTTCCTGGGGGAGCCAGATGGTGGGGGCTCCTCTGAGCCTCTGTTCCCTCGTCCATACAGTGGGAATGATATCTGCCCAGTCTGGTGGGGTGGGACCTAGTAAACATGTGTGAGCACTTTACATCATGGCCTGAGGAAGCAACAGGAACTGTGGAGCCTGGTGACCTGGGCTCAAATCCACCTCTGTGATTGACTGTCTGCCTTTGAGCCATGTGACCGCTTTGCGCGGTTTCCTCACCTGTCAAGGGGACGATAGCGATTGCATCCACCTCACAGTGGTGGTTGTGAGAGCTATGCTAAATTAGGTAGCGTATCTAGACGGTGTGAGCAGTGTCTGGTCACCCGCCCTCTGTAACTGGTCATTACTGGCCCCCTTCTGCAAGGGAGGGGATTGAGAATTGAAGTGACTTGCTCAGGGTCACATAACTGGCAAGCGGCCCAGCCAGGATTCTCTCAAGTCTGCTGTCACCCACGAGGCCCCACTGCCCCCAGACTCCTGAGGGCCTCCCTGTACCCACTTTTCTCCTCAGGTGGCTCACTGGGCTAAACCTGCATGTGGGGGCCACCTGTGCCACCCCTCCCAGTGCCCGTGGCCAGAGGGTGAAGGCTGCAGCTGCCGTCTTTCAGGCCTGCCCGGGCTGGGCTGCCAGGAAGGCCAAGCGGATGTCGGCCCCCAGGCCTGGTGCCCGGAGGACCTCCATGAAGGGAAGATGGCAGAGAGTGAACAAGGTTGGCCGGGGGCAGGTACAGGGAGGCTTTGGTGGGTGCATCAGGTTTTAAAGCCCCTACGGTAGCAGGGTTCTGACTTGTCCCAGTTTCATGAGGTTCTAGATTCGGGCAGTGACCCTGTTGCTTCCATTCAACAGTGTCCATCCCCTTTTCCTTACCTCCTCCACCCCTGGGCTAAGCCCAGAGTGCGTTTGTAAGGAAATGACTGCACACTATCTCATCCCACGGGACAGTGGCCTTTCTGATTAAGCTGCAGCGTCCCAGGACCCTATGTGTCCATGAGAAGAACCCCACAGTGACTGTTACTGCTGGATCGTTGTTGATTCAGCCCTTTCCCACCCGATCTCGGGGGCCTTGCTCATCCCTGGGGTAGGTGTGTTGTTGGCGCCATGGGTCGGACGCCATCAACCCCCTTGACATTACGTTTGCTGTCCGGACAAACCCATTCATGCTGGAAGGCTCAGTTGTAGCAAAATCCTGCAGCTCATTAGAGAAGAGTGAGCAGGATATGGGCGCCCCTCCACATGGGGACCCCTGCTGAGTGGTGAGGGGACGTAAGGGAGGCAGACTTTAGAGGGAATCCGTGACCAGAACAGGGGGGCTCTGGGAAGGTGGGGAGAAGGCTCTGCCTGCCTCTGGACCTGCAGCTTGAAGAGTTAGAGCACCTGGGGACCATCAGACGGTGTTTGTGTTAGTTTCCTAGGGCTGCTGTAACAGTACCACAAACTGGGTGCCTTAGAACCACAGAAATTTATTGTCTTGTTGTGGAGGTTAGGAATCTGAAATCGAAGTTTTGGTGGGGCTGTGCTCCCTCTGAAGGCTTGAGGGGAGGACCCTTCTGTGCCCCTTCCAGCTTCCGGTGGCCCCAGACGCTCCTTGGCTGTGGCAGCACAACCCCAGTCTCTGCCTCCATTGTCACATGGTGTCTCCTGTGTCTCTTCACATCATCTTCCCGATATACGTGTCCAAATTCCCCCTTTTATAAGGACATGAGTCATTCCATTAGGGCCCACCCTAATAGCCTTATTTTAATTTGGTCACATCTGTGAAGACCCTGTTTCTAAATAAGGTTTCATTCTGAGTTGTATCTTTTTTTTTTTTAATATTTATTGGCTGCATCGGGTCTAAGTTGTGGCACACAGATCTTTCGTTGCAGTGTGCAGGTTTCTGTCTCTAGTTGTGGCACATGGACTCAGTAGTTGCAGCTCGCGGGCTTAGTTGCCCTGCAGGATGTGGGATCTTAGTTCCCGGGCCAGGGATCGAACCAGCGTCCCCTACATTGCAAAAGAGATTCTTAACCACTGGACCACCAGGGAGGTCCCAAGGTGTATCTTCTTTGTGGGGACATAATTCAACCGGAAACAGTGCTCCTTGTGGAGCTGGGCTCGGAGGAAGGAACTCCTAGAAAGACCCCAAGCTGAAGGAACTCCTAGAAAGACCCTTCAGCCTTAGAAGTGAGACCTGGAACCAGGGTTAATGACAGCAGCTATACTCACCTCAGCTGACACTTTCTGCCAGGAATTGTGCTAACAGAGAGCATCAGTGCTGCATTCTCCCTGCGTCAGCCCTAGGGGAGCTCGTGTGGACGCTGAGCCTGGCTCGGGAGCAGCAGCCCCAACGCGTCCACCTCCAGGTCAGGGCTTTTGTTAAAAAATTCCCCACCCCCAACCCCACAGTATGGTGGCTGTGACGGGAATCGGGACCTCTCAGACCATTCCATCCATCCACCCTTTCTGACATGGAGCTATTCCACCAAACGCCAGCCCTGGAGTTCTAGGTTTTTTTGTTTTTACTTTGTTGAAAGTGGCAGCTTCCTCCCAGGAATACAAAGGCATCAAACGATAAGGGGCTTGAGCGCCGGTGGGGTGTTCTGGGCTGGGGTGCTCACCTGGCCGAAGGCGCTGAGTCCTGATGGTCACCTGGCAGACAAGCCTGGGTTTACTCCCACTGCCTTCACTTAACAGTTGTCAGCTTAAGCCACCAAGTTACTGAACTTTAACAAGTCGTTTTCCTCTTATGCGTAAAACGAAGCCAGCGTGTCAGGATTACTGTGAAGGTGAAGCTGTGTGAATGCCTGTAAACTAGTGCCTGGCATATGAGGCTGTCATGAGTGGCAGTTCCCTTGCTTCCCATCCCTCCAGCAGAGCTGAGGGTCCAGACGGGGTGACAGTAAAGGAAGTGCAGGGGGCTTCCCCTCCGGTGTTTGCATGTGGCCTAATCTGCACCAGGGAGCCACTGCAGGCCATCAAGCAGTGGCAGCAGAGAGTGGAAAGGCTTCTGTTCTTCACGGTGTTTCCCAGCCATCAGGTGGCCCTGCTGCTGAGACTTCGAGACCTTTAGTTCCATCCAAGGGCAACTGATGGACAAGGTTCATTCTGTGCTTTGAGCTATTATGTCCCGGAAGTCAACACTTCCATCTGTGACAAGTTAACCTCTAGGTCCCAGTTATATACACTGTCATATACTCACTGAGGACACCTCTGTGCCGGGCATGAAGGGCACACAAGACATGGGCTTGGGCTTTGGGGAACCTGGGTTTTAGGAGGGGAACAGCAGAAGCATAAATAAGAATACAGCATGTTGTTGCCATGGAGACGGGGAGCTCCAGAGATGACAGGTGATACTTGTTCTGCACTCTTCATGTGTGAACTCACCCAATCGCATAATTGACACCCTGGGGTGGCACATGAAAATGCACTCTTGCTGTAAGGAACAGAATGCTTACAAGCTGGGCTTCAGCCAGAAAGGGATTTAATTGTCTCATACAAGTATAGGAGCCCAGTCCAGGGCCAGAACGGCAGCTAAACTTGTCCTCCAGCTCTTCCTGTTGTGCCCATGGCACCTGTAGGCTTCACGTCTTCATTCAGGAAGAAGGAACTGAAGGCCAAAATGCCGTACAAGTCCTGTTTTCCCAGGAGCTCTTCAGTCAGAACTGGGTCCTTTAATGGCAAGAGCATCAGGGGTAATGAATTATTCTCAGCTGGGCAAGTTATCCTCAACAAAGGCAGAGCCAAAGGGCACACCCTTGGGGGCTGATGCCATGGACTGACCTGTCACTGCTCAAGTCTGGTGTATATAGATGGGGGCTGGGGAAGGCATGGCCCCTGTGTCCTGGGACCTGCCCCATCATCACCGTGTCCCACACCTAGTCATGTTTTGGGAACTTCAGGCTGCTTTCTGGGCCTGGTTTCTATAGCATGTGGGCCTGCAGAGTGCCTTTAGAAACAGGAAAAGGTCAAGTTCTCCGAACTGACAGGAAGTGGGCTCGCCTTGTGCTGGTCACCCCATCTCTGGGATGACACCCACCAACTGGGTCCTGAACACATTCACGGTCAGCATGCCACCTGGCAAGCATGGCCCATGGCAGCCTGATACCCACCCAGCACAGTTGCTGCCCTTAAAGGGCGACACAGGGACCCACCCGACTGTGCTGTCTCTACTCACTGTGCTGTCTCTACTCAAACACATAGAAAGAAGGAAAAGGGCTGAGAACAGCAGTCTGCCATCACCTTAGGTCCCAGGAAGAGGATCTCTTGAAGAGAGGATGGATCAGAGAGAGGAGACAGTTTCAAAGGAGACTAACTGGGAAAAATAAAAGCAGCTGAAATTTGGGCAGACACTAGGTGAACTTCTAGAATGTACTTTCAGAGAGGAGCAGGAGAAACAAAGTATGTTATGGAGTTAGGAAGAACATGGACAGTGAGGAAAAGGAGCCAGGAAGTGTGTCCCTTCCTCCAGGAGCTCCTTCAGGGCCACCTCAGCCAGCAAGGCTGACCACCCCACTCTGTCGAGGCCCCACAACTTTCTGGCAGGGCCAGACCTGTCCCTGGTAAACAGGGGAGTGAAAAGGATAGGTCCTAGCCCAGCTGGGTTTCAGAGCAGGTTAGGTTCAACACTGGTGGCAGCCTCCCTCTCAAGGGATGCACGTGTGCCTGTGTGTACACACACACACACGCTGAGCTCACCATCCAGTCCTGCTGCCCCTGCCTCACTTCTACCACCAAGCCTCCCCATGCCCCCCACAGGGGCTGGTGTGGTCTTTCCCACCGGGGCCCCGCAAGCTCCCTTTACCAGGGAGCAGATCCCATCTCTGCTCCACTGCTCCTCTTAGAAATGGAGTCAGAACTCATGCCAAGAGAAAACAGGTCAAGGCCACCTCACAGGTCACTGAAACCTACATCCTGGTCACTGCTGCCCAGCTGCCTGCAGAGCTGGGTGCCCGCATGGGACTCCCCAACCCCCCGGGGGTTCTAGGAGGAGCAGGGCCCCAGTCCAGGAGGCAGGAGAGGCCATTCCATGTGGTCAGCGTCTGGGACAGAGGCTGCACCCATCACACCACTTGCCGTCAATCAGGTGACCGTCTGCCCCTTGAGAGCTGCTCCAGGCCTTTATTTATATGACCTGCTTGGACGTAAACGCACACACACGCACACCACGAACCAACCTGTCTCCCAGGGTGCGGCCCCCCGCCCCAGGCAATCTAGGGACGTGGCGGGCATGCAGGGAGGCTAGTGGGGAAGAGCGTCGGGGGCTCTAGCCGGAGAGCGAGCTGCTCACAGGCGAGTTTGCAGGTCTCGGCAGCCCTAGTCACGCAGGCCTTGCCTAAGAGGAGGGCAGAGGCCACAGGGTGGGCCAAGGGAGATGCCGGCAGTTCGTTTGCTGCCCGGCCCCAACAGCACCAGGCAGAATTTATGCAGGAAGGCTCAGTCTCCAAAGTAAAGTGGGGTGGAGGGTGGTGGCAACAGTAGCACCCTGGGCTGGCTTCCAGCTGGGCGGCCGGGCTGGCAGCGAGGAAGGCTTAGTCGTCTGTCTCCTGTTTGATGTTCTCAATAGGAACAGGCAGCTCTGGACTCGGGGCCTTGTCAGGTGTGGCCACGTCCAGATGCTCTTCCTTTACACGCACGGTAATGACTAAGGAGGAGGAGAGGTGGGGGGCAGGGAGAAGAGCGTGTGCATGTGACTCAGGGCCTGGGGAAGGAATCTGGCTTCCTAGACAGGGGCCCCCGGACGTGGCAAGCAGAGCCCCTTCCCCCTCTGTGGGGACAGGCAGCAGAGGCGGCCTAGGGCCCCGTCACCCCAGCCAGGCAGGCTGCCCACCCTGCCGAGCACATGAGCGGGGGCAGAGGTGGAGAGGGCCAGGCAAGATGCTCGGCTCCATTCGGAGTTGGGGGTGGGTGTCTGGGAAGCCCTCCAGGCTCAGTGGTGCCCAGAAAATTCCCTTTGAACTTGACTCTACTCTTCTACGCCCAGGTGGGGAAGGAGAGGGCCGGCCTCTGAGCACTGGAGCCACCTGCCCCGCCTCGACCCCGCGCAGGAGGCGCTTACTCTCATCAGGAACGGGCTCTGACGGGATCTTCTCTGCGGCCTGCGGGTCATCCTCCAGCAAGGGCTTCTTGGACCCCTGTCTGAGGGGCCGAGTCTTGGTCGGTGGTATTCTTTTTCCTTTGAATAAAAACAGAATTATATCCAGGATAGGGATGCATCCATGTGAAGCAGTGGTCAGGCAGCACAGCAGAGGGGAAAGTGCCAGTTTGGGAGGACGAAGGCCCGAACTCTGACCTCACCCCTCAGGGCTGTGTGCCTGAGGCTGAGGTTCTCTCCAGTAAGGGGTCAATACCGCCCCACTCCCCACCGCCATGGCTGTTAAGCTTCCCTTTTCTAAGCCTCACTTTCTTCAAGTCTAAAGTGTGATTTTCCCAGCCCTATGTTTTGAACGGCACAGGGTCCTGACACTTGATCAACTCCACACCCTCAAAGGACCTTAATCCTGCCTGGGGACCACATCTGTTTCCTCCCTGCTCCCTTTCGGGGCATCCTTTTCTCTGCGTGGTGCCACGTCAGTGAGCCCACCTCACTGCACTGGCCCACAGCTCAGCTCGGGACATGCTGAGAAAGGGCTTGCCTGCGGAGAGGTCCCCAAGCTCAGTGGTCATCCTTGCTCCCACCCCCTGGGGGTCATGAGGGAAGAACAACAGCCTCAGGGAGCAGCTTCCATTTCCTCTCGTATCTTTTACTCTCAAACACGGCAGCTGCACATGGCCTCAGGGACCACGCCTCCTCCCACCCCCCCAATACAGTCTCTTGTCTCTTTTCCTCAGTATCCTGACCATTACCAGAGATAGAAGACTCCCTACTTATGCTGTGGGTCCCTGAAGACACAGGGTGATGGATGGGCCCGTGGGGCAAAGAGTGAAGGAGAGGGCAGGACCATGAAGAGTGCGACTTCAGTGGTGACACCCTGCCTCTGCTCCCAGGGATACAGGCTCAGCTGGTCCCAGGGCCCACACCAGCCGGGAAGCTTTAGAGCATCACTTACTTTTCTTCCCAAACTGTTTCTTTTTCTTCTTTGTGGCCTCTTTAGCTTTCAGAGGTGTGGTGGGCTCTGTTGTTGAAAGACACAAGAGGTGAGGAGAGAGTTCTGAGAGGACACAGGCTGTAAGCACATCCCGAGACCCCTGCCCACCCCTCACCAGCCTCCCTTACACAGGGGATGCCCCCAGAAGGAAAGCCAGAGCTGGGCAATGAGAACAGGGAGGGGGCTGTGGGGAGGGACTGGACAACAGCTGTCCCTTCTTCCCACCCTCATCACCTTTCGGAGGGACCTGGGGAATTTACCTGGGTGCACAAGGGCACGAGCATATGACAGAGTGGGCAAGGTCAAGGAAGGAGCTCTGCAGGCCAGAGGGAGAGGGAGACAGAGAAGTCAGGAGGGGGAGGGGAGACAAGGGCCACTCTTTTCTTAGAAGTGGTCCCGGAGAGTCTCGATCTCATGCTAAAGGACAAGGTGGGCGTGGGGCAGGGAGGTGGTTAGCAGGAAGGAAAAAGAAAAGGAGAGTCAAGAGCCCCTTAGGGCCAGGAGAGCCCAGACCTGTGGCCACGGGTGGCTGGAGCTGGTAGCCAGTGAGCTCACACCAGCCGACAGGGTAGATGTCCGGGGACTCGCAGTCCACCCACTGGTCATACTCGCTGTCCCAGCCGTCGAAGTGGATGCTGAGGAGCCGGTGCACCACACGCTTCACGGTGGCCACACAGATGAGCCGCGGCTCCATGAGGTCCACAGCCTCCAGCTTCATGCCCACCTTGAAGCCGTGGTTGGGGCAGTCCTGGGAGGGGGATGACAGCAGTGACCAAGCCAGCCAGGTCCCTGCCCCAGTGGGGCAGACCTTGGGGAGGGAGCGGGGCTGAGCGTGCCTGCAGGGGGAGGCTCCTCTGATCCCCCTGCACTTGGTTCCCAGGCACCAGCCCCTCTGGGGAAGGGACCGGCTGAACTGTTCAGCACTGGCGCCCACGACAGAGTTTGGGATTCCTCCCCTGAAGTGGTGGATCTTAGCAGCAGAGACTCAAGGAAAGAGAAGGGGTTGGAACTGCCAGCGCCGGCAGTGGGCAGGGTTGGTCTCCTCACCATGTTAAAGAGTCTCGATGGAGCTGCTTTGGCCTTGGTCTTCTCCAAGTAGGTCTCCCAGCTGAAAGTGTGAGCCTCATACCCTGGAGGAGCAGAAAGCGTAGATGAGGAAGGGGAAAAAGAGGAAGGGGGAGGGAGTCCCGGAAAGTCCCACACTGCCTGCGGCTCGGTCAGGACCCCCCGGAGTCTCCCCAGGCTGGTACCTGCTCTAGGACCATGGTCCTGCCCAAAGGGACAAGTGGGAGCTCTGCTCACTGAGCCACATAAGCCATGGGGCCAAGCCAGCCCCGAGTAAGGGCTAGCAGTGACCCTGGGTAGCTGTCACCTCTCAATCCACCCAGACTTCGAGCTCCAGGGGTCTGGCTTTGCCAGGAATTTGGGCCAGTGGCCTCACCCTGCTCCTTCCAACTGTAAGGCTGTTCTTACCTTTTGGGGGTGTGAGCTCAATGTCATTCTTCTGGCAGAAGTTGGCTGGGAAGATGGCGTGGGAAGAGGCATGGTAACAGAACCAGTCCGAGCCATCTGTGGAGGGCCCCCCGTCCACACAGATCATCAGGTAGCCGTCCAGGAGGACCTGGCGGGTGGTGGGGAGGGGGGCAGACAGAACATGGTTTCCTGAACCGCACCCCTGTCCCAGCATGAGGTGATGCGATAGGGATACAAGGTGGACGGGTCCAACTAACGGGAGCTGGTTCTCAGGCTTCCCCGATTCCCCGAGCTGCTGAGAGCACTCAGCGCTGGGGAAACCCACACTCGTGAGATCGTTGAGCGTCCTCACTAGACAGCAAATGCCGTGCCGGCAGGACCGGCATCTGTTTTTCTGTCACTGTTCTCAGTGGTGACCACGTGGGCCCGGCCCGGAGATTTGCCAGATGGACAAATCAGTGTGTCCCCCTGGAGGGCCGGGGGTGTTTGTTTGCTCCTCAGGCTGTAGCAATAATGGAGGTTTGCAGCAAAGTCAGCCCGGCTGTGGCTCCGCAAGGCCAGCACTCAAAAGAGATGGCATGTGGCGGCGACGGGGAGGCCTACACCTGACCCTGGACCAGGCTTAGACCAGGTGTTCAGTAAACACCTGTCCATCGCACCTCTGACCCTGGCACGAAAGCAGATGCTGAGTGAGGAGCTAAGTCTCTACTCACACAAACCAGATAGCCCAGGAGCAGCCCGTACTGGGAAGCTCTGCCACCTCCGTGCCCGCAGAAAGCCATACTGCAGGCTAGAGGGCCAGCCTCAGGCTCACCTTGCAGATGGTTGCCACGCAGATGTTGCCCAGATTCAGGGGGTCAATGGCCTCCAGTTTCATCCCCTCCTCAAACCAGCCGCCTTCCGTGTAGACAGCTCGAACCTTAAAGGAACGGGGCAGTTGGGGAATCCCTGGCTGGCCCAGGGGAAGGGTGGGGAGGCAGGCCTCACCTGCCATTGGCCTGGGAAGGAAGCAAGGAGGGAAGGGGACATCGCAGGGAAGAGTTGGGGTCTGCGGGCCTGGAGTGGACCTGCGGCCAAGGGGACAGTGCCCAAGGGCTGTGCCTCACCTTCTTGAACAGGTAAGGAACAGCATCACAGTAGATCTTCCGGAAGGTGGGATGGTGGGCCATGTCGCTGCGCCTCTCTTAGGGAGGTGGTAGAGGGGGAGGGGGAGAAGGAAGTTGAAGCTGCTAACAGGGCCACTCCATGCCTCCCCCAGAAAAGTGCTCTCCTCTGTAGCTCAGCACCACCCCCCAGACCAGGAGCTCTGTTGGAACTATTCAGTCCTTAGGACCCAGACTCTTCCCACGTGACATGGAGAGGACGCGGCCTATAGCCTCTAGTTTCAAATCAATTTTTACCACTTCCAGCTGAGTGACCTTGGTCAAGTCACTCAACCTCTCGGGATACCTGGTCAAGTCCTGCCACCTGCAGGGTGGAGATGATCACCTCTACCGCACAGCATGGTTGTGGGGTGTAGAGATGTGCCCCGCCCCCAGGCCCACGCTGGCCAGGGACTCTGCTAACCTGACAGCTTGATGCCGTGGCCAACACGCCTTGACCAACCCACTGGGTGGATCAGGGGGCTCCACATGTGGCACCAGAAGTCATCATCACTGTCACCATCCTCGTAGAGGAGCCGTAGGCGACCCCCGATTACCGTGTCCACCACGGCCATGCGGGTCCGTGACACCTGGGACTTGTCCACCACCTCTAGCCGCATGCCCTGCCGAAAGGGGTACTTCATGCTCTCCACCATCTGCAATGATATCAGAACACAGCCCTGCTGGGGTTATGCGGACCCTCCCACCCACCTTCCTGTTCTGTCCCTTAAGAGTAACCAGAGGACAATGAAGGTGGCATGGAAGCACTGCAAACACTGAGTCAGGAAGCGGGCAGATGAGCCCTCCTGTCCCACCAGGTTCAACCCTGGCTCCCAAGTCCCTACGATGAGACTGATGATATGTTTACAACGTGTGCACCAAAATGCCAGTAAGTCATTATGATGGCAATTGCAAATCACTTTTCAGACTAAGGAAACAGGTGCCCTAGAGAGGTCATGTGACTTACCCAGAGTCACACAGGGTCATTAGTGCCAGACCAAATCTGGTTCTGGTGTCCAGCTTTGAGCTCTTTCAGGGGTCTGTACTCCGTTCACACAGGTACCCCACACTCCCCTCTACCTTCCGGCCCCTACTGATGGCACACACAAGCCTCCTGTTTAGGGAATGCGTACCCTTTGCCTCCATACATCTAATCTCAGCTCTGGCCCCGATGGGCTGCAGCTCTGAACGGCTCTCACAGCACCTTAGGAGTGATGCCTGCCCCTCTGACACAGCAAAGGACAGTGACCCTAGAGCCTTGGTGGCGGGGCCTGGGGGAGGAAATAGTAGATTCTTTGCCTGCCATGAGTTTGGTGCTGTCCTGCCAGGGGTAGGGGATGGGTACATAAGTTCTGTAGGGCTTTTCCAACACCAGGGCACTGCGGGCTCAGGGAGAACCACCCCAGTCTCCACAGTGTGGGTGAGCAGTGCTATTCCAAATCCCACCAGGAGGGGGAGCGGCTCAAGGGTCACAAAGCAGCCACCAGGACCCAGATCCTCTGCCTTCAGCTCAAGGGCTGGAACCCACCTGACCTGTTTAGCAGAGGGAGAGACGCAGGGTGAGGCCTGGCCACCTCCCCACCTGGCCTTTCATGGACAAGCTCCTTTCCTCTGTGCCCACCGGTGCAGCCCACGACCCCACAACGCTTTACTGCCCACGTTTGCTTAAGGTCACGTGCTGGAATGCAAGGTAAGGGCAGAACCTAGGTTTGAGTCATTTCTATTGTATACTCTCAGCTTCAAGTGCACACACACACACACACACACAGACACCTGGCCTCTGCTGATGGGCATTCAGTTGAAACATTTACGGAGCACTTACCACATTGTGGGACTGGATTACCATATAGGATTGGATTTGAATTTGAGCTCCCTCCACAAATGCACCCCTTTTATCCTCTCCACCCCCCACTCTTCAGAGGCAGCTGCTTCTGTACACCTCCAGCATGCCCTGCAGGGACTGGGCACCTGACAGCTAGTGTGTGCTCGCTGACTGTTCACACAGAGCCCTGCTCTGCCACCCAGAATCAAGTTCCTTTTAATTTAAGCAGAGGTGAGGCCCCCCTGACACTCTTGGTGGCCCGTGCACAGTCATCTGCTTCATCCTGACACTAGGGCCAGCTGGGAGAGTCACCGCTCATCTTCAGGCACCAACCCTGTCAACTGTGCAAGGTACTATGGGAAATATAGGAGAAAAAGCTCACAGTTGTGGAAAAGAATATGAAAAGACAATTAACAAAATACAGAGAGATGAATAGCAAATGAGTACTACCCAGTACGTTCAAATAAGGGAAAAATCGGTTTTTTTGAGATGCTTGGAACCATTCCTCATTGAAGGCCAGCTAAGGCCCACAATGCCAATATTCTCACCAGGCGCCCAGGGCCCTGGGTGAGATGGCCCCAGCTTCCCTCCCATCCGATTTTCCACTGCTGGCTTCCATGCCGCCCACATCCTACCCATCAAGGTAGAATTCAAATGCCGTTTTCTCCATGAAGCCTCCCTCAATACTGCTCCTCCTGAGGCCACAAGAGACCAGTTCAACCACGTCACGGAGGCACCTGCCCTGCACTCCCCTGCTCGCTGCTGTGACGCTTACCCAGGGCAACATGAAAACACATGTGAACATCCGGGTCTGGGGCCCCAGAGACCCCAGGTGCTATGTGAGCAGGCCTGGCAGACAAAGGGGGAAGAGACTTCACTGCGTATCCTTGTATCCCTTTGAATTTTTACCATGTGTATGATTTTTATGTTAAAGAACTAAATAATTTTTAAAATTAAATGCCACACAGATGATTCTGAGGCACATCTCTGGTTCAGAATCAAGGCTATTTTGTAATTTTTCATGGGCATGACTTCATTTCCTTTGCCAGACTGGAGAGTCCCAGAGGGCAGGGTCCATATTCTCTGTATTTCCAGTGCCTTGTATACAACAAGTACTTAATAAAATCTATTGAATGAACGCTTCTGAAAATGCTGTGAGCAAAGGCAGGGATCTAGAAGAACAAACAGCAGACAAGGCAACATGACTGATGGGGCTGGATCAGAGTCTGAGCAGGGAGGAAGCTGTGAGGCTGGGAAGGCAGATGAGACCCACTCTCCATCCTCAGGAAACGTGGAGCTGCTAAGATTGTTAAGCAAGGGAGTCTTAGAAAAAAACACTCCAATGAGTAGCATGAAGGACAGATAAAGCGGGAGAGGGGCAGGAAGGAGATCAGTTAGAAGACCCACAGGGCTCACTGCCAGACCTTGATGTGGAAATCCACGGGAAGTGTCCTGGAGCCCACCAGCCGTCTCATGAGGTAGCCCTTCCAATCGGTGAACTTGGCATGGATGGCTAAGGAGACAGAGCAGAATCCTGAGTACAGACTGACAGCACTCCCACTGACGGGGCTCCAGGGCGGCCCCAGAGAGCAGCAGAGGGGCCTGAGTAACTTAGTTCTGCCTTTTCAGGCCAGCAATCACCTCATCTTATAAAGCTGGGGTCCCCAACTTGGACCTGCCCAGGGGCCTCTGGGACGAGGGAGGGCAGGAAGCAAGGAGGCAGGGAGGCTCTGTTCTGGTCTAACTGCTCCCCAGGGCCCCGCAGGAACCAGGACGGAGAATACTCTCATCCACTCACTCCGCGGGGGCACCAGGATCTTGCTGTTGATGGCACACCAGCCGATGGGGTGGACATCCACAGTCCCCAGGTTGCACCAGAAGTCATGGCTGGCGTCATTTTCAAAGCCTTCATACCGGAGCAGCACCCGGTACCCTGAGAAGGAGGAAGGAGAAGTGTACTCATAGGACTTCCCTCTTCTCAGGCCTAAAAACTGGGCTTTCACTGCCTATTTCAAGAACTCCTTCCACAGCAGCCAGAGTAAAAACAAACCCATGCCACGTACTCGGAAAGCAGTATGGCATAGTGGGAGAATAATTTTCTATGGCCTGATCAGCCCTGGAATGAACTTAAAAAATAGGCTTCCAAACTCGCCAAGCTCTGTGGTCCCTTCAAGGTAGGCAAGATAAAAGAACAGCAAGAAGGGAGCAGAAACTCCAGCAGGTGGATTTTTTGTCTGTCTTATGAAGCCGATTTCTGCTCCAGCACTGCCCGTCCATCTGGAGATGTCACTCCCCAGCCCCGGACCCTACCTTGCTGGAGGAACACCCACCTGCTGCCTGGATGACAGAGGCGATCCAGTACACCCGGCTGGGGAGCACAGCGTCACTGTTGAGCACCTCCACCTTCATCCCCTTCATCACATCTTCCCACTGGTCATAGAGTGGGACCTGCAAGGGGGACAGTGAGCCACCTGGGCTGACAGAGGAGAGTAGCTGGCCGCGCGGCCTCGCAAGGCGCTGCAACCTTCTCCTCTGCTCCTGAGCATTTCCCCTCACTCCTGTGTGCAGAAGCCAGGCCCGGGACCAGGGATGAAGAGAGGAGCAAGATGTGCCCGCCGTCTGTGCGTGAAGATCCGAGTCAGGGGATGGGGCTGGGGGCTGGGCAGAGACCCAGAGTCAGACAGCCTGGGTGCTCATCTCTACAGGACCAGCTCCCAGCAGTTATCCTCTTGGGTACATCACGCCTGTGCCAGCCTGTGCGACAGCAACGACCCCTAGCAGTTTCTCACCCTCACCATGTGCCAGGCGCTGTTCTTGGCACAAATAGCACCTCCTTCGATAGTCACTCAACCTGGGCAGTTAGGACCATGATCCCTGGTCTCACAGCTGTCGCCAGGATGGCTCTCATGGAGCCGCTACCCACCCACTGCTCCTGGCACGTCCTTTCTCCACCTCTCCTCCTGTTAACACGCCCCTGACAGCACTGGACCTGCCTTCCCCATATCTAATCCTCACTTTGCTGCCAGTGGCATTTTGGTTCTCCTTTGGGGAGATTCTCCTTTTTTCCTTGGCCCATCAGTGTACCCCATTCCATCTCCCTGGCAGGAGGGACTGGGTTTATCACGGAACCTAGAAACAGGCACACTGCTCAGGCACATCAGGGTGGGCTTTTTACAGAGCAGATCAAGGCAGATATGTTAGTGCAAGTATGATACAACTCCCCTGCAATTAAAGTGCCTGAACTGCGAGAGGATTCACAGCAACAAAGAGCTCCCCCCACCAAGTAAGACATGCACCTTCACTAGCAACCGGAGAGGAAGAAGAGGAGGAGGTAAGCTGCATTGAGTGTCAGCCTTTATCTGTTCAGGCCTCCCCAGAGTTCAGTAGCAGCTCAGAAAGAAGAGGCTAGCAAGTGCATTTACTTTGGTCAGAGGACTAAAGAGGCCTCCTCCTGGATTTCCTGGGGTTTAAGAAATTGGCTTGAAAGACAAGAGAGCCCCCTCAGCTTCTCTCCACGCCTGCAAGCGACCACTGCTCAGGCCTGCCTGCTAAGTTCTTCTGGTCCAAGCCCAGCCCTCCAGGTCTCAGCCTTTGCTGTTTCTCAGTGACGGGGGTTGGGGAGCCTTAGCAGAAGCGCGCTCCAGGAGGCATCCACATGTGCCTCCTGGGAACCAAGGGGCCCAGGGCAGTTCACCAGCATCAAGCTGGGAAGAAGGAGAAAGGGATTCTCAAAGTTGGCTTTTAGGTATCAAAGCAAGAAGTGCCATTACGTAAATAAGCAAAGGGAGGACCTCAGAGGGGCAGTGCTAGAAGCTCTCAGTGAGAGTCTGTGGGAGGAGTTTTTGAAAAAAGGGGTAGACAGAAACGTAAACTGGAGCAAGGTGCAAAGCTGGGCTTCGAGCACTCAGACCTCACCCGATTCTCTCCTGGTGCCAACACAGTGAGGCAGGTAGGTGAGACGGGGCAGCAACCAGGGCCCCTGCCCTCCCTCCCCTCACCCCCAGGGCACTCACGTGTTTAAAGCAGCTGACAGGAGCAGCCTTGTAACTGTGATCCTTCAGGAACTTCCCCCAGTCGAAACCCAAGACCAGCGCTGTGGAGCAGAGAGGAAGAGAGCTGAAGGGTCAAGGCTAGGAGCTCCAGCAGCAGCCACTCCAGGAACCTGGGCCTGAGGAGTGGCAGCAGCAGGTCCCCCCCGCCAGCAGCCCCGTGCCCACCCCGTACCTGCCCCAGCAGAGGCCATTGGGATGGGGAAGGATCTTATCCAAAGGCTGCCAGACTCCCAGGAATAGAGGAAACACTCAGAAGGAAATGTCTGATCTTCCTTCCCCCAGAGAAAGACAGAAATTCAAAGACCCTTGGGCTTAAATTCCTCAGACCGCCCCCAACCTCTCACTGGCCACAGCCAATCTAAATAGGTGGGAGGTGCACACACCTAGGCCCCTCCAACCCTGGAGCCTGGGAGCTCAGGATCAGTCAGAAACTCAGGCCATCTAGCACAGTTGCTTCGTGCCTACATTTGCTTAGAAATAGCTACACACACTCATAAAGAGAGAAAGGTTCCTTCCTTATCCCATCACCCTTCCTCAAACCAGATCTAGGTCTCCATTGCCCCAGGGAAACAAGCCAGAGGGCTAAAGGCAATGCAAAACAAAAGCCAATTCTGAGCTTTTGAATGATCAAGAGTAGGGGTCCTGGCAATTTAAGAGTGATTGAGGGATCCTCTGGGGTAATTTCACCATAGCTACCAGGTGAGGAAGATGCAATCCACAGCAAGCCTGGCTGGCAGTTTCTAGCTGGCCACCTTTTCCAGCCCTCGTCCCTAAGGAGGCCACCCCAGTCCTGGCACCACATCCCACCTGATTTCTGAGCACCAGTCCCTGCTGTCTTACCATCCTGCCCTGTTGGTGTCCCATCTGCGAGCTGGCCTGTTCCTTGGGAGTGGAGGAAGGCTCCAATTTTGGCAGACCAGGCAGCTTTGTGCAGGACTTTGGCCTTCTTGGTAGGCGGTTTTCCCTGGAGGAAGGAGAGTGTGTGTAGCCTAAAGGCTAAGAACAAGGCTCAGGATTTGGACTGCCCAGGCCCAGTTAACCTCTCTGGGACTTTAGTGTCTTCATTTGTAAATCAAGATGATCACAATGATAATGCTTAGCTCCAAGGGGAGCTGCAAGGACGGGGGTCCCTGACTGCGCCTGCGCCTGCGCTCAGTAAGCTCAGCGATTGTTCAGCTGGGGAGGGGTGGGGGTGGACAGAGCCACAGGGCAGGGAGGGACACATTTTCTATCTTTTAAGCCCAGCTTCTGCCAGGAAGCTCTTCCTGGTGGCATCAACTCTCAGCCATCGCCTTCCTCTGCCGCTCCTACAGATTTATGGCGGAGAATGGGCTTTGGAGGGCTCGTGAACTGAACCACGGGCTCTCTCTAGAACACACATGACTGTTCCAGAGTCCATAGCTTATCAGGTGCTCAAAGGAGTCCTCCCCAAAAAGTGAAAGGCTACTGATCTGGCCTATAATTTGTAACTTAAACACTGATCAGAAAGGCCCAGAGAATTTATTAAAGAGATCAATGAAAGAGAAATGTGGGTTGAGGGAGCTCCCTGGTGGTCTAGTGGTTAGGATTTTGCACTTTCACTGCTGTGGGCCTGGGTTCAATCCCTGATTGGGGAACTGAGATCCCACAAGCTGTGCAGAGCAGCCAAAATTTTTTTTTTTAATGTGGTTGGGACTCTGTGCTTCCAGTGCAGGGGGCATGGGTTCGATCCCTGATTGGGGAAATAAGATCCCACATGCCTGACAGCCCCCCCACCCCGCCAAAAAAAAGTGGGTTTACATTCCACACAGACCTAGGGCCAAACCCTGGCTCTTCGATTTTATTTGTGTAATTCTAAGTTACCAAAAATTTTTGAGCCTTTAAAACAAAAATCTTTAAAAATTCATGTTTTAGGGATCACTGGTTCGACGGAGACTGCCAAGCCCTTAGCAAGTATCCCCAAACTGCAGTTATTAACAACATAATTATTAGCTCAGTGAGGATGTCTCTATGCCTGACTAATATCTGCAAAATGAGGGAAACAACAGTAACTGTCTCACAAAGTGAGAAAGCGTATGAGGCAAATAAAATAAATAAACTGTGAGCAATATATCAATATAAATATATACATATAAATAAATAAATGAACTCCATAAATGGATTCCTCTGCTCTCTAAAGTGTGAGAGCATAAGAAACACCAGGAAGTCTACAACCTCAGAAGGCCACAACGAAGGTCCTTCCCAAGCCCTCTTGGCCCCTCGCCATCAGTCAGTTGGTTGTTCCTGTCTCAGCACCCAGGGTCCCAGAAAGGGTTTCCCAAGTGATGGCCTCTCACCTGTAATCTAGCCAAGATACTGGCTTTCTTAGAGTTGGAGGAGTAGCTCCTGGAACAGGAGACGCTGCAGAATCTCTTGGTCTTGGAGAAGAAGGCTTCCCTAGTACCCACGATACCACACATCTCACAGACAGCTGGGAAGAGAACTTAACTTAGCACATGACTCCCTTGATCGTCACCCTAAGTCAAACACAATGATGGGCCCTTCAAAACCTAAGGCCCTGCATTAATCAGGTGAGTCCCAGGCCCGCTGAGGCTGAGAGAACTGGAAGAGGAGGTGGTTGTGGTGCGCACACCTGAAGCTGCTTGGCACCCCTTGGCTGCATGTGTCAACAGTGGGACGAAGGAACATCCACGAGGACGACTGGGGAAACAGGTGAGTGCTGGAAAGTTTGCAAAGAGGAAAATGAGAAGAAAAAATGTGCCCACATCACTTCGTTTCTGTGGGTCTATCTTGTTCTCATCTGTGAAGTAGAGACCCTGAATTATATCAGTGTTTTGTCCCTGCTATCACATTAGGGAGCGTTTAAAAATGCCCAAGCCTTATTCTAATTAACTGGCCTGTGGTGGGACACAGGCACCTGTGGTTTGTTAAAAGCTCCCCAGGTGATTCTAATGTGCAGCCAGGCGCGAGCATCCCCGGTCAAGATGGTCTCTAATAGTTCTTTCCACTTCTAAAGTTCTAAGATTCTAAGAGAATGGCTGGAAGAGGGGAGAAAGATAAAAGAAAAGGGAGACAGGAAGAGAAGACAGGATGGATGGAAATGAAACAAGTGGCAAAGACTATTAGATTCTCCTTTTGTAAAGAGTAAAGAGGCCAGGGAACAGGAGTGTCATCACAGACTGTCTAGCCCGGCCCTTTGCACAGGCAGTGCCCACACTGGAGGCCCTGACACAGGGGTCCAGCAGCTGTGCAGGCATCACATCTCTGAAGCCAACTGGCTTCCAGATGATTCATGGGGATTCTCATCTGCCTACCCCTACCCTAACCCTCTTACCTGGAGGTTACTTTATTCTGTATTTCCCCCCTTCACTTCCAACCCATAAGCTATTTCTTGTCCCTTCCCAGATAGTAACCAGATCACCTTAGGTGTCCTATGTCCTCAACATCCAGGCTTAGAAATCCACCAACTATTTACACAAACGCAAAAGCAGCACCATGTTAATGACTGGCATCTAATCTGTGCTGAATAAATATTAATTGTAAGAATGATATCACAATTTGAAATCAGACTGCAGCAGAGGAAATGACCCTTGGGGATACTTGGGGTGCCTCTGTCTCTCTCACAGGTCCTTAGACATCTGACCCCTTAGACACCAGATCAAAGAGC
The DNA here is from genome assembly GCF_030028045.1 of Hippopotamus amphibius kiboko. Classification (NCBI taxonomy): domain Eukaryota; kingdom Metazoa; phylum Chordata; class Mammalia; order Artiodactyla; family Hippopotamidae; genus Hippopotamus; species Hippopotamus amphibius. Next base: position 7,648,667 of record NC_080192.1, read on the forward strand.
CCTTTATACCTGCACAGCTCTGCCCACCTGGCCTACATCCCCCTCTTCCTCCACAGCCTCTGAAACTCCCCCATCTTCAGGGGACACTCTGAAGGCACCTGGCTCAGAACCACTGCCGTCCAAGGAGCGGGGAGTCCCAGGGCTGAGCAAATGCATCGGGGAGGTAGGCAGCTCTCCTGCTTCCCGATCCTCATTTTCTGCTTCACTTGACTCCTCTAGATAGGAGCTGCTCTCACTGCCCGCACTGCTGTTATAACTCCGGAAACTGTCATAGCCACCAAAGAGCTCCAAATCATCATCTTCCTCTTCCTCCTCCATTGGTTCGGAAGACGGGGTCTCCTAGTGACACAAAAGCAGGCAGAAGGAATCATTGGCTTAGTGTATGGGAAGGGCGACTGCAGATCTGCTATCAACTCCCTTTCCAGTTCTTGGTCAAATCAACACTATTGGGCCAAGTGGCAGGCAGAATCAGATACCCCTTTTGCAAACACCAGGATCATTACTCTTGTTTATTTCTCAACTGCAAATCAAAAGAATACTTTAGCAGGACAGAAAACATGTATTAGGAATTCACCAAGGCCCTTCTACAGATTTATAAATGATGACATTTTACCACAATTCAAACAGAATTCATTGATGTGAAAATATCCTAAGCAAGGTGACTCATGAAGACTTTCTGGAAAGATGTATTTTAGAAACTCATCCTTCCCCCTTCAGCATATGTACACCAAAGTAACTTCAACTCAAAAACAATTTAAGTCAGAGAAAAGTTAATTTGGGACCCAGACTGCCCTAAAGAGAATTTGAGCAGCAAATGACACACTAGTTATAGCACAGTGGTATATACCATAGCTTTGGACTCAGCTCTGATCCTAACTAGCTGTGGGTCCTTGGGCAAGTCATTTAACCTCTCTGGGTCTCAATTTTCTCATCTATAAAACAAGAAAAATATTTGGCTCACAGGATGTAGAATATAAATGAGATATGAATCTATCTGGCATGTAACAGAAAAGGTGTGAAGAGTCTGGGCTCTACGCTGGGGCTCCAATACCATCCCTACTGTATGACCTGCAGCAGGTCAATTTCAGTGCCTCAGCTTCCACAACTGTAAATGAGGACAACGCCCCCTATTTTATAGGTTTTGGGGGAAGAAATAAGGGTTATTACAGGTAAGGCACTCAGAACAGTGACTTACACACAGCAAGTACTCAATAAATGCTGGAAATCATTACTGGTTAAAAGCATGGGCTCTCAAACCAAATATGCCTGCCTGAGTTCGAATCCAGGCTCTCCCACTTACAACCTGTGTGCTTTTGTGCAAGATATTTAACTTTACTGCTCTCAGTTTCTCCATCAGTACAATGGATATAATAACAAGCCCTCTATACAGGACTGCTATGAACACTGATACCATACGTAAAGCCTATGGTATTACAAAAGTTCTGTTTCCAGCAATTAGTGACAGCTCTAAATCTGTGAGCTATCTTGCTTACTCTCCACTGTATGATTATTCTCCTTTACCCGTGTAGGGTTTCTGAGCTATTCCACTTTATATTTACAACTATGCATGCAAAGGTGCTAGAAAGGAAACCGAATTCAAATATAAGGTGACCAGAAGCCAAATGATTAAAGGCTGCGTGGGTTACAGGTGGTAGTAGATTAGAAAAAGCAAAACAGGTAGAGTTTTGGAACTTGACAGACTTGGTGCCCATCGCCTTCCCTTTACAGCGGTGTGACCCTCCTGGGGAGTCGCACCACCCCTCCAAGCCTCAGCTTCCTGAACCATAAAAACGAGATAATAACACAGGACTGTTGACTCTACTGGGAGATAACGCACGTGAACGCGCCAGACAGGGAGTGTTTATTAAACTTTAATCTTCCTTTACTTCCCACCAGGATGTGACAGGCCTCAAAATCCCTAAAGAACACCACCACGAGACAAAGAGGAGGAGGAAGATTCAGGGGCTCTCAGATCCCGAACCCAATTCCCCTTCCCCCAGGCCAGAGACGCTGTTCTTCCCTCAACAACTCGGCCCCAGTAGAACGGGAGCAAAAGGCAACGCCAATCGCCTCTGGCCCTGCTCAGCCTACCTACCTGTTTACCCATCCTTCCACCCTCCACCCTCCAGGCGTCGTTCAAAGGCCTAAAGAAGGGCCCACCGAACGGGGTTCTCGGGGATCCCTTTCTCAGTCACGTGAAGTCCTCTCCCTCTCACCTCGACGCCCCGGGGCTTCTCCATGAGACCTAACACAGTTTCTTCAACCGTCACCAGGTGCAGGAAGCCATATTGGCCTCGCCGCTCTCCCCGAGCGCAGTCATTGGCCGCCTCCCAGAGCCGCGGGCCAATCACGCTTCAGGAAAGAGGCAAAGCCGGTTCCGCGCTCGCCAGCGCCCCTCCTCCCCTGGTGCTGGGGAAGCAGCGAGCGTTTATGGGACTTGTAGTTCCTCCTTGAGTGTGAGTGGAGGGGGCGTTGCTATAGCGACGTGAAAATTCCCCAGGCCCTAGACCTGCAGCGGCTCCTGAGGACTATTCTCGTTTCTACACGCCAGCCTCTTGCTGTCACTCCAACTCCGTTCTTCATTAAACAGTTTTTTAATATCTAAGATATGTACTCTCCAGGGCCAGGAATAACCTCACACTCTCCCTGACTAGAAATTTAAGGTGCCAGGAGGGCTGGGATGCCTAGCAGAGAGACTCTATTTCATTTCAGGCAGAAACTGGAATACTCTTATGCCCAATGCTGTAAATATCCCGCATGCTCAAAATCGTGTAACACTCCCCCTTGCATCACTATCTCCTGAGGAAAAACCTCGGAAATGAGGCTCTCTGGTTCATTCCTTTCGATTTCCCACAACCTCCTTACACACTCAGAGTTCTAGGTGCTGTCGTAGAGCTTTACAAACATCTCAAATCAGGGACAACCAATTGCTGAATAGGCTCTTTGGATTTAGACACTTTCTAAGATCACACAGGACTGGAATTTAAGATTTAATCCAAATTCTTTCCATACACTATACTGTACTCTAATTGAGAATCTCAATGTAATAAGTCAGGCTCAGCATAAGTTAGGTATATTTCTAAATTTGAGGTCCACCAGATACACGTGAAAGTCTTTCTTGATTTATTTCTTTTCTTCAACCCTTTCTACCTCCAACCCCATATCCATGCTATCCACGAGTACTGTTGGTTCTTCTACCTCCAAAATATATTCTGTATTTCTCCACCACTACCACCTTAATACAAGCCACTAGTCCACTGCAACAGCCCTCCAACTAATTTCTTGGTTTGAATCTTCGTCTTCTTTAATCAACACAGGCGATCTTTTTTTTTTAATTTTTTATTTTTTACAATAAACTGCATATATTTAGAGTGTACAATTTGGTATCCCAATCTCCCAATTCATTCCCCACCCAACCCTCCCCTCTTTCCCCATTTGGTGTCCATATGTTTGTTCTCTACATCTGTGTTTCTATTTCTGAACACAGGCGATCTTTTAAAATCACAAACCAGATCATGTTCATTCTCTTGCTTAAAACTCCTAATAGATTCCCCTTGCACTTTTTTTTAATTAATTAATTAATTTATTTTATTGGTTTGTTGGGTCTTTTTTTTTTTTTTTTTTGCTGTGCGTGGCTTTCTTTTTTTAGTTGTGGCGAGCTGGGGCTACTCTTCATTGTGGTGTGCGGGCTCCTCACTGCCGTGGCTTCTTCTGTTGCGGAGCACGGGCTCTAGGTGTGTGGGCTTCAGTAGTTGCAGCACATGGGCTCAATAGTTGTGGCTCAGAGGCTCTAAAGCGCAGGCTCAATAGTTGTGGTGCATGGGCTTAGGTGCTCCATGGCATGTGGGATCTTCCGGAGCAGGGATTGAACTGGTGTCCCCTACATTGTCAGGCAGATTCTCAACCACTGTGCCACCTAGGAAGCCCCTCCCCTTGCACTTTGAATGAGATTCAAACACTCCGCAATAACCTGGGCCCAGCTTTCTTTTCAACCTCCTCTTGTACCATCCTCTCCACCTTTCGCTGCATCCATCCACTCACCTTTTCTTCCTGTTCTTGACTGCCAAGCTTGGTTGGCCTCAGGGCCTTTGCACTTGCTGTTCCATTTGCATGGAATATTCTTTTTCCATGGCTCTTCTCATGGATGGCTCTTGATTTTTTAGATTTCAGCTTAAAGTCACCTCCTCAGGGAACTTAAAGTAGCTGTTCCCTCCCCTCATTCTGTATCTCATCACCCATTTTACAGTCCTTTGTAGCATTTATTTCTGTCTGAAATTTTCTCATTAATTTGTTTACTTGTTTATTGCCTATCTCCCACCACTGGAATATAAGCCCCTTGAGGGCTGGGACTTAAGTCTGTCTTGTTCTCTGCTGTATTTCCAGAGCCAAGAACAGAGCCTAGCATACACTAGGTGCTCAATGACTAAAGAGCTAGCTAATGAGACTTCAAGGATTACAACAGGATGCTGCTTTCTTTTTCTTGTTTCTTCAACAGAGATTTTTTTTAAAAATTGAGGTATAGTTGATGTAAAACATTATATGTTTCAGGTGTACAACATAGTAATTCACAATTTTTGAAGGTTATATTCCATTTAAAGTTATTTAAAAATTGGCTATATTCCCTGTCTTATACAATATATCCCTGCAGCTTATTTATTTATACATAGTAGTTTGTAACTCTTAACCCCCACTCCTATCTTGCCCCTCCCCCCTTTCCTCTCCCCATTGAACCACTAGTTTGTTCTCTATTTCTGAGCCTGTTTCTTTTTTGTTATATTCACTAGTTTATTTTTTAGATTCCACCTATAAGTGATATCATACAGTATTTGTCTTTCTCTTTCTGAACTATTTCACTTAACATAATACCTTCCAAGTCCATCCATGTTGTTGCAAATGGCAAAATCTCATTCTTTTTTATGGCTGAGTAATACACAATAGAATATATATATATATATATACCATATCCTCTTTATCCACTCACCTGTTCATGGACACTTAGGTAGCTTCCATATTTTCGCTATTGTCAATAGTGCTGCTATAAACATTGGGGGTGCATGTACCTTCCTAAATTAGTGTTTTTGGGTGTTTTTGGATATTCACCCCAGAGTTTTAATTTGTAAAATGGGAGTAAGACCACCTCATTGGGTTGTTGTGAGAATTAGAAATAATAAATGTGCAGTGCCTGCCATGTATGGGGCAGATTAAATGATAGTTATTGCCATCCTATTAGATACTAGGTGGCAGCAGCTAGAAGAGTAAACCAACCAAGAACAATGACCTTTGTGAGTTGCTTAAACTTTTATTAATGTTTATAAATGCACAGCCATGAATCTCACAGATGGAGAATCTGCTCCTGGCAAACAAGTCATCTTATTCATCAAATATTTATTTAGTGCCTACTCTGTGCCAGGGACCACACTCGACTCTGAGGAGACACAGGTGAACAGCTCTGTCCTTATGGAGTTTACTGCCTCCTTCAGGGAGATAGTGGAAACTGAACAAACGTCAACTTCCAATGGAGAAGGAACTTAGCAAGGCACTGTGATGGAGAATAGGGAAGGGAGCACCTGCAGAGGGGGTGTGGGAGAAGGCCTTGACTTGCAGGATGAGAAGGAGCCAGTTAGGAGAAAAGAGTTGTTGGGGAAAGGTCATTCCAGGCACAGACACAGAATTTAGACAGGGAGGTGAAGAGCTCCAATTGGCAGGAGAATGTAACAGCAAACCTTTAAAGATTTTAAGGAAGGGAGTAAATTGTTTACATTATGTCTTAAGAGCTCACTCTCTGGATATATGTTCTATAGTGGTTAAAAACTGTACAAGGAATAGGTGAGTTGGGGTGGCTGAATAGAGGGGATTAAGAATTCTGCTTGAGGCTTCCTAGGTGGTGCAGTGGTTAAGAATCCACCTGCCAATGCAGGGGACACGGGTTCAATCCCTGCTCCAGGAAGATCCCACATGCCGCGGAGCAACTAAGCCCATGTGCCACAACTATTGAGCCTGCACTTTAGAGCCTGTGAGCCACACTATTGAGCCCATGCGCCTAGAGCCCACGCTCTGCAACAAGAGAAGCCACCACAATGAGTAGCCCCCGCTCGCCACAACTAGAGAAAGCCCGCATGCAGCAATGAAGACCCAACACAGCCAATAAATAAGTAAATAAATTTATTTAAAAAAAAAAGAATTCTGCTTGGTCTGACATGCCTCCAAGAGGGCAAGAAGGCAGCTGGAGCTCACCAGGGAGCCCTGACCTGGAGATATAAATCCTGCAATTTTTGACAACCTCCCTTTAAGTTAGAATGAGAGCCCCTAAATCCATCTTCTCTGTGATGTATTATTTTTCGCATGTCAATGCTTATATCATTAACAGTAGAAGAGAGTGGAAACCCGAGCTTTATAGCTGCATGGCATTTCAACAGAAGAAACAAAAGTACCAGGCTTTGGGGGAGGGAAGGAAGCTGAGGCATGACCCTGCAGTGACAGGAACTGTTACCATAAGTTGAAATGGCCGTTAATTAGGAATTGAGTTGAAACATCTTTTTAAACAAAGGTTGCTAAGCAACAGTGGCCTCACTGGAACAGTGTGGCTGTTCCTTCTGCAGTGGAGCTCCTGGGCCCTGGGTCTGAGCTGTCGCAAAGGTACGCTTTTTGGCTGATCTGAGCCATGCCTTTACACACAATCTCATATACTTCCCTCTTTTGAGGTCCTTCCCTCTGTGAGTCACTGTCCCTGTCTCCCTGGGATTGTTAATCTCTCACTCTCTGTTGGATTGTTCCCAGTGACAGCACAAATGTGCTCCTGTGCCACCCATTCTATACAAATAAATCCCCTGAAATCACCTCCTCTGTCCCTGGCCATTGTGCTATTCCACCCCCCAAAGTCTTGAAAGAATTGTCTGCACACACTACCTCCACTTCTGCTTCTCCGCACTTCTCCATCTGTCCCCACACTCCACCAAAACCATCCTGCCAAGTTCAAGCACAGCTTCTCTAATGTACAGCCACATCTCTCTTCTCAAGTGGCATTCGACATAACTGATGACTCCATGCTTCCTGAAACACTGTCCTTTCTGGGTCCCTCTTGGTTTTCCTCCTGCCCCTCTGGCCAATCCTCTCTCCATTGCAGGGCTTCCTCTTCTACCTCAACTCTAAGTACTGGTGATCTCCAGGGCTCTGTCCTGGACTTGCTTCTTTTCTCTTTACTTCTCACCATAAGTGATGTCTTTCATTCTCAGTGCTGTAAATACCATTTATATGCCCTGGATTCTGATCTTCAGCCCATGTGTTTGTCCTCTGAGTTCCAGACTCATATCCATCTGTAGAGATAACTTACATCATAAACCACAAAACAGAACACTTTCTTCCCTTACCCCAAACCTATTTCTCTTCTAGTTTTCCCCATTTCAGTACCTAGCACCTTCAGCCACTCAGGAACTTCCTCTTGATTCCCCCCTCTTTATCCCTTACTTTCAATCCATCAGCAAATTCTTTTCATTCTCCAAAACCTATCTCAAATATTTCCCCTTCTTTCTATCCCTACTGTCCCCCCTTAAACCCAGACCACTGTCATCCCTGCTCTGGATTTCAGTGAAGCCTCCTAGCTAGTCTCTCTTAACCTATCCTGCACCAGCGATGTGCAGGCTGGGTGCTCTTTCCCATATCACACCACCCCTGTCTGTCCTTCCCCCAATTATTTTGTAAGATTTTTGGGGAGAGGGCAGGATGACTCAAGTTGAGGTTAGAGAGATAGGGAAGGACCAGAGTAAGAGTTATTTATTCAAATGATTTATTGCGTGCCCACTGTGTTCTGGACACAACAGCGAACGGGAGGACAGCACAGTTCCTGCCCTCTTGGAGCTTTCATTACAACATAATTTAAAGGAAAAGGAGACCAACGCTTTCCGGCCCCGACAAGGGGCCGGTACTGTGCTAACCACTCTGACACCCGGTCGGCCACCCGTGACTCTGGGCAGGCCTCAGTTCGCCTCAGCTGCAAAATGGGATAACGGCTAGGTCCCCACCCTGGGGCTCCCGTGGTGGTAGAGGGTGGGGATGCCAGCCTAGGGGGCGGTGATCGCAATGCCCGCCCCGCCCCCATCCCCGGAGGGGCGGGGCGGGCAATGGGTCACGTGGCCGGACGGCGCGCACGGGGCGCCAACGGCCGGCCTCCCCGCCCCGCGCCGCGGCCCGCCCCCCGGCGCGCGCCCCCTCCGCCATCCCTCACCACGCCCCAGCCCGCGGTCAGGAAGGCTGCAGCCCTTACCAGTTCGAGCCCAGCCGGAGCGGGGGGCGGCGGCGCGGGCTCACCGGGACAGCTGGACAGCGGGGTCCAGTCTGGGGTGGGGGCGTCAGTGACCACCGTGTAGGGTGGGGGCGCTGGGGTCGTCGCGGGCAGCCAGACGAGAAGTACTGAGTTGGGGGCTGCTAAGCTGGGATGCCCTCCCCGAGGTTGCGCCCAGAGTTGGGGGAGGGGGCGGCGCGACCCCCTCCCCCCCCCCCCCCCCCCCCCGCCGCCGCCGCCGCCCTTTGTCTTGGGCTGAGGAGAGGGGCAGCGCCCAGCCAGAGCAATTAGCACAGAGTCTGGCCCGCAGCGACCCCTCAAAGTATCCCGGCCTTGATTGCAACCCCAGCGCGGGGAGAAAACAGGAAAGGGAGTGATAACTGGGCTGACAGGCTAACTGCCATTATTAGGCACCCAGGCTGGCCAGGCGCGGTCCACCGCTTCCTCTTCGTGGGGCCTGAGGCACACAAGGCACACGTGTGTCCCAGAATTGTGAAAGAGGCGGAGCTGGGATGCGAACCTGGGCCATTTGGCTCTTGCCCGCTGCGCTAGGCCGAGGAAGACGCATCCTTGAACCAGGCTTTGAACATTCTGAAAGATTTGGGGGGTGGAGATAACTGAGCGAGCTCTGCCCCAGTTCGCTGTGAGACCTTGGGAAGACGTTTGATCTTTGTCGGCCACACTTTCCTCCGACGTGAAAACGGCTGGACTTAGGAAAACTAGTAACTAACATGTGAGTAGTGCTTTGCAAAGTGTAAAGCACTTTCAGATACGTTGTCATAGATAATGCCTCACAGTTAACCCACCGAGGAGGCGTTTTTATAAGCCTCCCTTTATAAATAGATGGAGAAATTGTGTTCTGGAGAAGTTTATAAGATCAGGGAGCAGGGGCAGAGCCTTAATATTGAATAAATCAAAGGCTTGTAGGGTAACTGCCTTGGACGAGCATAAAACTCTGAAACTCAAACACCCTGTGACGTCATCTGAGCTCCTAGCTGTTAGTTTAAAACAACACTTTTGCTGGAACTGGTTGCCCCTTCCCAACTCACAACAACTGCGTCCGGCCAGCCCGATCACCAGATCACAGCAGTTTTAACTCTTAGTATTTTTTAACTTTCCTGGTTTGGGCTGGACCAACTATGAGGAGTCCTTTAGGCGAAGTCAAAACTGGGGGGTAGTTGGATAGGGGGTTGACTGAATTCTGAAAATTCCAACTGAGTGTTTTGTGTTTTCTAAGCAGCAATTATTTTGAGGGCATTGGTGATAAATAATAATTTCTGTCCTTCCTGTTGACAGGTTCACCCCCTAGCAAATTACTGGAAGGAACATGAGAAATGTAAGTAGGGATTTTGAAGTATCAGTTAAAAGAACCGAAATTGTTTATTTGTAGAATAATGGCAGTTAATCTGGTGAGAGCAGTTCTAGGTGTACAGTTAATTGGCAAATGCTTATCCAATGCCCATTTCTGAGGGGTGTGTTTATAAATACATGCATCCAGGTCTACACAGGTGGCAATCTGTCACCACAGACACTGACAGGTACCTGGAGAGATGCTATTTTTTTTCAGTCCGCATTGTCCTGTGAAAGGGAAGAGGGGTTGTCAGTGATGTGTTTCAGGTGTTTTCTGGGCTACCTGTTATCACCTGCCATGCAACCTTGTTTTTCCTCACAACAAATTTAACAAGCAGGAGAGGTTTTTATCCTTTTTAGAAATGAGGAAAGTGAAGCTTAGGAGAGTTAAGTAAACCAGCCCTCTTGGTGCTGAAGAAACTTTTCACTGAACCACACTTTTCCCATTGTTGATTGATCCCTGGTTCAGAGTCTGTGAATATTTAATGAAAAGCTGCTTATGCCAGGTGCCTTTGAGTATTTTATTTAATCCTCATGACAACCCACCATGCTTTTTACTCATTTCAGCTGATCACCTTGAAATCCACTAGCAAGCCCTAAAAAAGAAAAGAAAAAGCCCACCCCCTCCTACAGGGCAGGAGATAATAAGCATTTATAAATACATGGTGATGTTGTACCCCTCTTTCTAAATATAATGTGGGGACACCAACAGCAATAATTCCTTTAATACGATCCTGACATTTCAGAAAGGGTGGCGCAAAACAGAAATGTGGGCCTTAGGTAACAAATTGAATTGCAAGAGCATATTCTTCCACTGACAACAATTAAATCTGAAAATGTCACTGGTTTCCTATGATAAGTGCACTCAGTATTGATTATCAGGACTAACCACTGATCTGACACTTGGGTCAATTAGATGTTGCTTATGAAAAAACATCTGGTAGAGATGCCAGCATGGTCAGTAAGAAAGGTGACTGGTAGTTTGTTAGAGGGCCTTCTCCTTCAGGTGCTTAATTCTGAGCATTGAGGGAAATAGTGACAGAGGCAGCCTTCAGTCTTAACCCCTGTGGAACCAACCTCCACAACTCTGGTTTTTTAAAAAATATAAATCTGATCAGGTCATTTTTTTTCTGCCTTAGTAGAAAGGCACATTTGTTTTTTGTTGTTGTTTTGTTTGTATTCATCCCAGGCTTTTTTTTTGTTGTTGCAATATAGTTGATTTACAATGTTGTGTTAGTTTCAGGTGTACAGCAAAGTAATTCTGTTATACACATGTATATCTGTTCTTTTTTAGATTCTCTTCCATTGTAGATTATTACAGGATTTTTTTTTTACTTTAAAAAAATTTTTATTTATTTATTTTTGGCTGCATTGGGTCTTTGTTGCTGTGCATGGGCTTTCTCTAGTTGTGGTAAGTGGGGGGCTACTCGTTATTGCAGTGTGTGGGCTTCTCATTGCGGTGGCTTCTCTTCTTGCAGAGCCTGGGCTCTAGGCGCATGGCTTCAGTAGTTGTGGCACGCAGTAGTTGTGGCGTACGGACTTAGTTGCTCTGCAGCATCTTCCTGGACCAGGGCTTGAACCTGTGTCTCCTGCATTGGCAGGTGGATTCTTAACCACTGTGCCACCAGGGATGTCCCTATTACAAGATATTGAGTATAGTTCCCTGTGCTATACAGTAGGACCTTGTTGGTTATTGGAAAGGCACATTTGTACAGCCCAAAAGTAGATCAGTGGTTGCCTGGGGTGGAAGTGGGAACAGACAGGAGGGGTCTTTTGGGGTAATTGAGATCTAAAACTGGATTGTGGTGATGGTTATACAACTCTGTAAATTTACTAAAAATCACTGAACTGTACACGTAAAAGAGATGAATTTTATGGCATGCAAATTATACCGTAATAAAACTGTTAAAAAAAAAAAAAACCCTTTATGGTTCCCTATCTCTTACCCAGTCAAGGCGCTGCACACTCAGAAGCTGTCTACCCTCCAGCCTTTCTCAGTGTGCCCACCATGTTCCTTGCATGTGAGCCAGTCAGGGCTGATTGCAAGTCTTTGGAAAAAGATTTGGTCATCTCGAGGCCTTTGCACATGCTGCCCCTCAGCTGGGCTCTCCTTCCTGTCCTTATCTGCCTGGGGAACACTTTACTCTCTTCCTCCAAGACTCAGTTTAAGCATCTCCTCTGCCAGGAAGCTTTCCCTGATTTTTCCAAGCCAAATCAAGTGACATTGCTATTTTTTATTTATTTTATTTTATTTTTGGCTGCATTGAGTCTTTGTTGCTGCATGCAGGCTTTCTCTAGTTGCGGTGAGTGGGGGCTACTCTTCATTACTGTGTGCAGGCTTCTCACTGAGGTGGCTTCTCTTGTGGCTCGTGGGCTGTAGGGCGCACAGGCTCTAGAGCGCAGGCTCAGTAGTTGTGGTGCGCAGGCTCAGTAGTTGTGGCACACAGGCTTAGTTGCTCTGCGGCTTGTGGGATCTTCCTGGACTAGGGATCGAACCCGTGTCCCCTGCATTGGCAAGCGGGTTCTTAACCACTGTGCAACCAGGGAAGTCCCTATTATTTTAAATTTTACATGTACACACCTGGTACCCTCACCAAGCTGTGAGCCCTGTAACGAAGATCTGTTCATGTCTAGAGCCCAACAGGTGTGGTGCATAGAAATATCGTTGAAGAAATGCCTGTGTTGTCAAGATCACCCTTTAGAGCCTACTATATACACATATACAGATGGGGAGTGATCTGTTTGTTCATTCATGAACATTTAGTGCCAAAGTACTGATCCCTGTGGGTTCAGAGATGATTAAGACAAGACACTAGTCCTCCAGGAGTTCCCCATCCAAGTCCTGCCCCTGCTCTGTCTAAACGGTGTGGACTCTGGCAGGTTATTTAATTTTACGTAAAATGGGTGTGGAGTATTACCTGGGTCATGGGTATGTTGAGAGGATTAGGTGGGTTTTTACAGGTAAAGATCTTCAGGCAGGGACTGGCATGGTAAGTGCTCAGGGAATGTTAGCTAGTCCTACAGGGTGTGGTGGGGTAAGGGATCAGGGGACAGATTCCCTGGGAAGGTATCACCTGAGCTGGGTCATGAAGAATAAGTAGAAATTACTTCTTTCTCTTTACCCTGAAGCACGTTGAGTGAAGTTTTAGATACTTTGCAAAAAAAAAAAAAAAAAAAAAAAGACTATCTGCTTTATTGTTGACTGGGAAAGACATGGGGACAGACAGGCTTCAGTCATTTGTACACACACAGGCAAAGATGAAGGACTCTGACCTTGTTGGAGGTACCTGTTTTCATGGTTTGCCCCAGCCTCAATTTCCTAAGAAATCCTGTAGAAAAGTGTGGTGCAAACTGGAGGCTTCTGTGCTGAATTCAGCCTGCGAAAGTGTTTTGTTTGGCCGGTACTGTGGTTATAAAATTTTTTGAAGTAATATTTAAATTTTACAAAAAATAATCTGGACTTCCAGCTTTTCTTTTTTTAAAGAATGAGAAGATGTGGGGACACTGGTTTTATTTATTTATTTATCTTTAAATTTATTTATTTGTTTATTTAATTATTGGCTGCATTGGGTCTTTGTTGTTGCACATGGACTTTCTCTAGTCGCAGCAAGCCAGGGCTGCTTTTCATTGTGGTGCATGGGCTCCTCATTGCAGTGGCTTCTCTTGTTGTGGAGCAGGGGTTCTAGGCGCATGGGCTTCAGTAGTTGTGGTACATGGACTCAATAGTTGTGGCTCGCAGGCTCTAGAGCACAGGCTCAATAGTTGTGGTGCACGGGCTTAGTTGCTCCATGCATGTGGAATCTTCCTGGAGCAGGGCTGGAAGCTGTGTCCCCTGCATTGGCAGGCAGATTCTCAACCCCTGTGCCACTAGGAGGTCCGGGACACTGGTTTATATGACTACATTGTGGGCAGCACTTGTCTGGGGCTCCTAGTTCTGTTTCCTTTAGAAGGCACTTGTCGTCTCCAGCTTGCCAGACCCCACTCTTTACGACATGCATGCATCTGTACTGGCTTCTGGCCACCGAAAGCATGTACATCTGTGACTGCTGGTATGGAAGAAGCTCTTGTTATCTGTAGAGTGTTCATCACTGAACAGAGCTACTGCCCTGGATACCTGTCTCCTTACTTAGTGGGTTAGAATGGACAATCTAGGGCAGAGGATTCCTGAGGAACCATTTTCTTCTCCCAGTGCCAGCCCCCTGCTGACCAAGGCCATACTTATTCTTTTTTTTTTTTTTAAACCACCTTTGCTTTATTGTTGAGCACTTCAGATAGACTTACTGATTTTGGCGGTGCCCTTTTTTTTTTGGCTTATATTTTATTTATTTTTTTGGCATAGAGTTGATTTACAATGTTGTGTTAGGCCACATGTCTTCTTTTTTTTTGGCTGCATCAGGTCTTAGCTGCGACCCTTAGGATCTTTATTGAGGCATGTGGGATTTTTCATTGCGGTGTGTGGGCATCTCTCTAGTTGTGGCGTGCAGGTTTTCTCTTCTCTAGTTGTGGCGCACTGGCTCCAGGGCGCATGGGCTCTGTAGTTGTGGCACGTGGGTTCCAGAGCATGTGGGTTCTGTAGTTTGCGGCAGCAGGCTCTCTAGATGAGATGCTCGAGCTCAGTAGTTGTGGCGCATGGGCTTAGTTGCCCCGTAGCGTGTGGGATCTTGGTTCCCCAACCAGGAATTGAACCCACGTCCCCTTCATTGCAAGGTGGATTCTTCACCACTGGACCATGAGGAAAGTCCCAGGCCATACTTATTCTTAAACATGACCCATCTCTCCAGAGTTTGGGAACGTGTAAGAAACAGTGGATATGGAGTAGAAGACTTGGATCTGTTTTTAATTTTCTAATTTTTAAAAATTTTCAAATTCTTTGGCCTTGCCACGTGGGATCATCATTCCTCGACCAGGGATTGATCCCACTTCCACCAGGGAAGTCCCCCTGTTTTTAATTTGTATTATTAATTTTGCTCTATCTTTATTTTTCTGATTTTCAAACAGTGTATAAAAATACATAAAATGGAAATTTAGACCCCCTCAAAATGTGTCCCCCCACACCCCCGCTAGTAGTGATTACGGGGTGTGGGGGGACACATTTTGAGGGGGTTTAAATTTTATTTTTGCACTTTTTAAAAGCTGCCATTTACTGTATGCTCCATGGATGTCAAGCACTTGGCTGAGCTCATTACATAAATCGTCTCTTTTGCTCTTTGCGACAAACCTCTGAGGTTATTGCCATTCCATTTTGCAGGTGAAGACAGAGTCTTAGGTTAAGTAATGGATTCCGGGTTGCACAGTGAGGTTGCAGTGGAGCCAGTGTTCCAACACATTTCTTTCTGATTCCAGAGCCTTTTCTCCTAACCATCTCAGGGTGAAACCTCCCTGAGAAGACCACGAGCTAGGAACTAAACATACTCCCCTGGAGAGGCATATTCATAAAGGTCTCCTCCTGCCTTGTTCTCCATTCACTCATCAGATGTTTCCTGAGTGGCGCTGTGCAGGGTTTTCAGAGGTGCTTGCGGTGCCTGCCCTCTGCGAGTTCATAGGTGAAGGTTATAGATCGATCAATGAAGTATTGGAATTATGTGCAATTTTCAGTGATAATAGGAGAATGGGAAGGGAGGTGTCAAGATAAGTGATATTTAAGTTGTGTCTTGACAGATGAGTAATTGTTTAATAGGTGTGGGGGGTGGTCGGAAGAATACTTCAGCAGAGGAAATGGTATAGACAAAAGCATGGTAAGTTGGAACAGTGGTTTATTTGGGGAACTAAAATAATTTAGCATGGCTGTAGGCTAGGATGTGGGAAGGGGCTGGCAGGGAGGCAGGCAGGGTTCCGAGTGTGCAGGGCCTTTGGGCATTGTTCTAAGACTTTGGGATTTTTATCTGTAGGTGGGGGAGCCATTGTAGTGATTATGAAAGGGGAGTGACATGATTGATTTATGTTTGGGGTAAAGTCCTGCAGCAGAGTTGAGGATGGATTGGAGCAGGTGGAGCTGGAGGCAGGGAGGCCAGCAAAAGAACGTTTGCAGTTGTTTCATTGGAATGAGTGTGGAGATGTGCAGTAACTGAGTGCAATACTAACAGCTAACATTCATTGAGCTCTTCCTGTGTGGCCAGATTCTGTGCAAAGTGCTTTGCCTGGATTCTCTCCTTGAACTTCCACAGCTACCCTTAAGCCAAGTGTTGGTATCCATCCCCCTTTTACAGAGGAGGAAGCTGTGATGATGGCTTGTATAAGGTCACACAGTGGCTGAGTGATGGAGCCAGAATTCAAGTCCACGTCTATCGGAATCAAAAAGCCCTAAGGCCGCAAATCTGAATCTAAGCTGCAAATGTCAATGCCTGTGACTAGTATGAGGCAGACTGTCCTGAGCTTTGTACAGCAGAACCTTTGTATGAAGTACTAGTCTAGTTGATTCTATATCTAAGTCACATCCCAGATCTGTCCTCTTACCTCTGTCCCTCCCCCCAGATGAAGTCACCCTCATTTCTTGCCTGGAGTCCTATAGTAGACTCTTGTCCCTAAAACCTATTCATACAACCACCTGACAAAAAGTCTTTAAAAAGTCAAACCACACCATCTTCCTCACTTAATCACTCGCCTTGCTTCTCATCACTTTTTAAAAAAATATTTATTTATTTATGTATTTTGGCTGCACCGGGTCATAGTTGCAGCACGTGGGGTCTTCGTTGTGGCATGCAGACTTCTTAGTTGTGGCATGAGGACTCTTAGTTGTAGCATGTGTGTGAGATCTAGTTCCCCGACCAGGAATTGAACCTGAGCCCCCTGCATTGGGAGCGCAGAGTCTTACCCACTGGACCACCAGGGAAGTCCCTCCTCATCACTCTTTTTTTTTTTTTAATTAATTTATTTATTTTATTGGCTATGTTGGGTCTTTTTTGCTGTGCACGGGCTTTCTTTACTTGTGGTGAGTGGGGGCTACTCTTCGTTGTGGTGCACGGGCTCCTCATTGCCGTGGCTTCTCTTGTTGTCGAGCATGGGCTCTAGGTGCATGGGCTTCAGTATTTGCAGCACATGGGCTCAATAGTTGTGGCTCACGGGCTGTAAAGTGCAGGCTCAATAGTTGTGGCACACGGGCCTAGTTGCTCTGCGGTATGTGGGATCTTCCTGGAGCAGGGTTCGAACCCGTGTCCCCTGCATTGGCAGGTGGATTCTTAACCACTGCACAACCTAGGAAGCCCCACCTCCTCATCACTCTTGAAATAAAATCTGATTCCTTACCCCGCCGACCTATAAGGGCCTATGTGATCTGTCAACTGCCTGCCTTGCCAACTTTGTTCTGCATCATTCACTCCCTCTCTCATTGAATTCCAGCCCTGCTGCCCTTCTTTCTGTCGCTGGAACATGCCAAGCTTGTTCCTTGGGGGATTTGCTTATGTTGTTTCTTTCCAGAATGTTCTTTTCCTGGATATTCTCATGGGTGGCTCCTTCTTGCCATTTAGGTCTCGTTTATTTTTTCATTTTATTTTTTAAAACATTTATTTTCACTATTGGCATCTTTATTTTTATTTGGTTTATTAATTTATTTATTTTGGCCACACTGCATGGCTTGAGGGATCCCTGACCAGGGATCGAACCCGGGCCTCCTACGTTGGGAGCTCAAAGTCTTAACCACTGGACCACCAGGGAAGGCCCTAGTTTAAATGTCATCTCCTCAGAAAGGCCTTTCCTGAGCCCCTGGTGTAAAGTAGTTCATGAAGCTCTCTCTCACTTCCCCCTTTTTGATTTTCATCATTGAACTTATCACGATATAATATTCAGAGTTTGTTTATTTTCTGCCTCCTTCCACTAGAATAAAAGCTCCTTGAGTTGTAATAGCTAAAACTTACAGACTGCTTACTCTTGTTAGGTGCTATTCTAAGTGCTGTAATATATTAACTTTTTTAATCCTTATAGCAGTTCTAGGAGGTGGAGACCTTTATTATCTCATTATGCAGATGAGCAAACCGAGTCTTAGGTAGGGTAAGTAATTTGCCCAAGGTCACCTGGGATTTGAACCCAGGCAATCTAGCTTCAGCATCCACATTCCTAATCAAGTGAAAGTAGGGACCTTGTTTTTCTCATCTCTGTATCCCAGCGCTTTGGACATAGCATAGCACTTAGCAGGCTCTCACTAAAAATTATGGAATGAAAGATCGTAGTTATAATATAAATATATAACTACATTATAGGACTTCCTAGGTGGCGCAGTGGGTAAGAATCCGCCTGCCAATGCGGGGGACACGGGTTTGATCCCTGCCCCAGGAAGATACCACATGCCGCGGAGCAACTAGGCCCATGCGCCACAACTATTGAGCCTGCGCTCTAGAGCCTGTGAGCTGCAACTATTGAGCCCATGTGCTGCAACTGCTGAAGCCCATGCGCCTGGAGCCCGTGCTCTGCTACAAGAGAGGCCACTGCAATGAGAAGCCTGTGCACCACAAGGAAGAGTAGCCCCCGCTCACCACAACTAGAGAAAGCCCGTGTGCAGCAACAAAGGCCCAACACAGCCAATAAAATAAATAAATAAATAAATAAATTTATTAAAAAAAAAAACTACATTATAAACAAAACCCTAGGAATTATCCTTGATTCTGCTGTCTCCCACTCAGAGATGCATCTGCAAGTTCTGAGTCTGACTACTACTCACCACAAAACATATCCCAATATGTCCACTTTTCTGCATTCCCACTGCCACCATCCCTGTCAGGCTCACAACTGGCTTTCTCCTAGACTACCCCAACCACCTCCCTGGTTACCTAAGTCACTGGCCTAGGGTGACTCTTCTATCAAGTGATCAATGTCTGCTGAACCAGGGGAGTGATTAGGGCAGAAATGTTTATATGTGCTGAGTGAAATTTTGCTAGCTGACTTATACCCTAGCAATTACTGGTTTGAGTGGGGTCAGACTTGTGGAATATTTAAGACCCTATGTGTGTGGTTCTGCAACTGTGTGTTGAGGTACTCTGAGGCATGGCAGGGGCCTCTCAGGGGTGCTGAGGGGTATTTTAAAATCTTGGAGGAAACCTAGTGTGTTGGTTTGCTGGGCTGCCATAACAAAGTACCACAGACTGGATGGTTTAAACAGTGCAGTCCTGTAGGCTAGAAGTTCAAGGTCAAGGTGTCGGCAAGGTTCATTTCTTCTGAAGCCTCTCTGTTTGGCTTGCACGTGGCTGTCTTCTTGCTGTGTCTCACGTGGTCTTTCCTCTGTGTGGGCATATCCGTGTTCTGATCTCCTCTTATAAGGGCACCAGTCGTATTGGATTAGGGCTCACTCATATGACCTCATTTTACCTTAGTTACCTCTTTTTTTATATAGTTTTTCAAAATAAATAAATAAATTTATTTATTTATTGGCTGTGTTGGGTCTTCGTTGCTGTGTGCGGGCTTTCTCTAGTTGGGAGAGCAGGGGCTACTCTTCGTTGCGTTGTGCAGGCTTCTCAGTGCGATGGCTTCTCTTGTTGCAGAGCACAGGCTCTAGGTGTGTGGGCTTCAGTAGTTGTGGCACATGGGCTCAATAGTTGTGGCTTGTGGGCTCTAGAGCGCAGGCTCAGTAGTTGTGGCGCACGGGCTTAGTTGCTCTGCTGCATGTGGGATCTTCTTGGGCCAGGGGTCGAACCCGTGTCCCCTGCATTGGCAGGCAGATGCTTAACCACTGCGCCACCAGGGAAGCCCTAATTACCTCTTTAATAGCCCTGTTTCCAAATACAGTCACAGTCAGAGGTCCTGGGGGTTAGGACTTCAACGTATGAAATTGAAGAGGGGCCACCATTCAGCCCATAACGCAGTGCCGCCTGATGCTGCACAGACTGCTAGCCTGAGGCAATTTCAGCGTTGGCTTGCACTGCATTCCTTCTGATTATGTCATATTTTTGCCAAGCTGAGGTTTTGGAGGTTGTTGTGATAAACAGCAAGTACTGTGTGTAAATCAGCATGGAGCAGGAAATGAGAGTGGGGTGTCCAGTCTGATTCTGAGGTTTGAGTGGGGTGTCCAGTCTGATTCTGAGGTTTGAGTGGGGTGTCCAGTCTGATTCTGAGGTTTAATTCAAAGGCATTACATTGTTAGGACATAAATACTTACTGAGTTTGTTTGGGCTTACCTACTTAATGACAGAACTGTTGGGTATTTCTTTAGGCTGTGGGGCATCATGAGACACTTATTGAATCACTAAAGGCACATAAAGGGAGGAAATTTGGAAACCTTTATTCAAAATAAGTCAGTGGATCCTGGAGATCAAAAACACCAGCGTAAGTTTTTAATTATACAGATTTCTCCAGTTCCCACCCCAAACCTATGGAAAAAACATTTGGGAGTTGAGCCCAGGATGCACTGGTCTAGCCTAACCCCTTCATTAAGGCCTAGAGACAGAAATCTCTTACAGCAAGTTAGTGGCTGGGCTGGGATTAGAATCCAGATTCTAATGGAATCCGTCAGATTCTCCTCCCCTTCATCAGCATTTCTGATGTCCATACCTGCAAATGTTGTCATGTCATCTCCTATTTAAGCAGACATGGCCCTGACCTCAAAGACAGATGGCAATTACATGGACAAACTCCATACCAAATACATCAGTTGCATTTAAAAAATTTATATCATAAAAGACCTAGATGAGGAAAAACTCTGATGAAAGATACTAAAGAAGAATTAAATAAATAGTTATTCCCTGTTTATGGATAGGAAGACTCACAATATCACGTCACAATATCAGTTCTTCCCAACTTGATCTATAGATTCAATTCAGTCTCAATCAAAATCCCACGAAGTTATTTTGTGGATATTGGCGGACTGATTCTAAAGTTCATAGGGAGAGACAAAAGATCCAGAATTAGCCAACTCAAAATTGAAGAACAAAGTCAGAGGACTGACACTACCCAACTTAAAGACTCCTATAAAGCTAGACTAATCAAGACAGTGTAGTACTGGTGAAAGAATGGACATCAGTGGAACAGAATGGTAAACCCAGAAATAGACCGTATAAAAATAGTCGGCTGGAAAAAAAAAAAAGTCAGCTGAGACTTCCCTGGTGGCACAGTGGTTAAGACTCCGCCTGCCAATGCAGGGGATATGGGTTCCAGCCCTGGTTCAGGAAGATCCCATGTGCCGCAGAGCAACTAAGCCTGTGCACCACAACTACTGAGCTTTCACTGTTGAGCCTGAGAGCCACAACTACTGAGCCCAAGTGCCACAACTGCAGAAGCCTGAGCACCTAGAGCTCATGCTCTGCGACAGTAGAAGCCACCACGAGAAGCCCGTGCACTGCAACTAGAGAAAGCCTGCATGCAGCTACGAAGACCCAACATAGCCAATGAATGAATCAATGAATAAATAAATAAATAAATTTATTAAAAAAAAATAGTTAACTGATATTTGGCCAAGGAGCAAAGGCAATACAATGGAGCAAAGATAGTCTTTTCAACAAATGGTGCTGGAACAATTGGCCATCCACATGCAAAAAAACAAAGCTAGACAGACCATACACTGTTTGGAAAAGTTAGCTCAAAATGGATCCTAGACCTAAATATAAAAGACAAAACTGTAAAACTCTTAGAAGAAAACATGGGAGGAACTCTGGATGACCTTGGGTTTGGCAATGACTTTTAAGATGTAACACCAAAGGCATGATCCATGAAAGAAATAACTGGTAAGCTGGGCGTCCTTAAAATTAAAAATTTCTGCTCTGCAAAGGGCACTGTCGGGACTTCCTAGGTGGCACAGTGGTTAAGAATCCACCTGCCAATGCAGGGAACATGGGTTCGAGCCCTGCTCTGGGAAGATCCCACATGCTGCAGAGCAACTAAACCCATGTGCCACAACTATTGAAGCCCACACACCTAGAGCCCATGCTCCGCAACAAGAGAAGCCACTACAGCAGCTAGAGGAAGCCCGTGTGCAGCAACGAAAACCCAATGCAGCAAATAAATTAAAAAAAAAAAAAAAAAAGGTACTGTCAAGAGAATGAAAAGAGAAGCCACAGGCTGGGAGAGACTATTTGTAGAAGACTTATTTGATAAAGGACTGTTATCCAAAATAGACAAAGGACTCTTACAGTGCAATAGTCAAGAGATAACCTGATTATAAAATGAGCCAAAGATCCTAACAGACATCTCTCTGAAGAACAGATACAGATAGTAAATAAGCATGTGAAAAGATGTTCCACAGCTTGTGTTACTGGGAAAATGCAAATTAAAACAACAATGAGATACCACCGCACACCTATTAGAATCACCAAAATCTGGAGCACTGACCACACCACATGCCGACAAGGCTGTAGACCAACAGGAACTTTGCTGATGGGAATGCAAAATGGTACGGCCACTTTGGAAGACAGATTGGCAGTTCTCATAAAACTAAGCGTAATCTTACCATATGATCCAGCAATTTCACTCCTTGGTATTTATCCAAAGGAGTTGAAAACTTATGTTCACACAAAAACCTGAACACGGTGTTTATAGCAGCTTTATTTGTAATTGCCTAAACTTGGAAGCAACCAAGATGTCCTTCAGCAGGTGGGTAAATAAATAAACTGTGGTCCATCCAGACAATAGAGGACTATTCAGTGCTAAAAATAAATGAGCTATCAAGCCATGAAAAAACATGGAGGAACCTTAAACACATTTTACCAAGTGAGAGAAACCAATCCGAAAAGTCTACATACTGGATGATTCCACCTCTGTGACATCCTGGAAAAGGCAAAATGGAGACAATAAACAGGTCAGTGGTTGCCAGGGGTTGGGGGGAGGGAGGGATGAGTAGACAGAGCAGAGAGGATTTTTAGGATGGTGAAAATATTCTGTATGATACTGTGATGGTGGGTTCATGTCGTTATACGTTTGTCCAAACCTGTAGAATGTACTACACCTGGAGTGAACCCTAATGTAAACTACTGACCTTGGGTGACCATGAGGTATCACTGTAGCTTCCTCTATTGTGACAAATATCCCACTGTGGTGGGAGATGTTGATAAATGGGGGAGGCTGTGCACTTGTGGGAGCAAGGGGCGTGTGGGAAATCTCTGTTCCTCCCTCTCAATTTTGCTGCTCTAGGGACTTCCCTGGCGGTCCAGTGGTTAAGACTCCGCGCTTCCACTGCTGGGGGCGTGGGTTTGATCCCTGTCAGGGGACTAAGATCCCAAAGCTCAAAAAGTAAAGTCTAATAAAAAAATATAGATCCCTTTGTGGTTCGTAAGCATGACCACTGGGTGTTCACGCCGCGGTGTGAGATGTGCGTCCCTGCAACCTTGTTACGGTGTTGGCATGTTGCCTGTCTGATGTGAAAAACATTTTGTGTCTAGAAGTCAATCCGCGAGTGAGTGTCTTTCAACAGGTATATTAAAATATTTTTTATTAAATAGGGAGTTACGTACGTCCCACAGCTGCCTTTCACTTCACTAAGTGGGTGATGCTAGTAGGGGGAATACACACACTCACTGATAAGATGAAGAGAAATATAAAACGTTATCCCTACGGAGTTAAAAGTCTGGTTCTTGGCCCTGAGTTATGATAAATCAATCGTGCAGATGGACTCAAAACCCCACTGCTCTGTTCCATCCCTGTATCTGTGGTTTGGGGGCTGAGAAAAAGTGTCCACTGCTAATGGCATGTGCTCCAGCAGATATGTAACATTTTTTGCCTCAAATGAGAGAAGGAATGTTAAAAAAAAAAAGTACTCTGTAAACTATAAAGTGCTTTAGGGATTATGAAGGTTGCTTTGTGGGATGAATGGGTGCCTGTTGAAAGTATACAGTGAAACAAAAAGATGGCTTAGAACCTGAACAAGGGTTATAAGGGAACCCCTGGGAATCTTCTGTTCCTGGTCACTTGAGAATTTCACAAGTTTCAGATTTATGGAGCCAGATGGAGGCCTTGGAGCCCAGTGGAGAGGAGCAGAGATCAAAATGTTTTTGAAACTTGGGGCCCAAGAAGAAACACTAGAAATGAGAACTGTTAAGCCCAGAGAAGATAAAGTATCTTTATTTATTGAAAAGTTAGGGCTAAAGGGTGACTTGTGTTGAGATAGGTCAAGGGAATCTCTGAAAAGATTATTCTGCAGCCGCCTCCCATGGGAATTTTATCTGGGGCTCAGTCCAGGTTCCTCTAAGTTCTCTCTGGTGTTTCTCTGTAACATCTTGTCCATCTCTGTAGCATCTTGTCCATTTTGTTCTGAGAATATGCTCAGAATATACAATTTCTCAAGTTCTAAGAGTCAGGCTTTTGAAGGCAGGCAGGGCGTAGAGGTGGAGTGGGGCGAGGTTCTTTTTACTGCTTGGTACCTGCGTGGTCTCAGGAAGTGTTAAGAGTTGCTGCCTTGGCTAAGAATTTTTCTGAAAGTTTACTCAGGAGGTGCGTTTTCTCATCACGAGGGCCGCCCATCCTTTAAGAAGCCATCGTACTGGCAGTTATTCCCTCTTTGGGTGGCAGATGGAAACCTATCAGACCTTTTTGCAGGACTTTGGCAGGTGGCTAGTGAGTGTTTAACAGACGCACAGGGCTTCATTTGGAAGAGGCACAGGAAGGCAGAGAGGAAAATGGTCTTGGCACACAGGACCCGGGAAGAAAGACCAAAGGGCTCAGGACGATGCCAGGAGCATGGTAAATCAGGTGCGTGTGGAAGGCAAGGGGGCAGAGTGCACGTTTACACCTGATGCTCAGGGTAACGGCACTGAAAAGGTGAGAGTCCAGCAAAGACTTGAAGTGGTGAGGGAACTGGCTTAGTGGGTCCCTGGGGAAAGAGCCCTCCAGGCCGGAGGGGAGACAGCTGGGGCCTGGCAAGTCCCAGAGCAGCACGGAGGCCCCAGGGCAGGTGGTAGTGAGGGCCTGGAAAGGCAGCGTGTCCGCTAAGGGCTGTGAGGACTTGGGCTCTGACTCTGAGTGAAACAGGAATGTTTAGTGGAGGAACCACGAGATCTGAGTTAAGCTCTGCTGTATTGGGAACATACTCGGGGCAGCAGGGGGTGAAGTAGGGAGATGGGGTAGAGAGCTCTGGAAGATCGGGCAGGAGATGAGGCCAGAGGGGTCGTGAAGGGGATTCTGGAAACCCTGTGAAGTGGAGCTGCATTCGCTCCTGAGCAATTGGGTTTGCAGGGCGGGGAGAGTGGGCCCAGCAAAATTTGCCGTCTTTTCTATTACATCACAAGGCCTTTTAAACAGCAGCCAAATGAATGCCTGTGTATAAATAAGGGTCCTGTTGAGAAGCTTGTCCACTAACTCAAATCATGTCTTTTCACAAGGATCGGTGGGTGCATTGAATTTTTCTTACAAAAATTGTGAAAATACTGAACAACTGATTTTTTTTCACTCTTCCGGCTACAATCAGGTAACTGATTAGTTTCCATTCTTTGCTTCTTTGGCTAATAAGCTAAAAGTCAAATCTAATCCCCCCGCGCTTTGCAAGTGTGTAGGATCTGATAGCATGCTTTTTTAAAAAAATTATTTAATTTTAATTATTTATTGGCTGCATTCAGTCTTCATTGCTGCACACTGACTTTATTTGTGGTGAGAGGGGGCTACTCTTCGTTGTGGTGCACGGGCTTCTCATTGTGGTGGCTTCTTGTTGCACAGCATGGGCTCTAGGCATGTGCGCTTTAGTAGTTGCAGCACATGGGCTCATTAGTTGTGGCTCACGGGCTCTAGAGCGCAGGCTCAGTAGTTGTGGCGCACGGGCTTAGTTGCTCCACGGCATGTGGGATCTTCCTGGGCCAGGGATCAAACCCATGTCACCTGCATTGGCAGGTGGATTCTTAACCACTGTGCTACCAGGGAAGCCCTGAACATTCTTTTTGTGGATGAATATTTTTGTTTACTTGAATAAATACCAGAATTAGAATTGCTGGGTCATGAGGAAAGTGTGTGATTAACTTTATGAGAAATGGCCCAACCTTTTTCTAAGGTGGTTTTACTATTTTACTCTGCCAGCATCGTATGTGAGTTTCAGTTGCTTTATATCCTTGCTAACATTTGGTATTGTCAGTCTTTACATTTTAGCTTTTCTAGTGGGTGTGAACTGGTATCTCATGTGGAATTAAAAAAATCAACTTTATTGAGGTATAATTTATATATAGTAAAATTCAATTTAAAGTCTATAATTCAATGAGTTTTGACAGGTGTATACAGTTTTGGGACACCACCAGAATCATTTCCATCACCCCCAAAGCTCCTTTGTGCCTCTTGTGCTTCCCCAACCACTTTCCCCGGGAAAGCACTGATCTTTCTGTCACTCTATTATGGTCTTTTCTAGAATTTCATACAGTGTTTAACTTTTTGCATCTGGCTCCTTTCACTCAGCATAACGCTTTTGAGACTCAGCCATGTCATGTTTATCATAGTTTGTTCCTTTTGATTGCTGAGTTGTGAGCACTGAGTGGGTGGATCACAGGTTGATTATACACTTACCATTTGTTGGGCTGTTTCCATGGTTTGGCTATTATGAAGAAAGCTATGAACATGCGCATGAAGGTCTAAAAAAAAATTAAAAAAAAATAAAAGGGAATCCCTTGGTGGTCCAGTGGTTAGGATTCTGCACTTTCACTGCCAAGGGCCTGGGTTCGATCTCTGGTCAGGAAACTAAGATCCCACAAACTGTGCTGCGTGGCCAAAAAATGAAAAAACAAACAAAACAAACCCCCCCAACATTCACATGAAGGTCTTTGTGTGGACATAGGTTTTCCTTTCTCTTGGGTAAATATACAGAAGTGGGAGTCCTGAGTGGTGTGGTAAGTGTATTTTAGAAAGAAAGAAACTGCCAAAGTGGTCAGAGCATTTTACATTCCCACCAGCTGTGGGTGAGCATTCCTGTTGCTCTGCGTCCTTGACAATGCTTGGTCTTCTCAGTGCTTTTATTTTTATTTAAAAAAATTAAAAAAAATTTTTTTTCACCACGTCATGCGGCTTGTGGGATCTTAGTTCCCTGACCAGGGCTTGAACCTACACCCTCAGCAGTGAAAGTGCAGAGTCCTAACCACTGGACCACTGGGGAATTCCTTTGTCAGTCCTTTTAATATTGGCTATTCTGCTGGGCGTGTAGTGGAATCTCATAGTGGTTTTCATTTGCATCTTCAGAATTACTAATAATGTTGAGTATCTTTTAATGTGCTTATTGGCCATTTGTATACCTTCATTTGTGAAGTGTCCAAGTCTTTTGCCCATTTTTATAACTTGGGTTCTTGTCTTTTTTTTTATTGTAGGAATTTAAAAAAATATAATCTGAATATAAGTCCTTTGTCAGAATATGTATTGTGAATATTTTTTCCCAATCTGAGACTTACCTTTTCTTTTTTTTTTCCAAGGACATAAAATTTTAATTTTGATGAAGTCCAGTTTATCAAGTTTTTCTTTTATGGTTAGTGTTTTTTTGTGTTTTTAGACATTTTTGCTTATCCTAAGTTTGCAAAGTTGAACCAGCTTTGTTTACCTGGTGTAAACTCTGTATGGATATGATTATCATTTTTAAATATTGCAGGATTCAATTTGCTAAAACTGTTTTACAATTCAGTAGTAATGTTTTTTAATTTGCTAATTTTTTGTCTATGTTCATGAATGATATTATCTGCAATTTTCTTTTTATATAATGTCGGTTTTTGGTATCAGAGTTATGCTGGCCTCATGAGACAAGTTGGGAAGTATTCCCTTCTCTACTTTTAAAGGAGTTTGTATAAGATTGGTGTTTTATCTTCCTTAAATATTTGGTGTAATTCACCAGTGAAGCCATTTGGGCCTGGAGTTTTCTAGTAGGAAGGTTGTTAATTAGGAATTCAATTTGTTTACTATAGATCTTAGACTATTCATATATTTTATATTTTCATATGTTTTAGTAAATTGTATTTTTCAAGAAATTTGTCCATTTCATTTAAGTTGTTAAATATATTGGCATAAAGTTATTCATAATTTTATCTTATTCTGTAGGTTTTGTCGAGATGTCCTGTTTTTCATTACTGATGTTGGTGATTTATGTTTTCTCTCTTTAATGAATCAGAGATTCATCAGTTTTAGTAGATGCTTATTCCATTTACCTTTTTTTTTTAAATGTATGTATGTATGTATTGGCTGCGTTGGGTCTTCGTTGCTGCACACGGGCTTTCTCTAGTTGCAGGGAGCAGGGGCTACTCTTCATTGCAGTGCGCGGGCTTCTTATTGCTGTGGCTTCTCTTGTTGCAGAGCATGGGCTCTAGGCGCGAGGGCCTCAGTAATTGTGGTGCACTGGCCTAGTTGCTGCGTGGCATGTGGGATCTTCCTGGACCAGGGATTGAACCCATGTCTCCTACGTTGGCAGGTAGATTTTTTACCACTGCGCCACCAGGGAAGTCCCAGTAGATCTGAATTTTTATCTCTCCCTCCAGCCTGAAGAATTTTCTTTAGCATGTCTTGGAGTAAGGGTCTATTGGCTACGAATTATTCCCACTTTTGCCTTTCTGAAAATGTCTTTATTTCATTAAAAGTTTTTAAAAATTGTGGTAAAAATACACATAACATAAAATTTACCATTTTAAAGTGTACAGTTCTGTGCCATTAAGTACCTTCATATTGTTGTGCAACCATCACCACCATCTATGTCCAGAGCTTTTTCATCTTCCCAAACTGAAACTCCATACTCATTAGACACTCACTGATAGAACAGAGAGCCCAGAAATAAACCCATGCATGTACTGAATATGATCACATGAGTTTCAACAAGGATGCTAATCTAAGACCATTTTATGGGGAAAGAAGTCTTTTTGGCAAATAGTTCTGGAACACGACATTGTAAATCAACTGTACTCCAATAAAAATTAATTTTATAAAATAAAATTAAAAGAAAAAACAAATAGTGCTGGGAAAGCTGGGTATCTACATACCAAAAAAAAAAAAAAAATGAAGTTGGACCCTTACCTTTATGTCATATACAGAATTTAACTCAAAATGGATTAAAGACCTAAGAGACCTTACGAATCTAACTGTAAATACCTAAGTGGTCTAATTATAAAGACCTAACAACTAAAACTGTAAACCTCTTAGAAGAAAGCAGGAGAAAACGTCATGATGCTGATTCGGCAGTGATTTCTTGGATGTGGCACCAAAGCACAGGCAACAAAAGTAAAAAACCATTAATTGGACTACATCAGAATTAAAAATGGTTCATCAAAGTACACAATCAACAGAGTGAAGAGGCAACCTACAAAATGGGAGAAAATATCTTCAAATCATGTATCTGATAAGGGATTAATATTTCAGAATATGTAAAGAACTGCTACAACTCAACAAAAAAATCCCAATTAGCCCGATTAAAAAATGGGCAAAAGAGGGGTTTTACCTCCCTAGCAGTCCTGTGGTTAGGATTCCGAACTTCCACTGCAGGGGGCATGGTTTCCATCCCTGGCCACACTTGCCTTGCCGGCCCCCAAAATTAAAAAATTTTAAAAAAATTTAAAAAATGGGCAGAAGTCTTGAATAGATATTTCTCCAGAGAAGATGTACAAATGGCCACAAGCACATGAAAGAGTGCTCAACGCCACTCACTATTAGGGGAAATGCAAATCAGAACCACAAGAGAAAATAACAAGTGTTCTGAATGTGAAGAAAATCAGTATGTTACTTACTGGCTGTTTTTTATAGTGCAAAATAAAAATAGTAAAAAGAAAAAAAAATGTTGCGAGAATATGGAGAAATTTCAACCTTTTTGCGCTGCCACTAGGAATGTGAAGTGGAACAGCCACTGTGGAAAACAATATGGCAGTTCCTCAAAATCTAAAAGTTTTGGGGGACTTCCCTGGTTGGTCCAGTGGTTAAGACTGTGCCTTTCTAATGCAGGGGTGCGGCTTTGATCCCTGTTTGGGGAACTAAGATCCCACATGCTGCGCTGTGTGGCTGGAAAATCCCCCCAAAACTTAAAAGTTTCAGGTTTGCGAGATGAAATGTGCCCTGGATGTTGGTTGCACAACTGTGAGAGTGCATTTAACACTACTGAATAATACACATAAAAATGGTTAAGATGTCTAATTTTATGTAACGCATATTTTACCACATTAAAAAATATTTGAGAGAGAAAAAATACACTAATTCCAATTTCCAGTTTTTGGTGATTATGAATAAGACCGCTGCAAACATTCTCGTACAGGTTTTTGTGTGAACATAAATTTTCCTCTCTCTAGGATAAATATCTACAAGGAAGATGGCTGAGTCATAAGGTAAGTGTATGTTTAACTTTGCAAGAAACTTGTCAAACTGTTTTTTGTAGTGTACATTTTGTGACACTAACGTGTGACAGTGCTGATTGTTCTACACTGTCACCAGCACTTAGTGTTGCTGTTTTTCCCCTCTGTTCTAATGGGTGTGTAGTGATGCCCTCACTGTGGTTTTAAGTTGCATTTCCTAATGTCTAGTCACGTTGAGTCTCTTTTCCTGTGCTCATTTACCATTTGTACGTCTGTTTTGCTAAAGGGGCCAGATCTTTTACTCATTTTGAAAAATTGGGTTGTTTGCCTTATTTCGTTGAGGTTTGGGATACAGGTCCTTTTTATATAATGGATGCCAGTTATTTTTTGTGTATGTGTGATATAATTGACATATAACAGTATATTAGTTTTAGGTACATAACATAAGGATTTGATATAATGTATATATTGTGAGATAATCACTGCAGTAATTCTAGTTAACATCCATCACCACACATAGTTATACGTTTATTCTTGTGATGAGAACTTTTTAAGATCTGTTCTCTTAGCAACTTTCAAATATACAATACAGTATTGTTAACTATAGTCACCACACTATACATTACATCCCCAGGACTTACTTATTTTATAACAGGAAGTTTGTACCTTTTGACCACCTTCACCCATCTCGCCCACCCCCCACACCCCCACCTCCTGCAACCACCAATCTGTTATCTGTGTCTATGGGTGTTTTGCTTGTTTGTTTTAGATTCCACACATAAGTGAGATCATAAAGTAATTGTCTTTCTCTGTCTGACTGTTTCACTTAGCATAATGCCCTCAAGGTCCACATTGTCACAAATGGCAGGATTTTCTTCTTTTTTAATGGCTAAATAATATTCAATTGTATACATATAACACACTTTCTTTATTCATTCATCTGTCAATGAATGGTACCTACATTGTTAATATATCTTCACTGTTTTAAATCATGCTGCAGTGAACATGGGGGTGCAGATATCTTTTTGAATTAGAGTTCATTGCTTCAGATAAATACCGAGAAGTGGAATTATTGGTTCGTCTACTAGTTCTATTTTTAATTTTTTTTAGGAACCTCCATACTGTTTTCCATAGTGGCTGCACCAAATTTACTTTCCCATCAGTGGTGCACAAGGATTCCCTTTTCTCCACACCCTCACCGACACTTGTTATTTCTTGTCTTTTTGGTAACAGCCACCCTGACAGATGTGAGATGATGTCTCACTGTGGTTTTGATTTGCATTTCCCTGATGATCAGTGATGTTGAGCATCTTTTCATGTGCCTGTTGTCCATCTGTATGTCTTCTTCGGAAAAATGTCTATTCAGGTCTTCTGCCCATTTTTTAATCAGATTGTTGGCTTTTTGTTTTGCTATTGAGTTGTATGTGTCTTTATATATTATGGATATTAACCCCTTATCAAATATATGATTTGTGAATATTTTTTCCCATTTGGTAGGTTGCCTTTTCATTTTATTGATGGTTTCATTTGCTGTATTGAAGCTTTTTAGTTTGATGTAGTCCCACTTGTTTATTGTTGCTGTGTTTGTTTAGTTTTTGAATACCAGCTTTTGTTGTATATGTTGATTTACAGATATTTTCTTCAAGTCTATGGCTTGTTATTTCATTCTTTTTTGCAAGGCAAGTTTTAAATCTTGATAAAGTCCAATTTATCATTTTATTTATAACAATTTTTTTAATTAAGAAAATTTTTAAATTTATTTTTGGCTGTGTTGGGTCTTTGTTGCTGCGCATGGGCTTTTCTCTAGTTGTAACAAGCTGGGGTTACTCTTTGTTCAGTGAGTGGGCCTCTCATTGCGGTGGCTTCTCATTGTGGAGCATGGCCTCTAGGCACATGGGCTTCAATAGTTGTAGCACACAGGCTCAGCAGTTGTGGCTTGAGGGCTCTAGAGCGCAGCTCCATGGCATGTGGGATCTTCCCGGACCAGGGATTGAACCTGTGTCCTCTGCATTGGCAGGCGGGTCCTTACCCACTGCACCACCAGGCAAGTCCCAATTTATTATTTTAAAAGTCTTACTTACAGAGCTGTATCTAAGAATTCTTTGCTTAACCCAAAGTCATGAAGATTTTCTCCTATATTTTCTTCTATGAGTCTTATAGTTTTATGTTTTACAGTTAAATCTGTGATCCATGTTGTGTTAATTTTTTATTCAGTGTGAGGTGGCGGTTGAGGGGGTGGTTGTTTTTGCATATGGGTGTTCAAATGTTCCAGCACGATTTGTTGAAAAGACTATACTTTCTCCACTGAATTGCCTTTTGTAAAAAATCACCTAACCATGACCTATTGTCTGTTTGTTGTCCAAAACCATGCTGTCTTGATTACTGTAGTTTTTGTGTAAGTCTTAACATCAGGTAGTATGAATCCTCCCATTTTGTTCTTTTTCAAAATTGTTGGCTTCTCTAGTTCCTTTGTCTTTCTACATATACTTTAGGGTCAGCTTGTCTGTACCTCCAGAAAATACTGTTGGAATAATTATTGGAATTGTGTTAAATCAATAGATCAATTTGAAGAGAACTGACATCCTAACTATATTTTCTTTGCCTACAGGATGTTATGGATGGGTTGTAGTGACTCTGAATGGATTACGTTTTTGGGGGCGGTTAAATTCCTGGCAGATCACTTGATCTTGTGGAGGCTTGGTTTTAGGGTTCACTGGGTGGTCTTAGTTTTACCTTTTGTGTTATGATGAATCCCTTAGTTCTGAGATGTCATCTTGATTTTTCACGTGTGGCTCTTCTGGGGTGTCAGTTGAAAGCCAACGTGTTTACTGAACCCTTCTCACCTTGCAGGACGCAGACTCCAGATGTGCTGCGCCCCTGCAGAGGCTGCTGGGCCCTCTGTCCTGCTCTTCCAGCCTCCCTGGCTCCTGGGAGTCTCACCCACTGAGTGTGCAGCCCTGGAATCAGCCAGTGACTAAGAGGGAGCTTGTTCACAGATTCTGGGGCTCCCTTCTGTGGTTCTCTCCTTTCCAGGATTCTCCAGCCCCTCAATTTCTAGCTGCTCTTGTGGTCCCAGACTGACTGCTGCCGCCCAGGTTGTTAAAAGGTCTCTTTCTGCAGGAGTGCTTTCCCTGCTTGCTCCAAGGACTGGGAACGGGGAAGAGGGGGAGCTGGGGGGGTGAGGGGAGCCTTACAAGGTGAATCTCACCCAGTGGTGGTCTGTTTTTAAAAGGGAAGAGCCCTTTCTATTTTGCCTGATTTTTGTCCCTCTTTAGAGTCTTCAAATAGTTTTTAAAAGTTTGCTTGTTTAGTTTAGAATTATCCCTTATTGGGAGGAGTGTTAGTCCAAGATAAGGTATACTGCTGTTACTAACAGCTGGAACCTTCACTAATTTTTTTTTTTGACATACAATAAACTGCATATATTTAAAGCATACAATTTGGTATTTTTTTTCTCATTAGTAATGTATGTATGCAATCCCAATCTCCCAATTCATCTCACCCCACCCCCTGCTCCCACTTTCCCCACTTGGTGTCCATATGCTTGTTCTCTACATCTGTGTCTCTATTTCTGCCTTGCAAACCGGTTGATTTGTACCATTTTTCTATATTCCACATATATGTGTTAATATACGATATTTGTTTTTCTCTTTCTGACTTACTTCATTCTGTATGACAGTCTCTGGGTCCATCCATGACTCTACAAATGTCCCAATTTTGTTCCTTTTTACAGCTGAGTAGTATTCCATTGTGTATATGTACCACATCTTCTTTATCCATTCATCTGTTGATGGACATCTAGGTTGCTTCCATGTCCTGGCTATTGTAAATAGTGCTGTAGTGAACATTGGAGTGCATGTGTCTTTTTGAATTATGGTGTTCTCTGGGTATATGCCCAGTAGTGGGATTGCAGGGTCATATGGTAACTCTATTTTTAGTTTTTCAAGAAACCTGCATACTGTTCTCCATAGTGGCTGTATCAGTTTACATTCCCACCACCAGTGCAAGAGCGTTCCCTTTTCTCCACACCCTCTCCAGCATTTACTGTTTGTAGATTTTCTGATGATGCCCATTCTAACTGGTGTGAGGTGATACCTCATGGTAGTTTTGGTTTGCATTTCTCTAATAATTAGGGGAACCTTCACTTATTTTTAATCTTATAATTGTGAATCTTCATAAAGCATCTCATATCTCTTTGGAGATGAGACAGGGTACAAATTTAAAAGTAAACCTACGATATGACACATACTCTCCTGCCGATGGAGCATCACTGTGACTACTCCGACGGCATCCTCTAACGGGGGCCATCCCTGTGTGCTCATCTCGCTCGTGGCTGTGATTCCAGCCCACTTCCTCATTCCTGTTTTCCAGGGTGGGTCATTATATCCTTGCCGTGTTCCAGTCTGATTTCTTTTCCTTGTGTGTCTCTCTCAGCCTGGGGATGGTGGGCAAGCCCCAGTTCAGGTTCACTTTGCATTAAAATGGCTTTGGCTGTGAAATCCCCACAGTCTGCTTAGCGCTCGCTCGTGCACTCTCTTTCTCTCCCTCTCAAGTAGCTCTTCTTTCCTGATTCTTGGACTCTTTCCCTCCTCTCAGCAGGGCATCCCCAGAGCATGGTTCCCTTCCTGTTCCTTCTCTTTCTTCTCTCTTCTTATTATCCCCTGAGTTCTTCTCTCTTCTTATTTTCCCCTGAGAACTTCTGTACTGGATTCAAAAGATGCTTAAGCGGTAATCCGTAAGTAGTTGAGATGCAGGCACACAGTTCTGTCCTAACTCATATCCTGCGGTGTGCCACACCCATCAGATGTGTCTAGCTCTCTCCCATCCTGTTCTTCTGACGGACGCTGCCTGCATCAAGTCAGGCTGGACCTGCTCTGTGCTTCCTGCTCCCTGAGCTCTGTTTCTAGGTCTTATTACTCTCCCCTATGGTCTTCTCTCTTTATTCCGTGTCACTCAGTATTCTAGCACTTGGAGCAATATGATTTAACGTTCTTTCTTTCTTTTCTTTTCTTTTTTTAATATTTATTTGGCTCCACTGGGTCTTAGTTGTGGCACATGGGATCTTCACTTGCATTCGAGATCTTTAGTTGCAGCATGTAGGATCTAGTTCCCTGACCAGGGATCAAACCCAGGACCCCTGCATTGGGAGCTCAGAGTCTTAGCCAGTGGGCCATCAGGGAGGTCCCTGATTTCACATTCTTGACCTGATTTTTTTCCCCAGAGGAACAGCAGTGTATCTGCTTGTTTGTTTAATAACTTTGCCTACAGAGGCACAGATCAAAACATCCACACTAAATCCAGGAGAGGTATATGTCTTCATAGTCCCTGATTACATGTTTCAGGCAGTCCTGGCATCTGCAAAGCCTCTGATGCCAGCGGAGTGATGCACCAGCCCATGAGGACCCCTCCCTACGCAGATGGACACATCTGCAGACTGCCCCCAGCTCTGTGGACAGCCCTGCCATCCTGAACTTTGCATGAAAGGAGAAGCTGCCGGGCATTTTGTTAGATGTGGTCTCCTCTACTCTGAGAGGTAAGCCTCCTGTTCCAGATGAGGGCACTGTGGCACAGAAGATTTTGTGTCATTCTTCTGTGTAACCTTAGGCACGTTCTTGGATCTTCCTGCATCTCACTTTTCTCGTGTGAAACGAGGAATAATAGCACTTACCTTGCTGGGATTTTGTGAGTGTTAGACAAGGTTATGTATGTAAAGGGCTTAGCTGTGCTTGGCAGGTAGCAAGTTCTCAAGGACTTTTGGCTGTAACTGTTTCTACTGACCAAAATCACACAGCCAGTGGGAACCAGGACTGAAACCAGTCAATAGGGTTGAAACAGATAATAAACAGCAGAAGTATCCGCTGGAGATGTGGGTTCTAGAGAGCACTGAAACCAGGTGGCGTGCTTGAGGGCAGCAGTGTGGTACTTCAGCTGCAGGTGGAGGACCTCTTTGAGGAGGTGATGCTGTCACCGAGCGTTGCATGGTCAGGAGGAGATTGTCGCGCCCTGGTTAGGGCCAAGGCAGGGCCGGCGGAGCGCACATGCCTTGAGGCGGAGCGAGTGTTGGGCACAGGCCTGGAAAGCAGGCCAGCGTGGAATGTGGCGCCCCACAGTGGGGACAGTGTGTGACCAGGAGCCCAAGCGACCAGGAGCCCAAGCACCCTGCGAGAGCAGGTGCTCTGTACGGTGAAGGAAGGAGTCTCTGTGGGCTGGTGGTCAGGGCAGCTCTTTGGAAGAGGAGGCCTTGAGCCACCATTGAGCGCTTCCTGTGTGTCCCTGGCCCTGAATGCTTGCGGTCCCACTGGAAAGGAGACTTGCAGAAGAGCTGGAGAGTTACCTGGGAAAGCCCAGCTGCCCCTTCATTCCCTTAGCTGGCCCGCTGTGGTCCAGAGTCCTGCAGGGACCCCTCATCACCCTAGCCGGCCAGCTGTGGTCCCTGCAGATCTCCTCCTGCAGGCTCGGAAACCCACCCCAGCATAAGGAGGGCACTTCCCCTTCTCAGGGCCCCATCTGCCACAAGCAGGGGTGCAGAGCTGATGGCCACATGCCAGTTTACACACTTACGTGGAGAAATAGATGACTGGTTCAGCCACTCTTCTGGGGGCAGACCAAACAGTTCCAGGCTGTAGCCGGCAGATCTGGGACCCGTACCACGGGAGGTGGTTGACAGTGAGTGGTGCTAAGCTCTGAGTCTGGAGACTCGTCTCCAGCCTGACCCTTTGCCAGGGCTGGGACGTGTGTCTTCTCTCGAAGTCGTTGCTGATCCGCTCTTCTGATGGGGTAGCAGCGTCAGTCAGGGACGTCAGTGTAGATGTGGGAATCGTGGTTTCTTTGTGGTGACTTTGAACCTTTGAGCTGATCCATTACAGGACGTTCAGTTTCACGTTTCCTTTTTACCCGGAGTGACTGGGAGAAGCGTAACACTGTCCCCGTATACTGACATAGGGACCTAACAAGCGTCCCAGTTTATTCATTTGTAAAATGAGGACTATCACCCTCACTTCAGGGAGAGCTGGAGCTGTGCTGTCCAAGACAGTAACCATTTATGGCTGTTTCCATTTCAGTTCATTTAAATTAAACAAAAATTCAGTTCCCCAGCTGCACGAGCCACTTTTCCAGTGCTCAGTCTCCACAGTGGCTCGTGGCTCCGGGTGGGACAGTGTAGATCAAGGTTTGCACCACCACAGAACATCCTTTCCAGAGAGTTCAGTGAAATGATGTGTATCAAGCACATTGCATGCTGTGAAGTTCAAGTGTTTGCTGGCATTGGTGGCCGGGCCATGGGGGAAGCTAGGGAAGATGTGGCCTCTGGCCAGGAGATTTCTCTGTGGTGAGATAAGAGGGGATGAGTCTATAGGATTCCACCCGTGATAAGATCACAGCAGACAGGAGGGGCCTGTGTGAGCTCAAAAAGTCCTCTGGCCTCACTGAGGCTTGAGGAGGGCAGGGAAGGGACTGAGCATGTGTGCTGGAGGGTGGGCGAGGGTGGGCTCCACGGAGAGACGGAATCTTGAGCAGGGCTGGGCTTTGGTTCTTTAAGAAGGAAACCTCCCAGGCTTCTCCTTGTACCCACCCCTCCTCCTCTGTTGCTCCTTCTAAAGTCAAGATTTTTCCTGGAGCTCACCAGCTGCTGGGGAAGATTAGCGCCCCGAGCTCTGAGTCCCCCTGGCTGCCCCTGCTGACCTTCTCTGCGCTCCCACCAGCCCCCGGGGAGGAGGAGGAAACAGGCTTAAAGTGAAGAGCACCAGCGTTCTCTAGAGGGGACTGTGAAATAATTCTCCTGTTTCCATGACAACTGCTTGACCAGGCCAACACTTTGTGATGGCTCATGTAAGAATTTTCAGTTGTTCATAAAATACAACATGAAGAAAAAAAAATCACAGAAATATTCAGGAGGAATGAATTGAAGATGGATGTGAATGTGTACATGTGCCTGTGTGGTGTTGTGACGTAGAAACATGGAGCCCTAGAGCTTCCTTTGTCCTTCCTTCATTTAGTCATCCATCCATCCATCCATCCATCCATCCATCCATCCATCCATCCATCCATCCACCCACCCATCCACCCATCCACCCACCCATCCATTTATTCAGCATTTATTGAGCAACTACTCTGTGCCAGACACCTTGCTCTGTGCTATAGGCTATAGGGAGGTAGAGATGAATGAGACTTTCTAGGAGGCCACAGTGCCATGGGAGACAGACTCAGGTGTGGAAAGTTACAGTACAGTGTGATATATGCTCACGTGCTGGGAAGGGCCAGGGAATGCACATGGAGCTGGGTCCTGCAGGATGAGTGGGAATTGTTCACCAGAAAATAATGGCCAAGGGCAGTCCAGACAGAGGGAACATTGTGAGCCCAGGGGAGAGAAAACACATCCAAAGCATGTTTTAATGAGAAACAGTGTGGGTTGGGATTGTTGTAAGATGGTGTTGCAAGAAGTGACTTGGAGAAGGAAGACTGGATTGTGAATGCCATGCTGATTTGGAATTTGGAATCTGACCTATAGGTAAACTGTGTTCTAAAAAGTTTTTAATGTAAACAAGGACAAAGGTAATCTGGGTGTGTTTAGGAGTACGTACTGAAGGGAGAAAGGTGGGAGATGGGGAGACTAATTTGGAAGTTACTACAAGAGACCAGGAAGGAGTTTTTTTCTTTTTCTTTTTTTCTTTGGCCGCATTGGGTCTTCATTGCTGTGAGTGAGCTTTCTCTAGCTGCAGTGAATGGGGGCTACTCTTCGTTGTAGTGCGTGGGCTTATTGTTGCGGTGGCTTCTCTTGTTGTGGAGCACAGGCCTTAGAGTGTGCGGGCTCCAGTAGTTGTGGTGCTTGGGCTCAGTTGTAGCTCTTGGGTTCTAGAACAAAGGCTCAGTAGTTGTGGTGCACGGGCTTAGTTGCTCCGAGGCATGTGGGATCTTCCTGGACCAGGGCTCGAACTGTGTCCTCTGCATTGTCAGGCGGATTCTCAACCACTGCGTCACCAGGGAAGTCCCTTAAAGTCTTTCTTGAATTTGTTATAATATTTCTTCTGCTTTATGTTTTGGTTTTTTGGCCCCGAGGCATGTGGGATCTTAGCTCCCCACCAGAGATTGAACTGGCACCCCCTGCAGTGGAAGGTTGAAGCCTTAGCTACCGGGCCACCAGTGATTTTTATTGTTGTCAGAGTTTTTATATATTTTGGATGCACAGACATGATTGGTAAAACATATTATCTGATTCTGTGGGTTGTCTTTTCACTTTCTTGCTGATGTCCTTTGAAGCACAAAAGTTTTTAATTTTGATGAAGTCCAGCATTTTGGGGGACAGGGCGTTGGTTGTGCTGTGTAATGTAATCCAGGGTCATGGAGATTTATTCCTGTTTTCTTCTATGATTTTTATAGTTTTGGTTCTTGCATTTAGGTCTGTGATCTATTTTGAATTTAGTTTTTGTATTTGGTGTGATTTAGAGGTCTAACTTCATCCTTTTGAATGTGGACATCTAGTTGTCCCAGCTCCATTTGTTGAAAAGCCTGTTCTTTCTCCATTGAGTTGTCTTGGCATCCTTCTTGAAAATCTTGAGCTGAAATATATGGGTTTATTTCTGGACTCTCCAGTCCAGTGATCTAAATGTCTGTCCTTATGCCACTACTATAGTATTGATTATTGCAACTTTGTAATCAAGGAAGTGTTAGTCCTCCAAATGTATACTTTTTCAAGATTGTTTTGGTTATTTTGGCTCCTTTGCTTTACCATATGCATTTTAGGATCAGCATGTAAATTTCTGCTAAAAAAAAGCCAACAGATATTTTTGACAGGGATTGCACTGAATCTCCAGATCAGTTGAGGAGTAGTACAGGCATACCTCAGAGATGTTGAGCATTTGGTTTCAGACCACTGCAATAAAGTAAATATTGCTATAAAGTGACTTACATGAATTTTTTTTGTTTCCTAGTGCATATAAGAGTTATGTTTTTACTGTACTGTTGTCTACTAAGTGTGCAAAGCATTATGTCTAAAAAACAATGTACATATCTTAATTTTAAAATACTATCTTGCTAAAAAGTGCTAACCATCTAAGCCTTCAGTGAGTTGTAATCTTTCAGCTGGTGGAGGGTCTTGCCTCGATGTTCATTGGCTGCTGACTGATCAGCATGGTTGGGGTAACAGTGGTAATTTCTTCCTTTTTTAAATTTTATTGATTGATTTGCTGCACTGGGTCTTTGTTGCTATGCGCAGGCTTTCTCTGGTTGTGATGAGCAGGGGCTACTCTTTGTTGTGCATGGACTTCTCATTGCAGTGGCTTCTCTTGGTGCGGAGCACAGGCTCTAGGTTCGCGGGCTTCAGTTATTGTGGCACATGGGCTTAGTTGCTCTGTGGCACATGGGATCTTCCCGGACCAGGGCTTGTACCTGTGTCCTCTGCATTGGCAGGTGGCTTCTTAACCACTGCACCACCAGGGAGGTCCTGTGGTAATTTCTTAAAATTGACAACAATGCAGTTTGGCACATCAAGTGACTCTTCCTTTCACAAATGATTTCTCTGCAGGAGGCAATGCTGTTTGATAGCATTTTACCCACAGTAGAATTTCTTTCAGAATTGGAGTCAGTCCCCTGAAACCCTGCCACTGCTTTATCAACTAGGTTTATGTACTATTCTAAATCCTTTGTTGTCATTTCAGTAATTTTCATAGCATCGTCGCCAAGAGTAGGTTCCACCTCAAGAGACCACTTTGTGCGCTCCTCCATAAGCAGCAGCTCCTCGCCAGCTCCTCGCCCGTTCCTCGCCCGTTCAAGTTTGGTGCTGAGATGGCAGCAATTCAGTCCCATCTTCAGGCTCTACTTCTACTTCTGATTCTCTTGCTACTTCTACCACATCTGCAGTGACTTCCTCCACTGAAGTCTTGGGTGCCTCCAAGTCAACCACGAGGGTTGGAATCATCTTCTTCCAAACTCCTGTTAATGTTGATATTTTGACCTCTTGCCATGACTTTTATTGGCAACTAGAGTGGTGGGTCCTTTCCAGAAGGTTTTCTGTTTACTCTGCATGGATCCATCGGAGCAATCATTGTCTATGGAAGCTATAATCTTATGAAGTGTATTTCCTAAAAATAAGTCTTCAAAGTAGAAATTACTCCTTGATCCACAGGCTGCAGAATGGGTTTTAGCAGGCATGAGGACAACATTCATCTCATTTCATCTCTATCAGAGCTCTTGGGTGACCAGGTGCATTGTCAATGAGCAGTACTATTTTGAAAGGGATCTTTTTTTCTGAGCAGTGTGTCTCAACTGCGGGCTGAAAATATTCAGTAAACGGTGTTGTATACAGAGGCGCTATCATCCAGGCTTTGTTTTTCTATTTGTAGAGCACAGGCGGAGTACATTTAGCCTCATTCTTAAGGGCCCTAGAATACTCATGGTGGTAAATGAGCACTGGCTTCAACTTCAAGTCATCAGCTGTGTTATTCCCCAACAAGGGAGTCAGCCTGTCCTTTGACGATGTGAAGCTAGGCATTGCATTGACCTTTCCTTTTTAGTTATGAAAATCCTAGATGGTGTCTTCATTCAATGTAAGACTGTTTTATCTGCATTGAAAATGTTTGGTGTAGCCACTTTCATTAATTATCTTAGCTAGATCTTCTGGACAACTTGCTGCAGCTTCTACATCAGCATTTGGTGTTTCACCTTGTACTTTTATGTCATGGAGGTGGTTTCTTTGCATTAAACCTCATGAACCAACCTCTGCTAGCTTCAGACTTTTCTTCTACAGCTTCTTCACCTCTCTCAGCCTTCCTAGAATTGAAGAGAGTTAGGGCCTTGTTTTGGATTAGGCTTGGGCTTCAGGGAATGCTGTGGCTGGTTTGGACTTCTTTCCAGATCTTTTTTTTCACATCAGCACTAAAGCTGTCACTTTCTTATCGTTTGTATGTTCACTGGAGCAGCACTTTTAATTTCCTTCAAGTATTTTTTCTTTGCATTCACAACTTGTCTAATTGTTTGGTACAAGAGGCCAGCTTTCAGCCTAATCTTAGCTTTTGACAAGTCTTCCTCACTAAGCTTAATTATTTCTAGCTTTTGATTTAAAGTGAGAGATGTGCAACTCTTCCTTTCACTTGAACACTTAGAGGCCATCGTAGGGTTATTAATTGGCCTAATTTCAATATTGTTGTGTCTCAAGGAATAGGGAGGCCTGAGGAGAGGGAGCGAGACGGGGCAATGGCAGTGAGTGGAGTGGTCAGATCACACACATTTATCAGTTAAGTTCACTGTCTTAGATGTTACAATAGTAACATCAGAGATCACTGATCACAGATCACCATAGCAAATATAATAATAATAATGAAAAAGTTTGAAATATTGGGAGAGTTACCAAAATGTGACACACAGAAATTGAGCAGGTTGGAAAAACAGCGCTGGTAGACTGGCTTGAGGCAGGGTTGCCACAAACCTTCAGTTTGTAAAAAAAAAACACCAGGGGCTTCCCTGGTGGTCCAGGGGGTAAGACTGCATTTCCAATGCAGGGGGCGTGGGTTCGATCCCTGGTTGGGGAACTGAGATCCCACATGCCGCACCAAGACCCCACATGCCAGTGTGGTAAAAACAAACAAAGGAACGAACGCCCCGCCCCCCCCCCCCCCCCCCCCCCCGCCGCCGCCAATATCTGCAAAGTGCAACAAAGTGAAGCACAATAAAACAAGGTATGCCTGTACTTTCTTAACAGTGTTAGGTCTTCCCAGTCCTCTGATCCATGAATAAGGATCTTTTTATTTATTTAGGTCTTTCAGTGATGTTCTGTAGTTTTCAGTGTACAAACCTTGCACTTCCTTTGTTAAATTTATTCCTAAATGTTTTATTCTTTTTGATGCTGGCCTGTGTGCTCTTTAAACAGGGTGACTTCATCCTGAACATAACACTTCGGGAAACCGTCTATCTAGAGATCAGGTTCTTTGGTTGGAAAAGAAGCCTGGAACTTACCTTCCTGATTCCTTAGTTTTTTCCCCCTTACAGTTTTCAGTCTGTATTTTGAATTTGCTTGGAACAGGGCCCTGTGTCATTAGTTATTGTGCAGCCATCATAAGGGCTTCTCCACAGGGAGAGAGAAAGGACGCCGAGAAGGCAGGCTTTGGAATCCAGACCCTTGGCTTTCTCTGGCTGTGTGACCTTGCACACACACCTGAGCTGCAGTTTTCCCATTTGTCAGTTTTTGGAGCTGTTTTTGAGGCTTTAGTGAGCTAAGTAAATGAAAAAGCACCTGGATACTGCTGGGCCCCTTTGGGCTCACTTCCTAGATCGATGTCTCAGAAACAGCCCACTTGGAAAGTTGCGGCTCCTTTTAGTTCTTCCGAACTTTTCATTGTGATAATTTTCAAATACAAATAAACATTGAAATCACCTTCTTGTGTTCTTGACTGTGGATTAACTCACATCTTCCACCTCCCTACCACTGCCTCTGGCCTGGGCAAGGACAGCTTGTTTCCCCCTACCCATTTAATTATCATTTTAAAAATATTTATTTGGCTGCATTAGGTCTTAGTTGCGGCATGCGGGATCTTTCATTGCAGCGCTCGGGCTTCTCTAGTTGTGGTGTGTGGGCTCTAGAGTGTGCAGTCTTAGTTGTGCACCGCTCCCCCGCTGCCCCCTGCATGTGGGATCTTAGTTCCCCAACCAGGGATCAAACCCAAGACCCCTGCAGTGGAAGGCAGATTCTTAACCATTGGACCACCAGGGAAGTCCCCCATTTAATTATTTCAGCCCCCACTTCCTCCTTACACCATTGTGGTGAAACCGTTAACACTTCAGTCCAGCTGTCTTTAGCCAAAGAGGCTAGGGCTATGTGAACACTGGGAATTCACTGCTTTAGAATTCTAAATGTTTCCCTTTTCGGGGCTCAGATCAAACCTGCGCCCCTAGTTGTGGGGACCAATATAGGGGCCATTCTGTAACAGGCGCTCACCATCTTCTCTCTGATCTCAGTCAAGTGGACCTGAAGCTGTTTCTCCCAATAGGATCTGATTTGTCACTGTTCTGGGCAGAGTCCCTTCTCACCCCCTCCACCCTTCCCCATTCACCTCCCCGACAAG
Source organism: Hippopotamus amphibius kiboko (assembly GCF_030028045.1). Classification (NCBI taxonomy): domain Eukaryota; kingdom Metazoa; phylum Chordata; class Mammalia; order Artiodactyla; family Hippopotamidae; genus Hippopotamus; species Hippopotamus amphibius. The sequence goes on from NC_080192.1 coordinate 7,692,469, forward strand.
GTCCAGTCGAAACGCTGTCCTTTCCAGAAACTTTCCCAATCCCCACCAGCCAGAAGCTTTTACCCCTACACCCTGTGTTCCCTGCTTATACCACTTAATGCTTTCTATCTTATCTTGTTTAAGCATCACTGTCTTTTCTTCTAGATCTTGAGCGGGCTAGCCTGAGGGCAGGGATGCACCGTGTCCATGAGTGTTGTCTGGCCTGGCCTGGCATAGAATGTTAGGTGCTGCGTGTACATCTGCTGGACCACTGACCTGAGGCAGGTGGACACTTGGTAACGTTTTCTGGGGTGGGCACTGATTAATGCTGAGTGTGCAGGTTCACCTCACATGGAGATACTGGTTATTTTTGCTGAGAGGATGTAAGATAGCAGAAAGGACAAACAGGAGTCTGAATTAAGGTATTTGAGGAGGATCTTCTTTCTTTAGCCCTTAGCAGATGATGGGACATGGTCAGTGTAAAGCTCCACGACGCTAACAAGGAAGGCCTGCCAGGGGACGCCACGGCAGCTCACTCAGAGGATCCTCCTGATTGTCCAGAGTTGTTCACAGCTGAGGTTAGTATTCAGTTACAGGGGCACCGGGAACCTCTCTGTTCATTAAGGCCTAGCCCGGTACCAGACGCTGTGTTGCCCTCTCTCAGCCTCCCAGGTTTTATTTCCACACAGTTTCCTTTCCTACAGCCTCATTCCCCCAGTGACTTTCTGGCTGGCAGTAGTGAAAACAAAGTGGGTAACAGAGAATAGGGATGTATTGTCACCCCAGCTTCAAGTGCCGCTTTCTCAAGGCGTTGTGACTTAGGCAGATATGACCCTCTTAGGTGCTCATTCTTATCCCTGCAAGGTGAGGGTGATTGGAAGACCATGAGGTCATCCAGGGGGGACCACAAAAGGACATGTACCAAGCTGATAAAGGCTAATTAATATCAATTCATATTGATAAAATTAACATTTAGCTGGTACTTGTGTTTTCCCCTGAACCTTGGACAAGTTTACCAAAATGTATTTTTTAAAATCTATTTTATCACAAAATCACTTCATGTAATAGTTAGGGAGGGCTGTAAGCTAGTGCCTTTCAGTCCCCGTCCCCCGCCCCCCCCCCCCATCCTACACATCAGGCATTTAAACTGATGCACTGTAAGACAAAGATGCGATGGCAAGAAAAACAAAGTCAGGTGTCTGTCTCACACAGTTTATTTAACAATAGGTAATAAGAAATCAAATTTAACAGTCTATACAGTGATCCAAAGTTCATATTTATAAGTAATCAACTTTAATCGCATGATTTACAAGTTGAGGGTTTTTGCTTTCTATTTTCAAGTTTTACAGAAAGTGTGTGTATGTGTGTTGGGTGGGGGGCAGGGTAAGGAGGAAGAAAGCAAGCGAAGAAGAAACCCCAGGGACATTTTGCATGTTAAAATCATCCCACTGGAATCGTTTCTTACCCTCTTTTTAATTTTTTCCTTTGTTAGATGTAAAAATAACGAAAAAAATTCTTTCAAGAAACAGAACCACAATATATAATACATCAATTTGGCAGCTGCCCCTGTATATTTTGAAAAAGTCATTTTTCTCTCTACATGTACAAATTACTTTAATACTTGAAGTTTTTACGATCAGACTTACAGAATAGAAAATTTTCTGGAGCACAAAAGTTGACTTGGGAGGAAAGGGGATTTTTTTTACTTATTTTTTTACATTTTTAAAAGAATGAACATCTTTGCACCCAGAGAAAAAAAATTGGTATTTTAATATATATATTTATATATATTTATATATATATATAGAATGTAATTTTAAAGTAACATTGACCCCTTTTGTCCTCTGGTTTTAGAAATGTTCTTTTTTAACTCTTCCATAAAGTGAGGAAAATAGGGAAAAATGTCAACCATCTGCACCAGTAAATAATAACTATTAATATTACATATTTTCATTAATTTAAAAAAAATAATAAAACCTATTGGAGGTGCAAGGCAGGAGCTTGTGGTTGGCGTCACAGACCTCAGCCTCCTCCCAGTGCACACTTGAACCAAACACACAAGGGAAAAAAAACCGGCCGGTGGCGGCCAGCCATAACAAAAATATATTCTTTATATCCTGTCACCCCTCAGGTTCATCTCGATGTTTGCTTTAAACCACAAACAGCTACTGCACAGTTCTTATGTGTTCCAAGGAAAATTGTCTTTTAGGCTAAGAAAGATTCAAAAAAATTGTTTTCAGTACAAAAAGTCTTAAGAGAAAATAATTTTTTTGCTCCCAAAATACTACAAGGTGTCTCTAGTGTATGTCTAGTGTACTCTGTGAGAGGTTTGAATTCAAGTCTGAGTTATCGGTGCTGAGTCCCAGGTCCGTGGCGCTTGCACCATGGAGGTTTGCCATGCCTGGATTGCTAGCGAGCTGAGAGAGCATCGAATTCTGGTCCGGGCTGGCAAAATGCCCTTGTTCCATGGGGTTGCCCTGGGCAGCGACCAGTCCAGGATGTGGAGAACTGGTCTGTGGGGAAACGTGGTGTGGAGAAGGCTGAGGCTGCATCCGTGGGGAAGGGCTGGAGTGGGGGGGCTGGGACTGCGGCCGTGGAGAAGGGACAGGCTGGGGAGAACGCACTTGATTGGAGAGAGACGGGATCTGCTGGCCTTGTAGGTGTGGGGACTGAGCCTGACTCGGGAGCATGTGCTGCTGGGGGCTCATGGGGTTGGGCTGAGCGGGCGACCCCATCTGCTGCTGGAGGAGTCGCTGTTGATAGGCCTGCAGACTGGCTCCTGCCTCTGCTCCCAGGGCCTGGGGGAGCGGGCCCATCTGTCCCATGTTCCCTTGTTGCATCTGCTGCATGTGATGCTGCATCCGCTGCGGCTGCGGCTGCTGCTGGGGGGCAGGGTAGCCCACACCCTGGGGTGGCTGGAACTGGCTGTGGTTGGCCAGCCCAGGGCCGATGCCCGGCCCCGCTCCCTGCTGCTGCTGCTGCATCATCTGCTGCCGCCTCAGCATGTCTCGGAACTGCGAAGGCATGGTGCTGTGGTTCATGTTCATCTGCTGAGCCTGGGGGCTCATGCCCCCCATGGGCGGCGGGAGCTGCGGCTGCGGCGCTTGCTGCTGGGGCAGGCCGGCCCGCTGGACGCTCGCCTGCATGGGATTCAAGTTCTGCATGGCAGGGCTGGAGTGGACCCCCTGCTGACCTGGCATGGCGGGGGGCTGCAGCCCTGGCTGGCCCTGGGGCATGCCAGGCTGCCCAGGGAGGGGCTGCGGATTGGAGTTGGCGTACTTGGCAGCCCGCTGCTTGATGAACGCAGCCAACAGCTGGGGGTTGGCGTGAAGGATACTAAGCACCTGTTGCTGCTGCAGGGGGGAGCTGGGAGACCTGAGAGTCCGCAGAAGGTTTTGTAAGGCTTGTTGAGACACAGTGCCTGGTTTGAGAGGGCTCACACCTACCTGGCCCAATCCCGGTTGGGGAGCCATGTTCAAGGGCTGGCCGTGCTGTGACACTGACATCATGGCTGGCCTGGGCATCCCAGACTGTAGCTGCTGGGCTTGAGGCAGCCCTCCCTGGGCCCACGGTGGCTGTTGCTGCATCCCCGTGGGCCCCATCCCTGGCTCCAAATGCCCGCCGGGACCTCTGGCCATGGGGGGTGGGTTCATACCCATGGGGGCCATTGGAGTCATCTGGGGCATCTGATGCTGGATCGGCCTTTGAAAAATCTGCACGTGCGCCATCTGGCGCTGCGTCTCGGCTGCTCTCTGAATCTGCATTGCCATTTCCACCGCTGCAGGTGGGGGTCCCGGAAGGGGTGGCTGAGCAGTCTGAGGAGGGGTTGGGGGAGTCACCTGGCCCGCTGCCTTGCCCTGGGACACCGGGCCAGCAGCTTGAGTCCTGGGCAAGTAGGGCGGCATGCTGTTGGGAGGGGTGGGCTGGGGCTGAGAGGGGGGCTGGGGCTGGGGCGTCTGCGGGGTGGTCGGCTGTTGGCCCGTCGGCGTGGTCGGGGTGGCAGGCGTCGGGGAGGGCAGGCCCTGCTGTTGGCCCACCACGCCAGTCCGCTGCATGCTGGCCATCCTCCGGCGGAGCATCTGGGCCTGCTGGAGCCGGTGCTGCAGCTGCTGCTGCCGGAGCTTCTGCTTGATGTTGAGGCAGAAGGGCACGGGGCACTTGTTCTCCTGGCAGTGCTTGGCGTGGTAGCAGCAGAGGGCGATGAGCTGCTTGCAGATGGGGCACCCTCCGTTGGTTTTCCGTTTGCAGCCCTTGGTGTGCTGCACGACCCGCTTCATCTTCTGGCAGGAGGGCAGGGAGCAGTTGGCGTTGCGGCACTGGCAGGCGTGGACCAGGGACTGGATGCAGCGCTGGATGCTCAGGCGGCGGGAGTCTCCCGGGCTCTGGGTGGCCGCGGCCTGCTGGTTGTTGCTCTCATCATCTAACCCGAGACCGAGTTTCTCCATTTTGTGGTCATGGTTTTTAGTGTTATAGCAGGTGATACACAAATCATAATCCTGGGGGGGGAAACACAGGTTCAGGTCAACTCTCCAGCATTTACATTTCAACAGCATTTACATATTCTGCTTGGGCTAAAACGCCCTGTTTTAGAGAAAGCCTCTTTAGCCCAAGCACTCAAATTTGAGACTGGGCCCCACCAACCCCATTCTGTTACTCACCACTGGCCCCGGAGCCCAGGAAGGCCCCCAGGCCTGCATAACCTCTGTCTGAACTGCACCTCAGGCACCTGGAAGCCCCCACCTCCTCCGCCACTGGAGGCCTACCTCGCACACAGTGCAGTGCCAGCGCGTCTCCACGTGGTGTTTGCACTCGTTGCAGGTGTAGACAAAGCGGTCCTGGCTCTGGGTGTGCAGCTCCACCAGCATGCACATCGTGGACCACTGGGCTCTTCGGAGTGAAGAGAACTCCAGGTGCTTGTCCCTTGCGAGGGTGAGAAAGGCATCTCGCCCGTCCATCAGGTCACAGGGGATGAGGGGGTCAGGATCAACGATGGGAGGCAGGGAGTTGGCGGCCGGGCCGGCGATGAGACGGATCACAAAGAAGACCTGCAGAACAGACAGTCTCATCCCGACTGGAACTAGAGCACCACGGCGCACCAGACCAACCACCTCAGACAGCTGGGCCGGGCTGCACACTGGGTGGGGGCGCGGTGCAGCTGGGACGCCTGGGTCCCGCAAGGTTACACGATATGGCCCTCTTTCTCCTGCTTTACGTACCTCTGTTCTCTTCTCTGAGACTGACTACAGTGGGCCTAAAAAATCTACATCTTATGTTTTCTACCTCAATTAAGAATTCCTTCAAAAAAAAAAAAAAAAAAAAAAAAAAAAAAAGAATGGTCGGGTACAGCACCATACAGTGGACATTTTGCCTCAAAGTGGTCTACTTTAAGCTGCTACCCATGCTTTAACTTAACACATCACTGAGGGACATTCTACAAAACAATTGGCCTGGGAGTCTTCCACAAAATGCCCATATCATGAAAGAAAATAAGGCCAGGAACTGAGACATGGCAACTCAACATGGAGCAGAAGGAGCACACGTGAGGAGGTGGCCCTCGGTGGAGTTTCCTGAGTGTGAAGCCACAGTGTGCTTACGCAGAGATTGTCCTTTTTCTTAGAAGGTACTTGCCAAAATAAACAAAATGTAGCAGAACATTAACAACTGGTGAATCTAAGTGAAGGCTATGGGACAGCATTTCTAAATAACTTTCCTGTAAGTTTGGAGGAAAAAAAAGTTGGTAGGGGTGGGAAAATTAAGAAAGCAGATACCTTCATCCTTGCTATAGAAACAGCAAAACTTTTGTTCGTTGAAGTTTAAAACCACACGACTGCCATTAATTCCCATAACCACTGGTATAAAGGCTGCAAGAGGAAGCTGGTATCATGTATGTAATAATAAAATGTAAGATGGAACCTTCAAGAGATCAAGAACTTGTGAATAACTACTGTACTGCTCTATATTCTACCAGTTTTTCAGAGGCTGAACACCTGTGCAAACTGGCAATAACATCTGTTATATACTCGGGCAGCAATGTTGGAAAAGAAGAGTCTAGAAAAATAACACAGGGACTTCCCTGGTGGTCCCGGGGTTAGGATTCTGTGCTTCCACTGCAGAGGGCACGGGCTCATCCCTGGTTGGGGAACTAAGATCCTGCATGCTGCAGCATGGTGCAGCCAAAACCAAAAAGAACCAGGACAAGGCACACTGAGTCAGGACATATCAAAACAGATGCCAGAAGTCAGAAGCATCAAGGGAGGAATGTGATGTGTGTCTGACACCTTGTAATACTGGGTTTGATATTGTGGCTCAAAGAAAGCACTCATAAAGCAAGGAAGAGCCTTCTGAAAATGTGATTGCACACAGGGAAAGTACTGGATCTAACAAGCAGGGAAAGTCTGTCGCAACTCTCTCAAAAGAGGGGCAGATAAAACCATCTGGTGACTCCCTAGGAAACCTTCACTATGGCCAACCCTCCATTAACAACCATGATGACTGATTCCACTGTATGTCACCCTAGAGCTAATAACATGAATTTAACCGAAACTGACAACCTTAGACTCTAACTCCTAACAGGTGACTACTACCCACATCTTCTTCAGATGATGTATCCACAACTTAAACCACACCTATTACAACATACTCTAAGGGCTTTTCCCAATGGCTGCTATGACAGAATTCTGTAACATTAAATATTGCACAACAGCTGACAATCATTATCTAAGTGAGGCCTCCACCTCAAATCAAGCCTTCAGTTTCCTCTCCACATAATGGCCTCTTCCTATAACTTGATTATGATGTCTGAACAGAGTCAAACAGATGATAAAAAAATCAAAAAACAAACTGACATGAATTACCCTTCAAGACTCGCCATCTTATCAATGGTGATATTGAGGGAGAAAAAAATCCAACACACCCAGTTATATTCCCAAACCATCTACAACAATAAATAAGCAATTTAAATAATGAAATAATTCAAAGTTTTAACTTTGCTGAGAAGGGGTTACAACTGCATATGTGAAAGTTTAACAATTCCCAATTCCCTTTCAGATAGGCAAACATTCATTTGTTTTGCCAAAGTTCCATCACAGACAAACTGGAATGGACAGACGGAGTTCTAAGGAGCTTGGTCTAAAATAAAACAACAAAGATACCCAACAAGCCTATCTCCTGAACAATGGACAGAAATATAAACATAAAAGGATTACAAACAAGGTCAGACAAACTATGTTTACACTTTTCCCAACATCATGTAGCTTTACAACAGCTACAAATCAAAGACACCTTACCATTTCCTGTTCTCACTACCCCCTCTAGCCATCCTCTTTTTGCCTTCTTCCCCCTCAAATGATTTTCTTCCTTCTGAATTTGAATGGTCTGGTGTTCACACCGTAAGTATCAACCATGCTGGGCAGTTTTGAGAGACCCTCTTGGGGGCTGTGTCTCACCTCTTTATGCTTTTCCATGGTGGCGTACAGCTTCTGCGAGAGATCGTTGGACACATTGGGCATGCCTGGCTTCTTCTTATTGCCCCTACTCAGGCTGCTCTTGTTTTTGCTGGTTTTCTTATTATTCTTCTTTTTAGCATTTTTGCTGTCTCCCTTTGTCACCTGCAGGTTAGCACAAAAGGACAAGAAAATGTTAACTATTTGTTAAGAGACTTGAGAACTAATAATAGTAAAAAGACTTCATTTTTGAAACCACCTTCCACCAGCTGCTCTCTTCATTCATCCTCTTTTTAAAGCTGTTATTTACAGTAAACATTTTTTACACTAATTTTCTCCCGGGGAAGAATCTCTCCACTAATGTCTCAATAAGACAACGGCAGTCTTAGCTTTTTGGCCACAAGAACCCTGCCGACCAGGAAACACCTCAGGTGGACCCAGGCTATCTCAGATTTGAGGACAGGAACAAGCACTGAGTGGGGTGGTGAAGTGTGCACAGGAATAGGGAGCCAAAGGCCTTGGCTACAACATTTCCTTCCACTCACTTTCTAGAATTTTATGGGCCTACTAACCTTGAAAAACATTCAATAAAGGAGTTTAAACTGCAGACTGTAAAGTTCTTAAACAGACTAAGGGTGACTTGCGTAGTTCAGACTCAGCTAGGGCAATCTAGATAAACTACAGGGAAATAAATGACAAAGAAAAGCTCCTCAGATGATCCACCTACATCACAGGTTCTGTTTGGGGAAGTGGCAAACTCTGGCATAGACTTGTTTTTGTATGGCTAAGAATGATGGTTTTTACATCTGCATAAGTGTTGTTTAAAGGGAAAAAAAATGTGCTGGAGAAAATATATGGCCTGCAAGGCCCAAAATATTCAATCTAGACCTCTGCAGAAAAAGTTTACCAACCCCATGCTCTAGATGGGTAATTTTCTATCAGTTTTCCAGAGTTTCCATTACTAGAAATCCAAGATTCCACTGAAAAATGAGGTCTGGGGACTTCCTGGGTGGTTCAGTGGCTAAGACCAAGCTCCCAATGCAGGGGGCCCAGGTTTGATCCCTGGTCAGGGAACTAGATCCTGCACGCAGCAACTAAGAGTTTGCATGCCACAAGTAAAGATCCCGTGTGCTGCAACGAAGACCCAGTGCAGCCAAATATATGTATATATAAAAGACTGATGCTAAAAAGGCTTATAATCACTGAACCAGAACCACAATAACTTATCTACGCCAATATTTCTTGCCCAACTTGAAAAGTTAAGAGCTTTAAGACCATGCTGAAAGCTCACTTCTGGGTTGTACATGAGAACAGGCAGAGGCTGGAAAGGAAAGTGCAAAGCTCTCACATCTGTGCTTTCGTTGCTGGTATTCTCCTCTCGCTTTCTCTCTTCCTCCTCCTGTTCCAGTTCCTTAATGCTCTCTTCCAGAACATTGGGCCAGAAATCACCTTCAAAGTATGGCAATTCCTTTGCGCTTGTTAATCGATCTTCAGTAGCTTGTTTAAAAATATCCTGTGAAAATATCCATGTACAAATAGGAATTTCTACTTTTTAAAGAAACACATTTTTTATACAGAAGCAGTCACAGCTAACAGAGGCAAGAAACATGAAGAATGTGTCTTCTGGAAGTTGGCAGAGATTTTATACCCAAGCCTGGTGCCCGGGGAGACATTCAGGGTCACGGTGAAAAGGTCTGGTCCAAAATCAGTATTTCTGGCTTCCCCTACCACGAGGAGAGGGAGATTATCTGCCTTTATATAACCAAGTGGAAAATTATCCTGTCAGAAACAATGGCACAGGCAGCATCACTCACACCGTGGCCTTTACCACTCTTGAGACAGAGTGTAGTGCAATGGGAGGCACACCTGCCTTGCACGTATCCTTGAAATACCAGCAGTTCTACTGAGAAATATGTTCAAAACAAACCAAATTATAAATACTGGAAACCATATGGTTAAGAATGGTTTGCTGGGCTGCTTAGGGAAACGCCCAGTTCATGTTTTCCTCCCTATGGGTAAAAACAGACAAGAAATTTTGTAGTTCAACTTCCTTATCATGAGATACCCTATAATCACAAATGGTTATTAAATATTTTGCCAGATCCAGTTCATCTTAATAATAATTCAGGGGAAAAAAACCCTGCTATCAAATTAGCTTAATTTTACAAATTACAAGGAAGAGGGAGAACAAACAAGATTGTTGTTGATAGTAAAAATAGCAGAATACAGAGCAGCAGGATGAGACAAGCCACAGTTCTACATCCCCCTACTCCTGACCTTGTAGTCATGGACAATTCGCTCGGATACAGCCTTATCGAGCATCTTTTTGTACCACTCCTGCAGTCGCTTGGGCTTGGGTATCTTCTGGTCAGGGGGGTGGCAATGGAAGATGTAGTCGTCTCCCTCACTTGGGGGACATGCCCAAATATGGCCTGTTGTGTATCTAACAACACAAAGAGAAGGAACATTCAAGCGAAAGGTCACCCATTCTAGAAAGAATGCTACACTTTAAACCACAAAGTGAAGTTAGTACAGAAACCAATGATTTCCCCAGGATAACTCGAAGTGTGTGATCCACATCAGATCAAAAGTCTTAGGCCAGAGCAGGCATAACCCTGGATCAAAAAAATTCCAAATCTGCATTTAAAGACCAAACAAAAGCTACAATGCAAAAGAAAATGAATCCGGGTCAGCAGGAGAGCTAAATGAAGTGCAGACTGTTAGGAGGAATAACCTGTATGGCGAGCTGCTAAACATTCTCAAGCACACATGTATCTTGAAGGTAAGGAACCAGTCTGACAAATTTTTGTATCTCCAGACCTTACTGTGACTTTGGTTTTGATGGTCAGATGTAAAAGGACCAAGTGCAGTTTAAGGTTCTGGCCCTTCAAATCAAACTGTATCTAACAGTTTAACCGAACAAAATAAAATTTAATCTGGAATGGGTGCAACTAGGGTCAAAATATCCATTTCTTTCCCATTGGCAAAACTAATATCAAAAGATCTCCAAATTATAGTTCTACTAGATGAAAACCAAAGTTGAGGAAAAAAGACACGAAGTCACATATTTTCATGTATTATACCTCACCGTAATACCACAGTGGTGATTAGTTTAAAACTAATTAGTTGAAACAAATTGGTTTTAAAACTAGCATTGTGTTTATGCTTACCCTAATTTCTTGACATATTCCAAATACCCGATTAGAATTTCATGATAGACCGCAGTCCTCAAGCATTTAGGACGGAAGAAATGCACACTATCGAGATACGATATATACACTCTCCTGTAGCAAATGGGAAGAAAGAAGCCATGTCAAGTCACACCACGAGTTCCTACTGATATGGCTAAAAACACCTCTCTCTTCTGCACCTTTTGCTCACCTTGTCATTTTTAATGCTTATCACACAATATTATAGTTATTTAAGTAAATGACTAGATTGTGAACCAGTCAGGGGAGTTCTGTGGTCCTGTGGCTCTGTTATAATCTAAGCACCTAGCAGGGCCTGAGACACAGTACAGTCAGTCAGTATTGAGCAATCCAAATATTTCTGGCAGTATGCTTATTATGGCCTTTGTGCTATTTTGGAAATGGAAAATTCTAAACCATATTCTCTCATTTGTATGACATTCTTTCACATACATCTCTGCTAGGTACTTGACATGACCTAGATTTAAGTACATTTTCTGAAAAGTGGTCAGTTTGTTTCCTATTTTGTGTTTTAGGCTGCTATTCATATCACTTTCCCTATTACTATGACCACAGAAGAGGAGTACTGGGCAGTATTTTCTGTTTTTGTTTTCGTTTCACTTCAATACTACACACTCGAAAACTTGCATTTCCAAAACAAGCACATCAAACAATTTCTAGCCCATTATGCTTGTTCACTTTACTATAACTTCAAACTCTCACGCAAATTAGAAAGTAGCCACAGTAAAGTCCCACCTCTGGTTGGGTGGAGGACAGTCAGAGCCGTACTCTTGAACGTGCATGCCAAAGAAGCACAAGTCAACACCATCGATCTCTTCAAAGGCAAAGAGGGCTTTGGTTCGATACGGAAAGGATTCTGCCATCTCTCCACTATCTACAAACCTATACAATTCATGTCAGAGGGAAAAACCACAACATTTCATTCAGATTAGAATCATCAACAGTAACTGTGTAAGAGCAACTGTGGATCCACAGAGAAGACAAGGGGAAATTATTAGGTACCTTGCTTTCATGCCTGGTTTGACTTCCACAGTTTTGTCAGAAGCATGAACTACTCGAACAGTGACCTCTCCTGACTCAGGGTGATTCTGTCGCCTCAGGAAGTCATTCACACGATTTTCCAGAAAGGTGCCAAGCCTGGTAGATGGCAACCCTAGGAATTCAAAAGTTAGAAGTTCAGTAGTTACTAAGGTGCAAATTTATTACTATCAATCTTAGGTTTCAATACCAAATCTCATTTCTGCTTTTTCAGTACTAACAAAATTACCTGCTAGATTTTGTTAAGTTAGTGATGTAGTCAATACTTAAAAAAAAAAAAAAATTTAATGTGGACTATTTCACGCGTCTGTGCATCACCCTTACAGAGCACTGTGCGCATCTTCTCTGCACCATTCCAATTTCAGTATGTGCGCAGTTAAAGCAAGCAGGGTAGTCAATACTTTCTAAATGTTATTTTCCCTAACTTTTTATTTTGAAAAATTTTCATTTTCAGAAGAGTCAAAAAACAGAGCAAACACCCATATGCACTTTGCCTAGATTGCAATAATATTTAACAACTGCTGGGTGCTCTGATAAGCTTTACAGAGGATTAAAAGCAACCTGTAAATCAGCAAAAAACTGTAAAGGCATCTACCTACAAAACTAAAACTGACTGCCACCCCCACCCAACTGAAAAGATCACACAGGTCTAAATGCAGTCCCTACTAAGAGTACACACAAAACTGAGGGAATCACTCGTGGGAGAGCAATTCTGGACAAGTATTTCCACCTCTGGCCTCCATCAGGAAATGTGCAGGAATAAGAGAAAAACATATATCCTCCTTTCTATACATCATCAGGTCTAATGAATTTCACACCAAAAAGTACACTACAGTTCAACTTTAAGTACATCATGGAAAAGTTATTTGGTTTTTACTTTGGTTAAACATTTTTAATAATGTTGAAACAAAATTCATTCTGGATGTTTATTTTAACTGCTTCAGTGAAGTTTTGCCAAAGTTTACTTGTAAAATGAAACTTACTTTTAGCAGAAAACTTATTTTCTTTTCTAGTTCGTGCAGTCTTCTTTAAACAACCATCACAGACAAATCTAAAATGTAAACCAAGACTGCTTAAACAACTTAGAGAAACATTTAAAGCAATGTACACTACAAAATCCATCTTATGTATGTGTGAAGTTGAAATTTAAAAGACAACCTGGGAGAAATATTACTAAATACCTAACAAAGAGTTAATATAACCAATATACAAAGAGCATTTAGAAAACAAAAAGAAAGAAAGAAAGAAAAAAAAAGGATAAAAATCCTAATTGAAAATAGACAAAAGATGTGAAGAAATGCGAAGGGCATATAAATTGGTTTACATGCACAAAGCTGTTAAAGAATCACATAGTAAAGCAGAAATTCTGTTTTTTGGCTGATCACACTGGCAAGTTTATATGCTACCAGTGGGAAAGTAAATAAGTACATTTTGAAAGCAGCACTAATAGATTTAAAAAAAAAAATTTTTTTTTTAAATATATTTTGACTGTGCCGTGGGATCTTAGTTCCCCAAACAGGGATCAAACCTGCGCCCTCTGCACTGGAAGTGCGGAGTCTTTACCCCTGGACCATCAGGGGAGTCCAGCACTAACAGATTTTAAATGTACATTCTTGTTGTTCTTGCAGTTACATAAAAGTTTGCATAAATAGAATTTCTTAGAAAAACTGGATACCACAGGGACTTCCCTGGTGGTGCTGTGGTTAAGAATCTGCCTGCCAATGCAGGCAGATCCTTGGTCCGGGAAGATCCCACATGCTGCAGAGCAACTAAGCCCATGCACCACAACTACTGAGCCTGCGCTCTAGAGCCCGCAAGCCACAACTATTGAGCTCACATGCCTAGAGCCCATGCTCTGCAACAAGAAGCCCGCACTGAGAAGCCCGTGAGAAGCCTGTGAACTGCAACGAAGAGTAGCCCCTGCTCATTGCAACTAGAGAAAAGCCCACATGCAGCAAGGAAGACCCAATGCAGCAAATAAATGAATAAATTACTTATTTAAAAAAAAAAAACCCAAAACCAAAAACAAAAACAAAAAAAACTGGACACCACATAAGTACTCATTAACCGGCTGGCTGATCTTCAGCTGCAAGGATCACTGCAAGCGTCAATTTCCCTTTCCCACTCTGAGTACAGAGGGCGCTGAGAAGCCCTGTCTAAAGACAAGCCATATAAACATCAACTGCTGCATCTTCCTCAGTGTTTTTTATCTGGAAATTTGTTAATTAGCCTCCTCTTTCTTGTGACCTTTGAACTACCATCAGTAGTCAGTCCAAGGGACTTCCTGGTGGTCCAGTGGTTGAGACTCCGCGCTCCCAATGCAGGGGGCCCAGGTTCCATTCCTGGTCAAGGAACCAGATCCCGCATGCTGCAATTAAGGATGCTGCATGCTGCAGCTAAAGATCCTGCGTGCAACAACGAAAACATGGCGCAGCCAAATTAAAAAAAAAGTCAAAGGAGGGAAAGCAATCTAGAAAATAAAATTCTTAAAAAATAAAACAACCAAACAAAAACCAAAAAACAGTCCAGGAAAAGAGCAGAGGAGAGAGTAGAGATCCCATCCTAATGAGAGTCACTTAATGCACAGACACTCCCCCAACCCTCTCTGTGGAACAGAGCTGGGATCAGCCCCATTCCTGGAGAGTGAGAGGTAGCCCACAGCTGTAAACACACAAGTGTCACAATGGACAAAAATCCACTCACTGCCATGACAGGCAATGATGACGTGCAGCCTGGGTAAATGTGGAGAATATTCAGAAAGAGAACATGAGACCCAAGAACACCTAGTTCAATGAAGTCTGTATCTAGTCATTTTCATGCAACTCTACTGGACAATGCCCAATTCCTCAAAGATTTTAAATCAAACCCTAATCAGGGTCACAATTCAGTACACTACTCAGTGTGACGTTATCTCAGAGGCAGGAATAGATCTGTCTCCTTGGCACCCTCCATTATCCATATCGTCTAATTTTTCTACTGTAATGTAAGCAACATTCAAAATCTGCCAAGTTTAACCGTGTCTGACATCTCCTTGCTAGTTTCCAGGTGCTACAGATTTCATGTTACCTCTATTGATGCACAATGACCACCAAAGAATTTAAAAAACAAACCAGCAGAATAAAGTACTTGTATATAAGAAAAAGATGTATATTTTTGGATTCTAGGTTATTTTATGTTTTAAAACTGGATTTTGATGATCTTTTGCCAATCCAAAGAATAATTCTAAGAGACAGTAACTTTGAAGATAAAATGTAATCATTGCAAAGAAGACAAAAACTTGCTAAAATTCACAGTAAAGAAATAGCCTAGGGAAAATATTGGTATCTCACCCAGATGGCCAGATGATCTCATGATGAAGGACACAGATCTGATGCATCTTTCTTCCACACTCTGTACATTCAACAAACCTGGAAAGGAAGTCAAAATGTCAAGACTAATCCCAAAACTTTAACCAAATCAAAACTTTTAATATTTCCTGATTTCTGACAATTCAAAAGATAGCCAAGATCACGTCCAAAGAACTGAAGTAAAAGTTTTTAAAAGCTCTTTAGTGTAATAGGTAGAGCAAGTCTCAAAAGCAGTTCAGTCATTATATATGAACTGTGACTATGGAGTTAAAAGTGAAAGATGAAGATGACTGCTGCTGGGGACTTCCCTGGTGGTGCAGTGGTTAAGAATCTGCCTTCCAATGCAGGGGACACGGGTTCAATCCCGGGCTGGGGAACTAAGATCCCACATGCTGCAGGGCAAGTAAGCCCGTGTACCACAACCAGAGAGCCTGTGTGCTCTGGAGTCCACGCGCCACAACTAACACCCGACAGCCAAACAAACAACAACAACAAAAGAACAAAAAAGATGACTGCTGCTTAATTAAACTTCCAAGTGAGTCTGACACCATCATATCCATTCCAGGAATGCCTAGAACACCAGTATATCTCTGTACCTCTGAAAGGCCTCACTATAAAGGAAGGGATTAGGAACTGGTCTGAAAATACAAAGGACAACAGGGCCAGAATAATGGCACTGAGCAGAGGTGGTTTTGTGCCTCACTTGAGCCTATAAAACACCAAAATATTAGGCAGACTTCGTGAAATGTAAATGAATACCATAATGTACATTTTAACATTTCTACCATCTCTGTGAGATGTATGTTATAGATTTAGCCCAAGAATACAGAATCTTCTCACTGGCTGTGCAAACCGTGAGAATGAAAGGAAGAAGGAAAATCAGTGTACTGACTGCTCAAGGGGAGCTACTTACAGTTCAGGATCCAGAGTGTCATTTTTTCTCTTCGAAAATTGTTCTTTATTTATTGTACTAAGGAAAGAAGAGGGACACAATGAGAAAAAGCAATCTAGAAAGATCAGCAATCTAACTACTGTTCTAATAACCAAAGGACAAAAACCCCACCCTGTAAATGGGTTATTTAACTGTAAGAGTATACCAAGCACACAACAGGTACATTCTCGACTCCCACAGAATGCATGTTTACATGCCTATGCTTTTGGAAAGGACCTTATAATAAATCTATTCCCATTTACAGGAAGAGGAGAACCCAGCGAGAACTAAAAACATGAATTTGTTCTTTTCCTTTTTAAATCTTTCCTACTATTCTTAGTGTTAGGTATACCTGTTAATAGTTTAATGTTCCTAGACTAAGCTACATATGAAAGATAGTGTGTACAGAGGGTGCTAAACCACTATTTAAAAAAAAAAAAAAAGCAAGCTAATTTTCCGGGACAATCTAGTCAAACAACTTACATTAATAAAGAATTTCAATATTAAGAATATACATTTCAGGTTAGAGTTAGCCCAAAAAAAGGGTATTCATTTAAAAATTTTCACATGGCCTCCTATCCTGAGGCTGCCTACTACACTGCTCACAGCCTCAGAAACACAGGAGCCAACAGTCTTGTTCTCTACTTAGAATAAACTTCAGAGGGCCCAGCTTTGACGACTGTGATTCTTCCTCACAAAAGTGAGGACATTTCCACATTCAAACTGCTTTCTACTAGTTACAGGCTAGAGATTCATCACTACATGTACTAAGGTCTTGCTACCCAAAATGTGTTCTAAAGACCAGCAGC
This sequence comes from Hippopotamus amphibius kiboko, assembly GCF_030028045.1. Taxonomy (NCBI): domain Eukaryota; kingdom Metazoa; phylum Chordata; class Mammalia; order Artiodactyla; family Hippopotamidae; genus Hippopotamus; species Hippopotamus amphibius. The sequence continues at coordinate 7,709,224 of NC_080192.1, forward strand.
CTAGAAGGACCTGGGAACATGTTAGTAATGCCTACTCTCAGGCTCACTGCTGACCTGCAGAGCTGTCAAGAGGGCTTGCTACACTCTTCAAAGTCAGAGATGTGCTGTCCTAAGGTACAAAACATGTGGTAAGCCACTCAATAGTACCAGTGGTAAGGCTGCCTCCCTTTCCTGCATCAGAAAAACCTAGCTAGACTTCACTTCCCTGGTTTAGCCAAGGGCCAGAGAAGCTCTTAAGGTTCAAGGGGAACCAGTATCTACTGCCCTGACCAATAGCAGACCTGACTATATATATGTCAATGGTGACTGAAGGAAAAGCACAACTTCAAAACCTGATTTTGAAAACACTAACCAGTTTTTCTCAGAAGCTCTGTTTTTACTAGCAACATAACAATTCCATACTTTTTTGGGAAATGTTCTAAACTGCTTCTGTTTATTACACGCTAAATTGGAAGAGAAGCTGAAGACTACTAAGAAGACACCAAATAGTTCTTTCTTCCTCAAACAGTCCAAATTTGAGTGTCTAAACAAAATCATAGAGATCAGAAGTACTATGCGACAGTTTAGGCTATGTTTGAAAATTTTTCTTGGCATTTACCAAACCATAAGAGGTTGCGAGATTGCAAAAGTCCAAGCAAGTCTCTTTCTAAGAAGTCACTCTCACAAACTCCTAAACCCCTAATGATGTTAAATGATATTCACGATTATGATGATTTTGGTATTGTTAACCTTTATGAGAAGGCTGTAAGGTGGTTATTTGTTCAATTCCGCTCAAACTCAAAACAGTTAGCAATAAAGTTCCCTTGCAGCACTACAGCGTTTCACTTTTTAGGAGAAGCTGATTATTTCCTTACAGAAGAAACATATTTAAAATGACCATCCGATACTGATGTATTCCCTAGATCAGTACCAAAAGAACTTTCTGCTATGATGGAAATGTTCTCCATCTGTGCTGACCAATATGGCAGCCACTAGTCATAGATGTCTACTGAATAACTGAAATTAGGTATTTTAAACTTTATTTACCTGCAATTAATTTGTATTTAAATAGCTACCTATGGCTACACCATACTGGACAGCATAACCCAAGACCACTTTGAAGCCTGAGCATAATCACCTGACAACAAACTGAGAAATAAGACAGTACTTTCCAAAATATCATAGTTACTTACGTTTGAGGCTGGGAAGGGTCATCCCCCAAAGAAACGCTCTCCCCTTGGATTTCATTGAAACACTTCTCACAGAAATGATACCTGTCGGCAAGAAGGCCATACTGGGGTGAACTGTTCCGTTCACACAACACAGCCCAAGCCAAGCAACGAAGCCACCAATCACAGCAGGCCAAGGAGGGGGACGGGAGCAGAGAGCAGGTCATCAACGGCGACAAGGACATTCAATGATGCAGATTTATGGGCACCACAGTTTGGGTTTTGTTTTTGGTTTTTGTTTTTTGCAATCAAAGCCAAGTGCAGACAACGACAAGCATGAGGGAGAAAAAAAAAAAACAAAAAACACAAAACAAACGAAGAAATGAGGGATTGCAGGACAACAAAAAACATAAAAGCAAGACAAGACAACACAAAGCAGAAAGCCAAGGCAAAGCACAGATTAGCATTAAATATCTCAATGGGATCACAAGTAGCAAATGATTACAGCAAATAAAACAAACAAGTCTCACACAGACCTACACCCTTTCATTTTAGCAATTAATGCTCCTTGAAGCAAAAGTAGGATAAATATACTGGGGAGAGAAGAACTGCTACTCTGTTACCTACACACAGCAAAGAAAAAATCTCCCCACTTCCAGAGGAAAAAATCCACTATGGATATAGTACCAGGAAATAATCATCTAGAAACAACTGTGGTCTGAAAAAACACCCCAAATTTCTTTTTGATCCCAAGGAAGCCACGTAAGTACAATAAAAAGTCTGCACAAGCAGTTAAATACTGATTGTAGCCACCAACTGACACAGTTTAAGGGGGAAAAGAAAGGCAGTGGTGTATGCAGGTACATGATTTACATATTCCTTGGTACAAAGATTGCAAGCACTGTAGATTGGTGCTTAAAATCCAAAACTGGTATATACATGCCAAGATTACAGCATGCCAGCTGCCACTTGCTTTTTTGAACATAAGGTGCTAATAACAACTTGAGACCCACTTTTCCTAGGTTTTAATGAGTAAAAAACTGTGGATTCTTATGACTACAAAGCATTAGTGCACCTAACTTCCTGTAAATAAACAAAAAGTTTAAGTGACTTGTTCAAAGCTAGAAACACATCTGCAGCACACAAGTTCAGCAAAAAACCACCACCATAAGTTTGGTTCATCAAAGTACTGGCTGTCCAGCCTTGCTATTACTGTCTCAGAGCCCCAAGTAAACACTCATGCCAGCTACACTGTTGGCTGATCATACCAAATATGAGACAAATCATGAGTAAGATAGATTAGCAAATGCAATTTGTGTGATCACAGCCCTTATATGAATAGGAGAAAATAGGGCAGAAGTGTCTGATTTATTAGAAGCCTACCATCCACTGTCATGTGCAAATCTTTGTAAGGAACAGTCTGGTACAGAGCTCCTTTTTATGTGCTTATTAATAGAGGCAAAGCAAATACCCTGGGATCCTTTGTTTTTATATACTCCAAGAAAAACTTAGTAATCAGCTGCACACAAAGAGGAAACATTTCCTAAAGATACAGCTGGCTAACAAACCTTTGGTTAAAAGTGTTCTGGGTAGTTTTGGGAATGCCGATAAATGGCAGCAATTTCACAGAGAAGTAGAACAATTAGTTTGAAAATTTTCTGTTTTGCCTGAGGCTGTGGTGAGCTATAAAAGGATGGTGGAAAAACGCATGGGGCCTGGGACACAATCCCACGTGTACCACCAACTCATAAAGTTGCTTAACTTCTTAATGCCTTGGGTTCCTGCCTTATAAAAATAAGGGCCCAGACAACCGACACAAGGCTACTTTCTACTAGAAACTGTGTTAATTCTGCAAACAAAGGCAGAACGCAAAGACCAGAACTTGTGCTGTACAGCTGTTTTCAAGCACGTTACACATAAGCCATGACTGTATGTGTGCTGGTCCATCCGCATGCACTCCCTAGACACGCGGACACTCTGACCGTGGTCCACGCAGGCCGCGCTTACCTGTTCTGGTAACTGTAGTAAGTGGCATCACGAGGGATTGTGCATAACTGTTTGCCATAGCAACAGAGTGTCTGTGGAGAGAACTCCAGCTGCAAAACAAACCATTCATTAAACACGGTTTGAAGGGCAAGCTAAAATATTTACACTGGCAAATCAGAAACAGAACTTAGTGAAGTCTTAGTTCTCATTATGTCTCTCATAAGGGGCTGTTTCAGTTTCCAAGACAGTTCACTGAACTAAAACTATTCTAGTTTACCACTATATTATTCCACCACTCTGAGGTCAGCTTAACAGTCACAGGCTTCCACCAATTACCAAAGAACTGAGGAGGACAAGAGGAGCTCAATGTGAACTGCCATGCACAGGAAAACTAGTATATGCCAGGCACTGTGCACCACAGGTAAATATGACCAAGTCCCTATTCAAGATGAACTTACAATCTGATGATTCAGGATTCTAACTGGTCAAGTTTTCAACGCAATTCTGTGCAAATATTTCTTACCTTTCTGCCACAACAGTATCCAAGGCTTTGCATGACTGGGTCAATTTCTTGTTCAAAGACCTCAGACAGCTTGGAGCAGTATTTGTACACCCGTGATGTTTTCCGATTATACAACCAAGCATTGTTGAACATAAGCCAAATGTCGTCCACATACTGCCAGGGCTCCTGATACTGTCCAGTGTCTAACTTCCTTTTGATAGTAGAAAGATCCATGGGGCTCTTCACAATATCAAAGTAATCCTAGAAGGACAAGTGACACCAAACAACATTATCCAAAAGTCTCAGTATATTCAAGGTCCACAGTGTATCTTGCTATAATCATAAATTTTCTGGATAATGTTAAGTCTCTGATGTTTCTGTATTTCTAAAGAAATGGTTGATGCCCATCACCTGTTTAAGTCATTACCCTACAGAGACATGAAGCAGGCAGGGACAGAGAGAACAGCGACTACTCTAGACTTTGTAGCAGCAAGCTGATGGTCTTCAGGAGCGATTCCAGTATTTTACCACAGTCCATGTGTAATCAACTTAAAGACCAAGAAATCAAAGACCTTTAAAATTTTAGTACTCGATGGGGCCTGCGGATGAAACTAAGGGCAGAGAACACTGGTGATCCACCTGAGGCCACAGAAAAATATAGGGAAGGGAGGGGGGGAAAAAAGATTCTAACAGATTTTTGCCCCTTGAAGCACTCCAACGCCCTATCAAATACTACTTAAAATCCTCAAACAAAACCTGCCACCAGCCTGGTGTGTAAAGGCAACTTTAAAAGCAGATGAAGCTAATTTGGACCTATCTTTTCTACCACAAACTACTGCTACTCAAGTGATAAAAATAAACCATATGATCCAGCAATCCCACTCTTTGATACATACCCAAGAGAAATAAAAAGATACACATAAATTAGTATCCCAACATTCACAGGCATGCTATCCTCAACAGCTAAAAAAAGTATAAACAACCTGAATGTCTATCAACTAATGAATGGGTAAAGAGAATGTATAGATATCCACACAATGAAATACTGCTGGGCCATAAGAAGGAATGAAGTGCTGATTTGTGCTACAATATGGACAAACTTTGAAAACATTATGCTAAGGGAAAGAACCCAGTCACAAGCACACACTATAAGACTCCATTTGATGAAATGTCCAGAACAGACAAATCCATAGATACAGAAAGCAGACCAGCAGTTGGCTGGCAGCAGGGGGTTCTAGGCAGAAATGGGGAGTGATTGCTTATGGAGATGGGATCTCTCTTCTGGGGTGATGGGGATGATCCAAAACTGACCATGGTAATAGTTGCACAATTCTGCTAATACATGAAAACCATTAAATAGTACACTTTAAATGGGTGACTTGTACAGTATGTGAATTTTATCCAAATAAAGCTGTTATATTTTAAAAGAATGAGAAGTACCACCACATACTTACAGGGATTCCTAGAAGCTGAGGGTCCACAGGTTGACGAAAGGGAAGGGATTCTGGATCCTGTCGGTAAAGTGCCTCCAATGTCGGCATCAGTGCCTGTCGCAACTCTTCAGGTTTGAAGACTTAAGAAGAGTATATTTGAAATTAGTTACCAATTAAGCAAAAGAGGAAAAAAAGTTCAAGCTGAAACTATAAAATATATCTCAAGACTCAGAAAACACAAAATTCCCTACCTCGTCCCCATGAAATCCCACTAAGAGTGTTTCTATTTCCGGGTTCAGACAGATCCTTCAAAGCACCTTGTCTAGTCCCTCTCATGGCTCAGCTGATTTCTCAGTCAGAAACCCACTTAAGATAGTCTTGACCAAGTAGACCAAGTAGAAACAAAACCCTAAGCCTTCCAAAAATTTATGAAAAGACCTGTCAGAATATTCCAAAAGATGTGACAGGCGGGGAATGCTGTCAAGCAAGAATAGAAAGAAGCCCCCCTTCATGGTATTCACAAGTCAGAAATTAGACCTGGTATTGCCCTATCACCAAAGGAATCATGACCTCTGAAGACCAAGAGTCCTTCATTAAAATGCTTGATGTTTTAGAGCTTCAGCAGAAGACATATTTACTATTTTAAAGGCAAACGTTAGGTTTCAGTCTAAAGAAAGAACTGAATTGTTATTGCTAGAACAATGGACTCAGTTGATCAAATTATGCTCAAATGTATTCTCAGTATGTTTCCCAACAGAAGTCAGGAAAGATTTGCTGGTGTGTCCCAAATGGAATTAATTTAAACTACCATTTAAGAAGCTGGCAATTATGGGTCCAGTTTGCACTTTAAATCACTCTGAGCAGAGGCCTTACTATTTCCTCTATTTACAAATTAACTTTCTCTTCAAGAGGATATATCTGTCAGTGCCTTGAGTAATTTTTCACCACATGGTGGGGCTGACATGAAAAAAATCAGACAAATAGTTGGGAGAAGTGCCTTTGTCTATTATACGTTGCTGTGTGCAAAATAAACGGAATTGGAGCAAATTTGTGAGGTTAGCTGTTTTAAAGACAGATTCTTAATAGTAAGATTGGGTTTGTTGAAGCCTACATCAAAACAACACCTCCACATATAGCAACCATCCATCCAGCCATCCATTTATTTGCCATGCCGCACAGCATGCAGGATCTTAGTTCCCCAACCAGGGATCGAACCCGTGGCCCCTGCAACGGAAGCATGGAGTCTTAACTGCTGGGCCTCCAGGGAAGTCTCAACAACCTTATTTTTAAACGAAAATAATTTTTTAACCCCATCATTTTAAAGCATATTGTATTCATGGAGCACTTTTACACACATCATCTTTAGGAACTAGCAGATTTCCCCTTTGAGATAAGTACTACCTGTGCCACTGAAGGGGTCACTAGAGCCACAAGAAGTTCTAGTCCTAAACTAGTTAGTAAATTAATTTCTGTGGGAATTGTTTAACACTCTCTGCTAAGCACTGTTGCTTGCTTGGCTTGACTCATTAATATTCAGTAGTGTGGTTCAGAGCAGAGACTCTGAATCAGCCTGCCTGGGCTGAGTGAGCTGGGAAGTGTTATGTGACCTTGCTGAGTTTTCTTACCTGTAAAACAGGGATTGGTAACCTGACAGAGGGGCTGTGAAGTTCTTAGATGAGACAAGGCAAGTTGTGGCACAGTGCCTGGTGCACAGCAGGTTAACCAAAAATGTTATTATTGCTATTATTTCTTGCATTTTAGTCAACGATATTATTTAATCATTTCCATCCTCTGACAACAATAAATTTTGAGAAACTGCTAGCCACAGAGTGACTGTAGGAAGCAAATATACCTAAAGGAAAGAAAATTTCTTCTCCAATATTCATAATAAAGAAGAGATCAAGCCAACGGCTCCAAGCTTAATGAAAGCACATTAAAATTCAATTCCAAGGCCCAAGAAGCCCAATCTCACTCTACCAAGGTCTTTGGTTTTTTTTCTGCCTCCACAAATACAGAACCTAAGAGACTTACTCTTCTTTTTTGACTGTCCTGGGGCTGGAGATGACTGGGTGGCTGAAGTACTTGGTTGATCTTCCTCCTCTTTTGTTTCAGTTTTTAATTCAGTGCCTCTTTCTTCTGTTTCTGTAGGTTCCACTTTACACTCTTCTGCTTTAGTCTAAAAGGCAAGGTAGGAATTTTTGGTTTTCCAAAGACATGTTAACTGAGAAGCAATAACATTATCTTACTTACTCTCCCCTGTGGATGTAGCTGAAGGCCCTTTCTCATAAGGAAATCAATAAAATGAAACCTAATTATAGGATACTTTCCTGTAACATGTTTGAGTTCCTAGACTGAGGTCCTAACCGAAAAACAGCAGTAACTGCCCTACTCTCACCTCTGGAATATCCTCTGGCTGAGTATCTGCTGGTTCTGGTGCATCCACTTCCATTTTAGCCTCCATTTTCACTTCCTGTGAAGGCTGCTTCTCAGGAATGGTCTGAGAATTCACTTCCGTGCTACTAGTAGATGGAGGGTTTGATACCTGACCTTCGATGCTTACAGCTGGCTGGGAAAGCTGGGCAGAATGAGGGGGAAAAACAAAAAGTATGCCTATTACACAACCAGAATTTAGGCTACACAACAAGATGGCATGATTAACCACCTATTTCTAGGCTAGTGTCATTATACCCACTTATGGTGCTTTCCTTTACTCTACCTATTTTGCCTCCTTGAAGTAAATTATGCTTGAGACTGAGGACTTGCAAATATTGGTTGGCTGGTTGTAGGTAACAGTCAGCAACTGTTTCTTCAGTAACTCATTCTGTGGTGGTGTGCCTGCCTGGGAGGGGGGTTTCAGAAATGATTGCCTCAGAGGAGCTCATATTTATAAAAAAATGTGAAGAAAAAAAGGATGACTGGCAATCTTTCCTTCTTAACTTCTCATCAGAAAAAGTTTCAAAGGTACAGAAAAGCACAGAGAATATAATGAACTTCCACAATAAGCAGTTGTTTTGAATCATCACACTCTAATGGGATAACTAGTAATCTCTATTTTTTTCCTAAGTCTTCAAAGAATATACCTCATGTTGAGAAGTTAGTATTTTCAGAAACTATTCTACATAGAATAAAGTTTCTTTTCTGCATCCTGTCTTTCCTTATGTATCAGGGGCTAAGATGAGCCAGTCATGGATGAACAAAGTTTTATGAAGTAGCTGTGACTCACAGGGTTGCTCAGTTTGCTAACATGACCGAGAACTGAAATATTAGTATCAGTGATCAAGTAGAAAGTTTTAAATCGTGACACACAGAGTTCTATTAGTAAGGATGCAACTATTGCACATTTGGATCTCTACTACACAGATAACATGCCTTTCATGAGGAAGCTGCCTGTCTGTCTCAGGTCCATACTGTTCTCATCACTTACATCATGAATTTTTAAACTCTGGCCAGTATCACACTCATAAATCCATGGTTCTGTTCATTTGCTCTTGAGTACAGCAGTTCAAACTGTACGAAAAATTCCCTTTTTGTAAAACTCATGTGGAGTATTAAATGCACTGTCGATTCTCTCCCTTTGTCACTTCCCCTTAACATGTCTTTGAGCCTCAGAATACAACATGACCATGCTCGACAGAAGACCTAAACAAAACCTTTGAGCTCTTATGGTAGGTAAGACAGCAAGAAAAAAAGAGAAAGTCTGGAACTATAAAGAGATTGTAGTCTGTGGAGACAACAATAAAAGAAACAACAAAGAACAGAAACAGCACAGGGAATTCCCTGGCAGTCCAGTGATTAGGAGTCGGTGCTTTCACTGCCGTGGGCCTGAGGTGGATCCTTGGTCAGGGAACTAAGATCCTACAAGCCACACAATGCAGCCAAAAAAAAAAAAAAACAAAAGAAAGGAAGAAACAGTACAACAGAAGTAGCGTGAAACCACAGCACAGCTGACATGGTTCTGCTTAAAGCCCAGTCTCTGCTTACTGGAGTTGCTGGCTGCGGAGGCAGCAGTGGCGCCGTCGGGGTGGGCACAGAGGCTGCTGTACTTTGCTGGGACAGAGGCTGCTGCTGTGCCTGGTCAACTGAAGGAGCAGCAGGAAGTGAAGGCTGCACTTGGGGAGGAAGTTGCGTTGGTGGTGGCGTGGGCGTCTGTCTTGGAGGTGGATGAAGAACCTGGGACTGTGGCCCAGGTGGCATGGCTGGAGGTGTAGGAACAGGGGCTGGAATTGCTGTTGCTGGTGGCTGCTGAGCCCCTATGCTTGGGGGAGTGTGGTGAGGGGTGGGGGTACGACTAGGTACAGGTGAGGGTGAGTTCTGATGCAGAGCTGGTTGAGGGAGAGGGGGACAGTGAATGTGGCTCCCTTGAGACCCAGGAGGCATTATAGGAGAGTTCACAGGGCAGGAAGAACTGGACATTTGTGCCTGTTAAAATGAAAAACATAACAAGATGAAATGCAGAACAGAATTAAAGAAATATTTACACAGGCAGGCTATACACATTTAAGGACACAAACTGATTAACTAGAAACCAGCAACGAATGCCTCTGTTTCAAAATGTGTCAAAAATGCTATTATTGGGGGCATATCTTTGGGAAAATCCAGCCAATATAGTAGTTAATTAAGTAGACTTTTAAAAAAATTAGCAGAATGGCCTCAACCTCTGCAGGAGCATGGGATGGGAGCATATAGTGTTTTCTGGCCGCCCTATGCTCTCTTCAGCCAGAGTTCTTCCTTCTGCACTGTAGTGCTCAGTAAGATGTCATTTTAAAAGGGGTTCACTATGTTAAAAAAAAAAAATGGTTAAAACTATCCTATTTAAAATCTAATCTCTTTCTTACTTATTAGCAATCAATACCATTTCTATGTCACAGAGCAATCCCTTCATGTTCAGAATACCATGTCCATAACTCTTCTTAAGAGCTTTATCATCTATTTTCACCCATTATTTGCTGCCACCCTTCTCTGTAAAAACCCAGGTCAAAAGAAGTTTCAAGAATCACGCAAACAAGTTAAAAAATCAAAAAACAAAAACAAAATAAACCACTTGTGAGACATACTTGAGACACTGGTGCTTGACCGCCAGACGGAGCCAAAGGCATATTTGTTACATTCATTCCCTGTGTCGAGAACTGAGCCTGGGGAAGGAACTGGCTCTGGTTGGAAGGCTGCTGCATGCGGGGGCCATAGCCCATAGGCTGTACAAACACACACGCAAAACAAAAACAAAAGAACACAGAGCACAAAATTGCTTTTTTTCAGTCTTTCTACTATATCTGGAATCACCAATTGCTCTGGCCCTGCTATGGGGGGCGTGGGGTAGGAAAGGAAGAAAGAGGTGCTACAGCAACTGACACTCATGCCAAGATAATGGAGAACAGCCTCACAGCTTACCTAAGCCCACTGTAAAGAAACTGCACATGTGCATCTAGAAGGAGGCACAGAGCTAACTGTCTCTTTACACACTTTGTTTTATAAGTGAGAAGAGTGAATCACAATTTCATGAGGTGCTTGCTTAAGTAGGTGGTATTGTTAAAGCACAAATTATAAGACCGCATAATGAGTAATTATGGATACCAAAGGTCAAAAACTTCATAATCTAAGAAAAGGTATTTGTTTCATAAGTTAATATGAAGAATAAGATCCCTCATTAAACACAGCATACTGGTGCTGGACAACTCCAAAAAGGCTCAACAATTGATAGCACTGACTCTGAGGGACAGGGCAGGGGGTGGGGCCAATATGCAAAGGTGGATGACAGGTTTAGAATTTGCATAAGGAGCCCTGAGATACTCAAAGTCCATCTTCTCCATTCTCTAAAACCAGGCAACTGCCCCTCCACCACCCTTGACAGTTTCCTGCCTGGGTAGGTTCTGTGTTTGGGGAAGATAGGCATTAAGGAAGAGAGATGACTGTGTATGCAGACGGCTCAACACTGAGACTTCAGGCAATGGTGACTGGCCGCTCTTTTAAGCTTTCTAGTACTGTGACTATGTATGAACAGTATTTGGAAGCAAAGTTTGTATTAATTGTAAAAAAAGAGCTCTTAACTATATAGGATCCTATAATAAATATACTTTACACGCTTGCTTTTCCCACTTAAAGCTGTACACAGCTGTCATGCCATCATATAAGTTCTGAAATTACTGCTTATGAAGCATTTTAATTTACAGATGTACCATAATTTAAACATAATTCTTCAAATTATACCCTTTAGTGTATCAGAAATTATTTCTGTAAGATACATTTATAAAAACAAGACATAGGTAAAAGAGGTAGGTGAAAATTAAGGACTTCAGTATTTGCTGCCTAATTGTGGTATATGGTTTAGTTTTAATCATTTAATCATGTTTATATTAAAGGTCAAATACAACAGAATTACAGAAAAAAATCAAGGTTAACAGTTAATTACATACAGTTAGCTGTTTAAGCAAGTGTGAGAATCTGTTCTTTCAAAGAAAAGGGATTTTAAAAGAGTCAAGTAAAAGCCAAAAAGATTACCCAGAGGTCAGACTTACCGGGTTAAGAGTTCCGGGTTGAGCTAACTGTCCATGGTGCTGAAGAGGAGAGGTTTGCCGGGGTCCGATAGGGGGCTGGGGCATACTCATCTGGCCAAATTGATTCAAACCTGTAAATAAGTGTAAAATATTAGATCTGAACACCTTCGTGTAATTGGAGAATAAAAGAGTTCTTATTTATGATTCTATGTCGTTTTATCATAAGGACAAATAAAGGAAACTGCTTCCAACTGTGAATCTCCGTTTCATTCACAGCAGCCACAGAAGGGCATTGTTAATTAATGTATGGTCTCCAAACCAAATCTTCCAATCTGGAATAAATTTCACCTTGGCTAGCTGTTTTTAAATGGATGCTTGATCATTTAATGTCTTTTGCCCCTTGACCTGCCAGCCAATCTGCTCTTCACCCTTCCTTCCTCCCTGGGATCCTACTCTAAAAGACTTGCTGATTTCTCAAGCAGGTAATTATGATACCTGCTGCTGGCCAGCAGCAGGAATCAAGGTGGTAGGTGTAATCTTGTAATACACTAGGAACTCTGTTTAAAAAAAGCAATGGTTAAGCACACTGATTTCTTTCATAACTTACCAGACTGTGGAGTTATCCGAGGCATCATCTGGTTTGGCACACTGCCACGGATCATAGATGGATCAGGCAGAGGGCCATCTAGAGTAGAATACAGAAATGGTTAGAAACACATCTTCCAGGCAGCTATTCCCCTTAAAAAAAAAAAAAAAGTAGTAACTTACAGAATTCAGTCTGAATACCAAAAGAAAAAAGCTATGAACTAGACAGGAACCTCAAGAAAATATTACTTCTGGAATACAAGAAAATGAATCGAGGTGCTTTCAGCATTGATAGAAAATAATATAAGATCTTACATTTAGGACTTTTCAGGTTGCGCAGTGATTAAGAATCTGCCTGCCAATGCAGGGGACATGGGTTCAAGCCCTGGTCTGGGAGGACTGCACATGACGCGGAGCAACTAAGCCTGTGTGCCACAACTAATGAAGCCTGTGCACCTAGAGCCCGTGCTCTGCAACAAGAGAAGCCTCCGCACTGAGAAGCCTCCGCACTGAGAAGCCCACGCAATGCATCGAAGAGTAACCCATGTTCACTGCAACTAGAAGAAGCCAGTGCGCACCAACAAAGACTCAACACAACCAAAAATAAAAATTCATAAAAAAAAAAAAAATGTATCCCACTGTTATTAAAAAAAAAAAAAAGATCTTACATTTAAAAAGACTAACACAGGGACATTAAAAGGATACTACTGGGTATTTAAAAATTAAATAGGGACTTCCCTGGCAGTGCAGTGGTTAAGAATCCACCTGCCAATGCAGGGGACACGGGCTCGACCCCACATGCCATGGAGCAACTAAGCCCGTGAGCCACAACTACTGGGACTGCGCTCTAGAGCCAGTGAGCCACAACTATTGAGCCCATGTGCCACAACTGCTTAGCCCATGTGCCTAGAGCCCGTGCTCTGCAACAAGAGAAGCCACTGCCATGAAGAGCCTGAGCAGCACAATGAAGAGTAGCCCCTGCTTCCCGCAACTAGAGAAAGCCTGTGTGCAGCAACAAAGACCCAATGCAGCCAATAAATTAATTAAAATGAATAAAGACTAATACAGTATTCAATATACTGTTATTTGATTAAGCCTGATTATTTCACTGGTATGAAGAATACCTCATAGACAAGAGCCACAGATTTTGTCCAGTGACCAAGTTTGACTGTGTACCCCAATAATGTATTTTTATGCATACAAGCCCACTGTGAATAGACTAAATAATACACATATTACACTGCCCTATAACTCACGCACTTCTTAAAACATACAAAAATAGAAATAATTAAGAATGATGAAATGTAATATACTTATGTACATACTCTAAGGAAAGTAGCAGCACCTTTAACATGAAAATACTTTCCTTGGTTTGCTCATTAATTATGTTTATGGTATATTCTGTATTTTTTTTTAAAGCTTCCAGGTAGTATTTAGTTTAGAGACCTTTCTCATTTTATTTTATATTTTCTTCAAAATTATGTATAGTACTTATTTTCTGCTTCAAATTTTAAAAATTTGGATTCTTCTACAATTAATTCCTGTGTACGGGATAAGACAGGGATCTCGTTCTATAAACATATACTTAGGGCTACTCAGTTCCACTAATATTTGTCCCTACCTGCACCCAGTACCGTTCTGTTTTTAACATAGGACTACAAATTAATATCTGATAAACTTTTAACTTGGCTCAAATTTCTAAAGATTTCTAGTAAATTCTACCACAGCCAAGTATCTCAAGTTTGTCTGCTTGTCTCTATATCTTAGTTATTGCCCTAGTTCAGACCATTAGCACTGAAGCAGTGTCCACAACTCTACAGTCTTGACCTTGTTTCTGGACAATTGTTCTCCTACCTACTCAAAAAATACCTGCATTTTCCCTTGCTAGTGGGGCCTCCATGTATGCTGTTTCCCTCTGCCAGAAATGCTGTTCTCAATTCTTTTCACTTCATGGCCTAATGAGGAAACATATCTAACACACTGCAGTTAACAAATGAGGCTGCTAAAAGTTCTCCACTTGACTACTTCAAGGCCTGCGGGGGGTGAATTTCTCGGCCCACTTATAATCCACTAATGGCCTAAGAGTTGGTCCCTGCTGGCTCAACTGGCACTACCTATAGGTAGCCAGCTTTCCCTGCCTCAAGAAACACAGGTTTTCCCTATCATAGTCTTTCACACATCATTTAAATGGCCTGTATTTTTCCTCACTGTTGTGTACCTACACCATATTTCACTGCTTGGAACCTAGTAATGAGTCAATAAATGAATAATGGAATGCATAAATCATCTTGGCTATCCAGTTAATTCATTAGGTCAAGAAGGCTGCTATAATCAGAACCCTGAAACTGTCAGGATGAATTTTAAATGATACTTCTAAAAAATAAACAGTTCTAAGCCTTCAAACATATTAGGTCAAAAAGAAAGTGTGACAATGTAAATAACATGATATTGTTTGTTCAGGATGTATCAAAGCCAGTGAAGCCTTTGAACCTGCTCAGTCTACATCTATTGGCTGGCTGCCTACCATATGCAAGTCAGTAAAAAGCAGTGGGCTATCACTTCCTAGGTGTCGCTATCAGACAAAAATATCTTTGGCACTAAAAATAACACCATATTGTTAAGACACATCAAGACACGTCCAGAAATCGTCAATATACTGTTCAGCTACTGTTTTTACTAGAGAATGAATTATTTTCTTTGAAAAGGCAAAAAGAGTCATTTGAAAGCTCTAGAATAGTTACACAAGCTAATGCAAATTTATAAATTTGGTTAGGAACCATTTTATTTCAATTTCTCCCCTAAATAAATATAATAAAAAGCACTTACTAGAAGTCATTCCTGGTTGTGGCTGCCCCATGTTAGGCCCTGGATTCATGGGAACTGGCACCATGCTTGCAGCACTTGGTAGCATGTTCTGTTTTTGTAACCTAGTCCTTCGTTTTTCTTCTAGTTCTTTCTGGATCTTATAGATCTTCTCAGCTAGCAGGTGGTAATATTCCGCCTTTTTTAATTTTGAAAATAGAGATGAGGAAAAAAGAGGAACTACCATCAGGTAACAGAAAAAATGAACTAAGAACAGATATTAGCTTCATTTAATAGGTAGGCAGAAATGAAAATAGAGAAGAATCAATCTAATCTACTTTCTTACATCATTCCCAATATGAGCTCACATTTGGGATGATATGTAAAGCTGCTACATGATAAACCTAAACACAGTAAAGCATGACTTCTCAAAGTAGGTTTACAATTTATAGCATGTGGAAAGAATATGCTACATTTTGAAGAAGTGCCAATTTCGGGGAAAAAGTTCAACTGATATAGAAATACTACTTGAGATGAAGATACTAAGCAGCTGATTCACCACATTCTAGTGAAAATAGCACAGAGCTGCTAACAGCTCAACCACTTTTTAGCTGACAGAAGGACAACCCAGATAAAGTGCTACATGAGTGCACTGTATTATTAAGAGGAAAAATGTAAGATTCTTGACATACACTTTAAGAAAACTGCTTTGTTATCGTGACTCCACAGTGAAAGTAAGACAGGATGGCTAAAGGGTATCCTCTAAAGTATATTATTCTGTGTACGTGCAACAAAGAGGAATAAACTAAACAGCCAGAAGAGGTCCACTTTTGCCTTGAATAGAAAAAACAGATGCTCACTCGATTGTTTGCAGATTCATACATGTCCCCTTCCACTTTCCGGGCATAGGCAACCAGGTTTTCCATCCGTCTGTCTTTTAAAGCGGCAGGATCCGGAGTAGGAAATATGGCTTGAACACTAGGAACAGAAAATCCTACCACTATTATATCATGTCAGCTTTTTCTTCTTATCACAGAAATACACCATATTTTAAATGTCTTCCTGATTAGTATTTTTCCATTCTTATACAATCAACACTTTAGGTAAAATTGAAAAATGAGGCATGGCATGAGATGTGTTCAAATACAAACTGCTGACCAAAATGAAAGTTTCTCTCTGTGGTAATGAAAGGAGTCATTTCTTGATCAGAATTAAGAAATGACTCCATAAAAATATTTTCTGGTCCCTGTCACTCTAATGTAGAGCAAAAAAATTATACTGTGCTATTTGCATAAAGGAAGTAAGAAAACCTGACCTCTGCCACAGTATCAAGTAGCAATAGCCTTAAGATCCTTCTACTCTCTTACTCAGCTTAGTAATAAAATAAAACAATAATCTCTACAAAATCTTAAGTGATCAAAAACCTGAAGTGAAGGGAGCAAAAATGCATAATAATTCTGCTAAATTCAATGTCCCTTGCTCTCTAGCAATTTCCTACAAAATGCTTGGCACTAACTTTACTGAAGGTTGACAAAATGTGATTTCAGCTAATAATTTTATCATTTGGACATCTCATGTTCAGTTGTGTATTGTACCTGAAGGAATCAGGTGGAGAAGAAATAAATGGAAACCCGAATTAGTAAAAAATTCACAAGCATATACTAAACATTTAACATCAAGTAAGATGATCAATCCTAAATAATCTACTGTCTCTAATTATAGAAAAATCAGTTCCTAAACATTAAGTTTCTAAACAATTTGATCACAAGGTAAGTTTCTTTTGGTTATTCTTTATTAATTCACTGTATCTCAGAGTTTTCTCCTTGTATCAAATTTCATTTCTGGTGCTGTCATTTGAGAATTCCTAAATGAAGCTCAAGTTTAATTGGCAGGCTAATGTAACATAAAAATAAATTAAGATAAAAGACAGACCACATGGTTCTAAGTCAATAAAAAATTGGATGAATTGAAGGAGATCCCTCTAAGTGGAAGGGATTTTTCCAAAGGGGGGGGGGGGGGGGGCGTGGCAGCAAGGCAAGGCAAGCTACATTTTGTTTGAAGTTATAATCTCTGTAATCAGTGAGGGCAAACCCCTATCTTTAGGATATTGGGCACATTACATTTACCACTCTATATGCCTTCCTCCTCTTGCATCCAACAAAACAGTGCTTGTAAGGCAGTGTGCCTGGCATACATTAACTTCACACCAAACAGTGCAGAGGTATTCCATCAACTACTGCTATGTGTTTATCTGGAGGACCAGAAGACCACAGACAGACACCCAAAAAGATTCAGTTTGTCAAGATAATAAAAGCTTTACCAAGGATAACAACAGAAGACAGTGTCGCCACTACCATTCTAATGATCTAAGACCTAGTTTTTCTTTTAAAATATGAGTTTTGTAAAGGCATGAATATGAATATCAGAAGCAGCAGCAGCCAGGCTATAGAAAAATCAATAATATTTCTCCTGGGTTTAAGTGCCTGGCTGATTGGTAGCATGCTGACCGGGTAACTCCTTATGAATAAGACATGCCTACAATCTTACAGTTTGTGAACAAGATGATTTCGAAGATCCTGAGTAATATCTTCATGCCATTGTTTCCGAATTCCAGTACTCGATGGTTGAGCTGCTGTTGGCATAGGACCCAGGGAGGCCACACTGGCATTTTCACTCATCATTGGGCTTTAAAAAGGAGTGAAATAGTTTTAGTGAAGAAAGGAAGGGAAAAGAGGATCTCATTTAAGTAGAACTGACAGCCATGACTGCAATAGGGCCCATACAGTATGACAAGTCTATTTACACATAAAGAAGTCTGGGGAAATGGTGTGTATGTGTTTGTACTTGTATGAGGGGAAAGAAACCTACAACATTTCACTGTGTGGAGGGGTAGATGATGTCTTGTGTTGAAAAGACTAAGTCTTATGTTCTAAGACTAAGCTGTCACTTTGATACAGTTCATCCCAGGGGATCCACTGGGCAGTGGACTAATTGTTAACACTGGGATAGAGCAAACTCGTTTCTTAAGCAGCTGCATTTGCAACTTGCTACTGTATTTAGGAAGGTGTCAATTATCCCAAATAACTGATACAATTTCTAAAGAGGTTACAGAGAGCCAAAAGAATAAACTCAAATATATTGTCTTCTTTCATCAAAGATATCTTCAAATCAAGGAAATTAAACTCAAATAAGGACTTCTGACAAGTGTCTGAAATCTGACAAAGGGCACAAACCAAGATAAAACTTACTTTTGAGAATTTATGGCTGAATGCAACATCGAGTCAGAAAGAAGATTCGACGTTTGAACACCTACACCTCCATTTACTCCCATAGGACTAGCACCTGGGTCAAAACAAAAAATGAGACAGTATTTTAAATACCAATAACGACAACAAAAAAAACCCAAAAAAGGATGAAGAGAAAGAAAGAGGAAAAGCTATGAAAGTACTAGAAGAAAATATCACAAGAAATTTTTATCCTTTCAAAGTAAGACCCAGAAGTCTTAAGGACATTTAGAAATTTGAGTAATAAATAAAATAATCACCATAAACAAAGTCAAGAGACAGATGACAAATCAGGGGGGAAAATGCTAGCATTACATATGATAAATAATCATTTGCAATGTAATTAACAACACATATATAAAGGCTAATACACAAAGTACCTTTACAATCCAGTAAGAAAAAGATGAAGAATCCAAGAAGGAACAGGTAATTTACATAAAAAGAAATACAACAGCTTTAAAAATATGCAAATCTGCTCAACTGCATTTAAAGTAAAACAAAGTAATATATTTTTCATGCATGAAATTGTGGAAACTTTTTTTTTGGCTGTGCAGTTTGTGGGATCTTAGTTCCCTGACCAGGAATCAAACCCCATGCCCTCTGCAGTGGAAGCATGGAGTCCTAGCCACTGGACCACCAGGGAATTCCTGTGAAAGCTTTTTTAAAGTTTGAGAATACCAAGTTATTGAGAAAGGTTGGGAAAAGAAGCTTTTTCAATGAAAATTCATAGATATGTAAACTGACCCACTCTTGGGAGAACTGTTTGGTAACTGCTAAACAAATGAAAAACTGCATGCACGTATTCACTGACTTAGGATTTCCACTTGATGTTCTGTCTTACAGTTATTCTCATTTGTGTATGTACAGACATAAGAGTAATGATGTTAAAAGGAGCAAAAAACTAGAACCTAAATTGTTTACGGAACTGAATTAATACATGCATGTGCTTTCGTAAGTACAACCTATGTAAGGACATGTACGATGATCCCTAGGGAAGGGAATGAAAGACTTTTTCAATTAATGATTTTAATGAATATTATTTCTTATAAAACAGAAAACTACCAACAGCAATATTTACACTAAACCAGATTTTCATGTGGTTAAACTTTTTTTGATATACAATTTTATCAATACGCCCTTCAATATATTTAAAGCAAGAAAACAAACTAAAACTTCCCACTCAAGTGCGAATAATTGACTAGATGTCTAAACAATGTCTAATAAAAATCCTGTTGCCTTCTTTCATCATACTTCCCAAATGCTTAGGCAGAACTCTGCTTCTGACAGCATCAAGGTGGGCTCTGAAATGTAGTTGCCGGCAGTGGTCTACTTGTCACTATGAACACTCCATGTGTAAATACTCATTTTTACAAAACTTATGTAACCTTAACACAGATCTGTTTTAGTGGTGGCAACACAAAGGTAAAAGAAGTGATTACACTATGTACCAACTGGCGTATCTTACTGCCTTCTGATGCCACATGAACACACAGCCAAGTATTCCCTCTGAAGTATCCAGACCCATTAATGCAAGTAATGGCTCCATCATAACTTGAGAAGGGTACCCTTAGATAGGCTCGTATTTAAGACCCTAAGAGTGAGCATTCACTTGAGAATACAAAAATGTAGGAAGAAAGACACTATTGGCACTGACAGAGAATAAGTCAGAAAGCAAAAAATGAACAAAAAAAGAATTCAAGGCAGTGAGGGGAAAAAAAAAAAAAAAATATATATATATATATATACACACACACACACATATAAATAAAGCTCTAGGGGGAATCCTAAGCCCTAGGAGAATACATGTGTTTTCTAAGCTCTAATAAAATCTTTATAGAATAAGCGAATTCAACAGGAACCACAAGACTAAGAATGTGGTCAAACATGGTTATGGAGGACTTACAGTAAAAAGCTCTGATTTGGAGTGGAGTGGATTCCCTCCTCCCCTGCCTGTTACAGAAATGTCTATGACCTGATACACGTAGTAGAGATCCTGCTGTTTTGTCTGTTTAGTCACTTACGTGCCCAACCAGACTAGAGACATTTCAAAAGTAGGGATCATGCCCCTTTAGTATGTTTTGTCAGCACATAGCACATCTAACTGAATGCTGTTTCTTATTCAAATGTCCTTGTCAATCACAGGTACCCAAAATTTATAAGTCTGAGAATGCCCCAGCATTACAGCCAGTTCTGCCACAGTGAGAGATATGTCTGTAGTCCCAAGCCTGTCAAAACCTCCTTAAAAATTGTTGAGAAAAATTACATGACCCAGTCATGGTGATTCCATTTTGATATTCATTTCCTTATTTATAATCTGCCTTTTGGGAGACTCATAAAAATAAATGAAAATATAGAGGAGACTAGAGGATACCCTGTAACATAAACACGTAAGACTATTTTTAAAAGACTACTTTTCAAAGGAGGCCTCTGACTATCTGGCTTGTGTCTGAAGAAAAGAGACCATGAGGACATTTTATGTTTGTTTTACACTAGTTTTCAAGAGGGGGTCTAACACAACAAAGAAATATATGAGGTATTCTAAAAGTGCTGGCTCACAATGATGTTATTACTAAAAAGGCACCGTTAACTCAGTAACAAGAAATAAACGGAAACTTGTTAATCTTAATCCTAAATTTTTTTTTCAAAAAAGACACTGAGAAAGGGGAAAAAAGAAATCCAAGAAGCTAACTTTCAATTAATTTTTTGGGTACATATAAGTGTACATGCAAGTACACAGATGATGCAAGAGAAGATGACAAGAATTAAACTGGGAATTATACACAGAAACTTGAAAAAGTAATCAGAAATGACCAATTACAAAAATGAAAATCTAGGTCAGGGGTAGACAACTGCATTTAAGATCCTAAAGCTTAGGATCTTAGGTCAAGATCCTAAAGCTCAAGGAAGATGCGCTCTACACAATGTGGAAAGAGACAGGTAAAAAGCAATCATGAGAGAGAGAGAGGGAGAGAGAGAAGGAAGGGGGGTAAATGAAGTCCTCAGACCTCTCTTTTTACATAAGAGCTTGAAAAAAAAAAGCTTGAAAAGGCAGGAATTCTCTTCATTCCAGTTTCTAGTCCAGTTTTTAAAATTCCTCTCTCAGTAACTGTTTAACAAGTTGGCATTGCTTGTTATGAAACAGTGTACATTTCCTTAAGTTAAAAATAAAAAACAACAAGATTTACAATTTTACTAGAGTAGTGTGCCCAGTTTTGTTTTCTCATTTAGAATCAAATCTGCAGAAACTGAAGCCTACTGCACTTGTTAATAGAAAGATGAAAATGGGTTTCATAGGAAAAAGCATGGTAGATTATTTCAAATTAGACAATTGTCTAATTACAGAAGAACTTCACCACCATGAACAATTTTAGAATAAAAGGCAAAGTATTAAAGTTATGAGCTTACCCGTGCTGGGTATTTAACTATTTATACAAAATTGCTTAGATGTTCAACTGCCTGAGAGTAAAGCGATAGTCACAGAGCAAATCTCCTTTATTTTACCATACAATTAGAGAATAAAAACCACCCCCAAAGTAGGATATTAGAACACTGCTCACTCTTCCCTTTCCTCTCAGTTGTATCATAGGAAGAGGTTAGACACCTTCCTTCTCAGTTATATCATAGGAAGAGGTTAGGCAAACAAGTGTATTTGATAAACTATTTCAAAGACAAACAACTCCGGCTGCCAGATAGGTAGGAACCTATATTAACAATAACCAAACATTTCAAATCAAAAGAATACTTCAAGCCAAAACACAACCATTTCTTTGTGTAGTTTAAAATATCAAAAAATTTGGAAACTTAAATGTCTACCTGTAACAGACTGTTCTATACAACAAAATACTATACAAGCTTTAAAAAGGATACATTAGACATGGAAACTGAAAGATGTCCATTGTGAAAAGAAAGTCTGTTATAACACATGGGATCCCATTTCTAGAACTATAAACTAATATATGCATAATAGGATTAAGAAGGATATAAACCAATAGCAGTTGCCTCTGGTATATGGATTACAGGGGGACTTTTACACTATAATAATATATATACATAATATAATAATCTTTTCAAAAGTTGCTTCAAAAATCAATCATGTAATGAAAAAAGTGAGAGAGAAACAGGGAGGGAGACAATAAGAGACAGGCAGGCAGACAGGCAGGCATGCGTGCGCACGCACACACACAAACTAAGGAGTTAATCTTGCATATCGCATGGCATTTACACACACAACTGCTACCACATCTGTCACTAGGAGGAAACAGACTTACTCATGTTGCTCATGGGCCGCATCCCTTGGGGAGATTGCCCAGACTGCTGGTTCTGTTGGTTCTTTGCTTGCACCTGGGGCTGTGTCGGCATCTGATTTACTTGATAGGGTAGTCCAAGGGCTGCATAGGCTCTTTCTATGGAGCTGGGATCAATCTGACTAACAGTGCTTAGGCTTGGAGTAGACTGCTGACCCACCCCTAGAGAGCTAGTATTTCCAAGTCCAACTGGTGCTCCACTCAGAATTGCTAGGGAGAACAAAAGAAACAGTATTACAACATTAAAGATGGTGAGAAAGAAAACACTAAGATGTCTGAGTGAATTTTAAACACAAAATTATGTGATTATGAAATACATGCATCTTGTTTCCCATTACTTCCTTGAAAAAATTTCTAGATACAGAACTGACTGGTCAAAAGGGATCATTGGGATGAAAGCTCTTGATCCAAAATACCCAAAGCCTTCCCAAAGGCTGTATCAATGTTCCCACCAAGAGTGTATGAAATGCCTCAGAGCCACACAAACGTCAACACCAGGTAGCATCATTTCTGTGACAGGCGAGAAACAGTACTTTATTTCATTTCTTAATTTAATAGGGAATTTTTTGGCATTTCCTCCGTCCAGGGAACTATTTTCTAATCCCAATCCTCTACTGGGCTATTTATGATTTCTTCATTAATTTTTGGAATTTAATTACCTTTTTTTAACATGTTATATATACAGTTACAAATTTATCCTTCAATCCTAAATGCTATATGTTTTGTTTCTAAAGGAGATGTGGTGGCTGCACTTTCTATTTTTGACTTGTCTTTTCTCTAAGAAAAGCTCATCACCCTAGGCTTCTAAAAATAATCTCAAACTTTTTTCTTTCTTTTTACATTAACTTCAAATTATCTAAATATTTAGATCACAAGTATAAAAGCGTAACCTGCCCAATATCAAAGCAATGATCTTTCTGGATCTTATTTTAGGTAATAAGTACATCAATTCTAACCTTATTAACATGAAGTTAGTGTTAAGTGGAAATAATCTAGTACGATAGCACTAGGCAGTCACAGGAACTTCACACAACCAAGAGGCACTCTAAATCTCACCAAATTGCACTGGTGAGAGTCTAAGAATACTTTTGATACAAAAGCTTCAAAAGATTTAGTTAGTCACTTACACTGTTGATTTCTCTTATCTCCAGCATTTTTAAGGGGTAGACACACAGGACAATCATGCCTTGTACAATTCTTCCAGTGTGAAATGATTTGTCGAGAAGATGCACAGTGTGCCACTAGAAAGAAGAAAAATGATCCCTTTTGCAAATGCAGGTTATATTTTTACCTTACTATTAGCTAACTTACCGATCACACAATGAGTGCTACAAATGTTATTAACTCATTGCATCTTCATAATACCCCTATATAGCGTAGTTATTAATCCTCATATTTTATATTGAGAAAACAAGCAAAACCTGGTTAAATAATTTGCACAAAGTCACAGAGCACCCACAGTGGGATTCAAACTCAAGCAGCCTGGCTTCCAGAGCCCCTATTTTTTACCGCAAATTTGTGGAATCTACTTTATATTATAAAAATCTATAAAAACAGATTTCTCTTTTAAAAAAGGGGGAACAAACAAACTTACTTATAAAACAGAAATAGAGTCACAGATGTAAAAAACAAACATGCTTACTGGGGGGTGGGGGGCAAATTGGAATCAACATATACACACAACTATATATAAAATAGGTAACTAATAAGGACCTACTGTATAGCACAGGGTATTCTACTCAATACTCTGCAATGATCTATACGGGAAAAGACTCTAAAAAAGAGTGGATATATGTACATGTGTAACTGATTCACTTTGCTATACAGCAGAAACTAACACAACATTGTAAATCAACTATATTCCAATAACGATTAAAAAAAAGATTTCTAATGACTCCATAAATATGCAAATTGTATTAAGTTGGGCAACATTCTTTTAGTATTTGCCTACATGATAGTTAGCAAACCCTCAATAATATCAAATAAAAGTAAGTATCATCACAACAGGGAAGAATCTAAAACTTCCTTTCCTACCACATCTCCAGATACTCATTCACAAAATGATACAGAATTTTTATCATAACTTAATATAGAGTATGGCACTATCAGCAAGGAGTCTCAAAATAGAAGAGAGAAAATGTGATCAGCTCTAACTGGAAATAAATATTAACTGCTGAGCACAAAAACCCTTTGCGCCCACTCACCTTGGCAGGACTTGCCTGACTGGCAGTGTGTCATGTGGTTAAGGACGTTCTTCATTGTACGACAGTGGGGAAGGTTGCACTGCCTCACTTCCCCATTGGCCTGCTCCCGGCGCTGGCACTTGTGAGCGTGCAAAAGGAGAACAAGCTGCTGCTGGATGAGCTTGCGCTTCTCTGGATCGGCCGTGTGTGCTCCAGAACCCATCCCCTGGGCCACCGGAGTCACCAGGCCTGGCTGCTGGACCTGCGGGGCCTGCTGCTGGCCCTAAGGGATAAAACAATAAAGATACATTTATGTTATTAGGTGTCATAGTGTGCTACCTTCTCAATAAATATAGACCTGAAGATTCTCAATGAAAACCTTTAAGAATAGTCTACTATGTGCCAGACCCAATTTTTTAAGTTAATTAATTAATTGGCTGTGTTGGGTCTTTGTTGCTGCACACGGGCTTCCGATAGTTGCGGCGAGCAGGGGCTACTCTTTGTTGTGGTGTGTGGGCTCAATAGTTGTGGCTCACGGGCTTAGTTGTTCCTCGGCATGTGGAATCTTCCTGGAGCAGGGATTGAACCCGTGTCTCCTACACTGGCAGGCGGATTCTTAACCACTGCGCCACCTAGGAAGCCCCAGACCCAATTTTTTGACACAGGGGATTCTAAGATAAATAAACGATGGCTTCTACCATCAAGAAGCTCAATTTAGGGACTTCCCTGGTGGTGCAGTGGTTAAGAATCCGCCTGCCAATGCAAGGGACACAGGTTCGATCCCTGGCCTGGGAAGACCCCACATGCTGAGGAGCAACTAAGCCCATGCACCACAACTACTGAACCTGTGCTCTAGAGCCCACGAGCCACAACTACTGAAGCCTGCACACCTAGAGCCCATGCTCCACAACAAGAGAAGCCACCACAATGAGAAACCCGCGTACCGGAATGAGGAGTAGCCCCCACTGGCCACAACTAAAGAAAGCCCGTGTGCAGCAACAAAGACCCAATGCAGCCAATAAATAAATAAATGTATGTATTAAAAAAAGCTCAATTTAATAAGAAAAGACTGCTACGTTAGTGAGCAATATCATCAAAGTGTGTATAACATAGAGAGAGCAAAAGAAAAAGGACAACTGTAAAACAACTATACTCCAATAAAAATTTTTTTAAAATGTATTATCTGAATTTGGTTGCTCTGAAGCAACTCTTCTGAAAACAAAAAGAGAAGGACAGGGTAAACTCCAGTGTGAAGGGGAAAAGGAAGAGATCTGTTGTGAAGAGCAAATTTAAGTTAGGTTTTGAAGAATAGTGAAGAACTTCTTGGGAGACCTGGTAGAGGCCTTTCAGGTGGGTGAAAATTAGTTTTTGTAAACTCTGGAAAAAATATGTTTTTTTCCAATAAAATAGTAAACATTTCTGGAGACAGAGATGCCATGTTCTATTCATCTTTCTGTCTCTAGTACTTAGCAGAGTATCTGAAATACAGGCTTTCAATGACTATGGGACACAAAGTAAAAAAAACCTAAAATATCTGAAAAGGAAATAAAATTCCTATTGGACATTTTCTTCCAAAGATGAACATGGACTACTTGACACATTTACAACTAGAGATAGTTTTACTTTAGAAAAATAGCAATGTTAGAAGCTTTGGAGATTTTACCATAACAAAAATCAGTTAAAAATAATTTGTAACTTTGAGAGGGAAGTTACTTCTGTGTAATAGTATCATATACAAATTAGTACACATGGTGATTGAACTGGAATCCTTTGTCAGAGAGTCCTTCCCAAGAGAAAAAAGGTTCCACTTTCGTATCCTATAGAAAGAATTGCTCACAAGAAGAAGCTATGTATGGCAGGACCCCAAAACTTTCATTGTAGCAGCCCCACTTGCTCCTATGTGGACTAGCATCCTGACTGGTCAATACTACAAGTAAAAAAACACCATGTGAGACGGAAGGAAGGCACAAGCTTTCTTGATCACAGGGGCCATCCATTATATCTTAGTGTGTACAGCAGACATAAAAGTTTAACACATGTCTTTTGTTAAAGTGTCAGATGGAAGACAAATGTGTAGGCAGATTACTACCTACCATGTTGGGCATTCCTCCACCAGGAACTGCCTTTTTGTCCATTGCAAATGGAGATAAACTATTTGGTAGTACAGACTTTGTTGGAATCGGGAGACCAAGGCCACTGGCTCCAATCTGCTGTCCAGAATTCTGAGTGTATGGTGAACCGTAAGGATTAGGGTTGTTCATCATTCCCATCTAAGAACAAGAAACAGAAGAGAAATTAAGTCTTATTCCCTACACTACAGGACATTAATATTTCCTTTCCTTTTCCACTTCCTAATTTACTAACACAATTTTAAAAGAAATTCTCTGTATGTATAAACAGACTGTAATCTACAGGCCTGAGGTACAGTAAATTTAGAGCTGTTTTCTGTAAATATGAGATAAACGTTTTAGAAAAATAAGCGTCTTCATTTAGCTACACCTACTAAGCAGGCTCTGCCACTCATCTCCATTTTTAATGCAGTAAATAACTTCCATTTAATGTGCAAACTATAACAATAATAAATTCAACTCAATAAACCATCTAATCCTTAAATACATTAGAGAATTTTACATATCAACATGCTTATTCCTGCATTTTGTCTATATAAAAGGTAGAAAATTGGTAGTTTGGGGGGGATATGCCTTTTCTATTTAGGGACATGGTAAAACAGTGATTTTAAAACTTTTTCAATCTGAATACTTTAGATATAGCATGAGAGCTTCAAAGTCTGTACCATTTCATGCTGTCTTGCACCTAGCTGCTTTTATTAAATTGTCTCATTGGCTCTTAAAGTAATCTGAGTGTATCTGCAATCCTTATGTACTTTAAAAAGTAAGTTTTATGAATTCCCTGGGAGTCCAGTGCTTAGGACTCCATGCTTCCACTTCAGGAGGCACGGGTTCGATCCTTGGCTGTGGAACTAAGGTTCCGCATGCTGCACAGTGTGGCCAAAAAAAAAAAAAAAAAAGTTTTGTCCTGTGTTTATGTAAGTCCATGTGGAACCGTCCTACTGTATAATGATTAACTTGAACAGAATATTAATCATTCAAAAGGCAAATGTTTTACTGATAATGATGCAACTTACAATTTTCTTCTTTCTCATAAGACCCCACTGTAAGTCAATCATCACCTTCTAGCAAGCACTCAGAATAGAAACTAAGGGCACTACAGCTACTGTCCAATTAAAAGGAGTCACGCTAGATTTCTACATCCTTCTCAGACAGATTCAATTCTATCAAAGGGTCCTCCAAATTTCACCTCTAGACACCCAATGCCATCATTCCCATGTAACCACGCCCACTGTTACTCTCTTAATTTCAAAATCCCTCATCACAACTTTTGTAGTCTGTATCTAACAGGTTTTCATGCCTTCTGTCCTTTTTTCTACTCATAAGCGGGGAAAACCATGGTATACCAGACCTTTCATGATCTTCAAGAGAACTGAATATTTCTCCATGGTATCCCAGCTCCCATATCCATTAATTTGCAAACCTAAGAGCATCATGCTTCTTGAATCTCCAGCATTTGCTTAAGCTTTTCCCTTTCCCTGTAACTAGGCAGTGAGTGCCACACCCTCCTTCTCTATTGCTGACTCCTGAATGCTAACCAGTAAAGGAAATAAAACACTACATTCACAAAGAGACAGGGATGATGACAGAGAATGAGACTGAGGGAAGCGACACAGTTTGGATGAAAGCATTAAAAAAATGGGGCAGCCTGAATGGGAAACATCCAGAATAAAAAATCTATTCAGTCTCCAATAACTGGAATTTCCTATGTGAATCTGGCTGGTATGATTGTAGGGACAATCAAATACAAAAACAGACAAATGCAAAGTTCAGGTTTCTTTTGGTAGTTTCAAATGTGGCTGGGAGTGCTGCTATTACATATTGCTTTTAAAGCACTAATACTTATACTAGTATAGTTCCTGTGGTATGCTCGCCTACACCTCGGGAAGTTGTTTCACTTGTGTTTCTTACTACCATGGAAATTCATGGCAGACGTAAAACGAAAGCCATTTAAGGGTCCATAATTTATGTAAATAAAATGTTGGGATTTGTAAGATGCCTTGATGTCTCTTGTTAATAAGCATAATGCCTTTATCAAACACATTCTAGTAGAATCCGGTCCTTCACACATTTGATCACACAGACATCTCGCCTCGACTGCCTATACCAACCGAGTTTCAACCAATTCCTGACACTGCTTGTTCCCTCAATCACAATGCATTACCTAGAAACTCCAAGTACACTCTGTAGCAGACTATGGTCTCAAATGTACAGACTGCACTAACTGCTGGTCAGCTGGCAGTAATTCATTTCTGACACTTCTGGCCACTCTGACCAACAAAGACTCAGGCTTTTTGTTTACCTATCTCCCTCAGAGTTCTGCTTCCAGTGTCAGAAAATAAAATACAACCAAGACCCCCACCCCACCCTTTCTATCTCCCCAACCCCCTCCATTCCCCCACCAAATATAATAGGAAGGGAATATACTGTACTTAATTTCTGCTACACTGTAGTTAGTTATTTGATCTTGTTCCCTTCTCTACAGCTAATGTGATCCAGATGTCCAACTACTTACCACCTACCTGGACCACAGTGATACAGATCTCTACCTAAACTGAAAAGGCAGAGGACCAGGAAGCCATAAACAGTTCTAGACCACTAAAACCAAAGGACCTGTAGGGGACTATTTTATCTTTCTTTAAAAATAAATCTGACTCTACAGGTTGTTTCTTAGTGTTCAATACATTAAAAGCAGAAACTTAGGGAACACAGGAACACATAAAACACACGATGATGTAGTGCCCCAAATACAACAGTTTAGGAACATTTAACACAGGGACAAAAATCCCTTAACAAGACTTGCAAGCATCAACAGTAGTGCACACCAATACAAATGTGAAAATGCGACTCCATGATTCACCAAATAATAAAAACAAAATTAAACTACATCCTGGCATGTCCTCCTACCTATCTGATTTGATAAGTACATCTATATCCAAGTCATCCGCCAGGCACCATATTAACTATGGATTGGGGGGGGGGGGGGGGAGGGGAGGGGGCGGGTTAGGGGTGGAGAGGAGGATGGCCCAGGGTGGCATGTACGATGATAGAGAAAACTAGTAACCTCTCGGAACCAAACTGAAACCCAATCCTAAATATTTTCCAGACTCATTCCTATTACTCTTACACCACTGCCTTAGTTTAGTGGGCTTCATCAGCCCACAGGGACTAGTTTTCAAATTGATATTGCACACATAAAACCACACCCATCTACACTGTAAATTTGGGTGTAAGATCCTCCTCTTTAAAGCCCATCAAGAGGATTTCCCTGGTGGCACAGTGGTTTAAGAATCCACCTGCCAATGCAGGGAACATGGCTTCGATCCCTGGTCCAGCAAGATCCCACCTGCCGCTTAGCAACAAAGCCTGTGAGCCACAACAACTGAACCCACACACTCTAGGGCCTGTGTGCAGCAACTACTGAAGCCCTCGGGCCTAGAGCCCATGCTCAGCAACAAGAGAAGCCACCGCCCTGAAAAGTCTGCGCACTGCAATGAAGAGTAGCCCCTGCTCACCACAACTAGAAAGCCAGTGTGCAGCAACGAAGACCCAATGCAGCCAAAAGTTAAAAACAAACAAAAAACCCCCATCAGGATATGGCATTAAGATCTGTCTTTCTCTCTCTCAACGTGAATTCTTCCTCCCTGCCTTATACTTAATACCCTCCTAACCAGTTCTTCCCACCTGTTTCACTCCTTGCCTATCCAAGAATCCCCAAGTTCTAAAACAAAGATGTAACAAATCAATCATGGTTCTTATTTTAAAACTTAGTAGGTTAAATACTCTTTAACATCACGTGCCAAAGCACATCACAAACTGATGTTAATTTTAAGAGAAGAGCTCCAAAACTAACAACTTACATTAACTTTCAAATATGAAATATAAGTGGGACTCATTTAAAACAAGGAAATATTTTAATAATAAAGTTTTTATATTTGAATTGCTCCTTTCCATGAAAACATAAGCTCCCCAGGGACAGGGATTTTTGTCTGATTGACTTACTGCTATATATCCAGTCCCTTGAAACAATGCTGATGCAGAAACTTGTGATTCAGATTATAAACAGAGCAGTGCCCACTCTCAGCCTAGGCATTCTCCCAATAAGGCTTTCCTGACTCTGTTTTCTTCATAGCACTTACTTGGAATATTATGAATTTACATCTTATGTGTACACTAGAAAGTAAGTTCCATGAAGTGAATTTATTCACTGCTCTATCTTCGGCATCAAAGCCAGGACTCAGTAAATATTTGTTCAATCAGTGAAGGTTTAATGTCTGTCATCCCAGCCCCCTACCCCCATATAAACATCAGGAGGGCAGGGACTCTTCATAGGCATGTTCCTAGAATCTCAAGAGGTACCTAATAAATATTCTACCTTCTTGTTTCTGGTTCTCACTCCAAATATTCTAAGTAAACCACATCAACACAGCAATATAGAAGTGCCAGAAAGGGAGAACCTACAGAGTAGGTAGTGGTGCCAAGCAGAATCCTTTCCTAAGTTAAGATGTCAATATTCTTTATCTGTAGCAAAACAAAAATATTTAAGGGCTTTCATTTATCTACATGTGACCTCAGTGCCCCCATTCCCAATTCATCCACATGACTTCATTTCATCCTTAAACTCTCACCATCGTTATATATAAGTCCTAATGCCTGCTCAAATTATTCCTCTTACAGTGAAGCTTGCTCCTGACTCCTTGTGAAAATCTCTTCCATCTCTAATATCACCTTCCAAGTGAAGCCATCTCTTTCGTTCAACAAGAATTTACTAACTACATGCCAGACACTGGCAACTACAGTATGATGCCATTTTAAGAAAAAGGAATAAAATGTGTAGGAAAAATATGGAGGAATACACATCAAATATATGCTTATAACATCTTAATTATACATACAGAGTAAAATACATATATTTAAAAGACTTTAAAAAAATACATTTAACATTCTCTACTTAATAAGGCTAAGAAAAATAGGCTGTTTAAAAAAGAAAAGCCTTTTGGACTTCCCTGGCTGTCCAGTGGTTAGGACGCCATGCTTCCATTGCAGGGGTAATGGGTTCGATCCCTTCTCGGGTAACTGGGATCCCTACATGCCCTGTGGCATGCTCCCCCTCCCGCAAAAGCCTTTCAAATAATAGCCAAAATCAGGTTACCTGGAACACGTCAACACCTGGAATGTTGCCTGAGGCTTTATAGTAAACTAATGCATGTTAATTTCCATCATCCAACAAGAAAAAAAAGAACACATCTTAAAAACCAGGTACATTCCAAGTAATGGAACAAATGAATTCTATCTGAAGACAGTACAATGCTAGCTATCTCAAAACTGTTGGGGTTTTTTTTTGTTTTTTGTTTTTTAAGGAGCACTATGAAGGCTAAAATGAGATGAATTAGAAATGAGATGAAAATATTCTAATAGTTGTGCCACAGGGAACAGGAATTAGCTGGCAACCATTTGTAAAATAAATGTTTATTACTTACATTTAACATAAGACCTTCGTAAAAATTTAACAGCACAGTAGATCCCTGGCATATAGCATATGGGAAATGCTACATAATCTAAGAAGATTAAACATGAATAGTAAAGAATAAATGAATAACTGACCTCAAGCCCTCCTCCTCCATCACTGAACACTCAAAAACATACTGACCGTGCACACAAACCAAAACTACACTTACCTTAAGAGGCTGGGGGCCTCTCAATCCTGTTTGTCCTCCCATCTGGGAAGAGCCTTGCTGCAGTGGCTCAGTCATTAAGTTGCCAGCATTTCCCATGCCTGGGTTTGGGTACTGCATGTTAGGTCGCCCCCGGCCTGTTCCAATTGAACCGTTCATGACTTGATTAGGCAACATCCCTTGCCCATTGCCTGCGGTCAACATTCCAGGATTCATGCCAGCATTCATCCCTGTGTTCATTCCCATGGCAGGTTGATTTACTGGACTGTTCATCATACCTGTTGCAGATGGCGTGGGACCCTGATTTGGTCCACTAGTGCCCATCCCCATGTTGGGAGAAGTCAAGCCTGCCTGTGCCATTGGGCTTTTGACCATGCTATTTATCAAACCTAATCCAGGACTGTTCTGTTGGGCCTGGCTGGCCATGCCTTGGCCTGGGCCACCAACCCCCATGTTGAGGTTGGGGGAACTACCAGACCGTAGCAATTCTGACAGTTGTTTATGTTTAGAGGCTGCATCTTGTACTATGCCAAGACTTGTCTGAAGCTGACTAATATCACCACCATTGGTCAGTCCCAATTCTGTAGAGTTGATTAATTCATCTGGTAAGTCATGCTCCAAGTCAAAGAGAGAGCCAAAATCTAAAAACAAAATGAAAGATGAAGGTTAAAGTATGACAGAGTCAAAATTACAAATTTCTCTATACTCTGTTCTTGATAAGCATTAAATATCATTTCTAAACCTCACTCCATGGAATACTATCTATTTGTATTACAGTTTTTCATGTTATACTAAAAAAAATTTTGTTTTTTTATGTATATGTATAAATATATAAGTAAGAGTATTGTCATGTCAACAAGTTTTAACACTTATAAAGCATACCTAAAATAAGACAAAATAAGAGGAATACATCTTAGTACAACACCCATGTACTGACAATCATGAAAAAGACACAATCAAGTTGTATACGACTTCAGAATTCCTTAGAAGAGGTTAAAATAACTTATCTATACACAAACTAAATTCAGAATGAAACAAAAGATTTAAGATATAATAATAATAATAATAATAATAATAAAAAAGACAACTGATAAAAAAGATCTGCCCTTTGTAGACCATTTAATGCAAGCTCCAGGAAGACAGGGGTTGCTTACCACTTGTCACCAAATTCTTATCCCACAGTGCCTGCCATAAAGCTGAATGAATTTGCTTTCACCTTTCAGACTACAGATTAGTTTTCCTTAATCAAAATGTAGTTGAACAGGATACAAAACCATGCCTCAAGTTTCTTCAAAAACCTACAAACCACTACCACTCCACCTCTGCTCCATCCCCGCCAAAAAGACAATGCAAAACTTATAGATTAACCTAGGGTTTCTCATCCTTGGCACTATTAAACATTCTAGGCTGGATAATTCTTTGTTTGAGGGGAAGAGGATATTGTCCTGTGCATTCTAAGATAGCAAATCCCTGGCCTCTCCTCTTAATACCTGCAGTAACTCTAACCCATTTGTGACAATCAAAAATGTCTCCAGATATCACCAAATGTTCCCTGAAAGCGCAGAACTGTCCCTGGTTGACTTGTTGATAGTACTAACTCATTTTATAGATTGAAGTGTTTTGAGTTTTAATTCTCCAAGTAGTTTTAACATTAAAAGGGCACTACTGGGTATCTGAAAATTAAATAGGGACTTTCCTGGTGGCACAGTGGTTAAGAATCTGTCTGCCAATGCAGGGGACATAGGTTCGATCCCTGGTCTGGGAAGATCCCACATGCTGCGGAGCAACTAAGCCCGTGCGCCACAACCATTGAGCCTGTGCTCTAGAGCCCATGAGTCACAACTATTGAGCCCATGTGCCGCAGCTACTGAAGCCCACGTGCCTAGAGCCCATGCTCCGCAACAAGAGAAGCCACCATAATGAGGAGCCCTTGCACCACAATGAAGAGTAGCCCCTGTGTGCAGCAATTAGAGAAAGCCCATGTGCAGCAACAAAGACCCAATGCAGCCAATAAATAAATAATAAATTTATTTAAAAAATAAAAATTAAATATACTTGAATCTACAACTGATAATCCTTTTAAAAATAACACATCCATCAAAGACAAGACACCACTTTAATAATGATCTTCTTGGTTCATAGGTACAATTCTTCCTCTATGTGTCATTCCTGCTCTTCTGCATTCTATCATGGCACTGAAATTACATGTGTGTCTATCTTTCTCTCCTCCTCTCCCACCATCTCTTCCTCCTCACACCCATCACCCCACCATGCTCCCAGACTGTAGCTCTGGGAATGACATGTCTTACCACTTACACACCAAATCCTTGCCTAATGCCCAACAGAGATAAGCAACTGGTCACATTTTAGTTGAACTGAATTATATCCCAGGATCTCAGGTCATGATTTAGAGTCCAGACTTACACAGAATTATTCTCTTTCCTTTGGAAAAATCATATGCCACTCCATCATGAAAATAAATTGTCTTACGAATAGTTTTGGAACATAAATAAAGTTTCAAATAAAATTTACCTGACATCACTACTCAAAAGACAACTGCTTAATATAATGATATATTTCCTTCATCATTTCCTTCTATTTACATAATTCACAACACTGGAATCATATATGCTTTTAAGCAATTTTGCATTCTACTCTCCCCCTGGAGTACACAAGGAAACATTCCATCATCAGCATATTTTTGGTGTTAAACATTTAGGAAAAAATAAAAATAATCTCTATCTATTTAGAAATTTAAAAATACATGGGGTATTCCCTGGCAGTCCGGTGGTTAGGACTCCACACTTTCACTTCTGAGAGACCAGGTGTGATCCCTGGTCAGGGAACTAAAATCCCACAAGCCATGCAGTGCAGGGAAAAAAAAGAAAAAAAAAAACAAAAAAACAAAAAAAACCCACATATATGTAAGTGATAAATTAAAGGAGAAATCACAAACAGTACTACATTTCAAAACTTAAAGGCTTATGGTAGAAAATAAAGCTTGAAATTAATGAGTTAAGTATCCAAGTTATGTTAAAAGAAAGAGTAGGAAAAAGATGATCAAATATAAAAGCAATTAAACAAAAGAGAAAAACAGAGATACAACTGAGAGGTTATTAATAAAACCAGAAGTTGGTTCTATAAAAGACAAACGTCTGGGAAAGTTAAGGAAAAAAGACAATAAAAAGAGAAAATGGTACTACTAATCAATTTTATGCAAAGAAAAAATTGAAAAGAGAGAAAAATGAATACATTCTTCATAAAATACTCACTTAAACCTCAATCCAAAAGAAATTATATAGTATAAGTGTCCCAGCTTCTCCAACAAATCAATGGCATAAGGCGTGGGGTTTGGGGAGGGGGGGAGAATGGGAGAAGTTGTTATCAAATAGATTCAACAACAAGACATACGTAGTTTGGATCCTGATTTAAACCAAGTGGAAATACATTTTAAGAAGAGAATCAGGATAATATAGATTGAGTAGTGGGTAATATTAAGAAATTATTAATTTTGGTGGGTATGACAATAGCATAGTTCCCACATTAAAATAAATCCTAAGAGATACATATTTAAGTATTTCTAGTGAAATGACAAGTCTGGGATTTGCTTTTAAAAACTCCAGTAGGGGGCTTCCCTGGTGGTGCAATGGTTAAGAATCTGCCTGCCAATGCAGGGAACATGGGTTTGATCCCTGGGCCAGGAAGATCCCACATGCTGGTGAGCAACTAAGCCTGTGTGCCACAACTACTGAGCCTGCACCCTAGAGCCTGGGAGCCACAAGTACTGAGCCCACTCACTGCAACTACTGAAGCCCTAGCGCCGAGAGCCCGTGCTCCCCAACAAGAGAAGCCACCACAATGAGAAGGCTGTGCACTGCAATGAAGAGCAGCCCCCACTCGCCACAACTAGAGAAAGCCCGTGCACAGCAATGAAGACCCAATGCAGTCAAAAATAAATAAATAAACAATAAATCTCTAAGAAAAACAAATAAAAGTAAAAACTCCTGCAAAAAAACAAAAAACAAAAAAAACAGAGGTGGAGTGTGGAGGGTGAGCAGGATTATCAGTAACTTGAACTAATAGGCCCATGGAGTTCTTTCTACTATCTATTAAATGGAATTCTCCCATTTAAAAAAGTTTAAAAGGAGACAGAAAGCCTGAACAATCCTATGACTATTAAAGAATCAGTGGTTAATTCTTCCAAAGACCAGATCTAAATTCTAAATATTTTCACAGGCATGTCCTACTGAACTTTCAAGGAAAAGACAATAATTCAACCTTATGCAAACACTTCTAGAAAATAGAAACACTCTAAAAACCACACATGGCCAGTAAAAGAAAAGAAAGTCATGAACACAGAAGCAAGAATCCTTTAAAACAAAAAAAAGAGCAAGCCAAATTTATTTAATATCATATAAAATCATGATCAAGTTGGAATCATCTCAGGAATACAGGAAGGAGGCGTTTGCATATCACAGTAACAAAGGAGAAAGAAAACATTAGATTCATCTCAATGACTATAATAAAAGCACTGGTTAAAAGTCAATATCCAATCACAACTTTAGAAACAAAACAAACCAACAATCAAAAAACCGATGGGAAAAAGAATAAATATATGTATATGTATAATTGAACCACTTTGCCGTACACCTGAAACTAACACAAGTGTAAATCAACTATACTCCAATATAAAATAATAATTTAAAAAACAAACTGATGGGAACTTCCTCAAATTGATAAAAAAGTCTCCTCCCAAACCTAAAAACTGACAGCAAATATGGATAATGGACCAACATTAAAAGTAGCCTCTTTAGCATAAGAACAAGACAAAGATACCCATAACAACCACTTCTATTCAGCGCTGAACTGGAGTCTCTAGCCAAAGCAACAGTACAAGAAACACCCATAAGTCAGGACTGAAAAGGAAGAAACACAACTTACTGTATGCAAATGATATAACTGTCAACATGGAAAACCCAAGGCAAAATGGAAATAGTGAGAAATTAGCAAGGTGACTGAACATACCACAAATACAGACAAATTAAATTGCACTTCTGTACATGACTAAGACAAATTACTCAAACTGTAAATAATTGATTCTATACTGGTAGGGTTAAGAGTACTAAAGCTCAAAAAACTAATATGTGGATTTTATTTTAGCCATCAAATTTCCAATCCTTCCCCATTAGGTCCTTCTGCAAAGAGCTTCCCAGAAAAAAAACCTGGCTGCAAGCTCACGAGCAGTGTATTGGAAAAGGGCTACTAAAAATAAGAGATTATATATTTAAGCAGTTTGTCATAAACAGCAAATAAGACGCAATGGTCTAAAACTAGCAGAAAAGCAAGTCCCAAACTAAAAGCAATTATGTATGAAGACGCAAGGGAAAAATAAGAAATTTAAACAAATCCTACTGAACAATGGGTTTTAGTACTGACCAGTCTCAATCCATGCCTCTTACTAAGCTCCTCAAGTTCTTCCTTTTCCTTCAAGGAAAGGGAGAAAAATAAAGGTTCAAATAAATCACCTACTCAGGCCCCCATCTCAACTTGCCCGTCACAGGGATTAGTTCAGATCAGCTGAATAAAATTTACATATCCAACAAATAAAAGAAGCAGCCTAGGGACTTCCTGGGTGGCGCAGTGGTTAAGACTCCACCTGCCAACGCAGGGGACACGGGTTCGATCCCTGCTCCAGGAAGATCCCACATGCATCGGAGCAACTAAGCCCGTGCGCCACAACTATCAAGCCTGCGCTCTAGAGCCTGTAAGCCACAACTATTTAGCCCATGTGCCACAACTACTGAAGCCCATGCCCCGCAACAAGAGAAGCCACTGCAATGAGGAGCCCACGGACCACAAAGAAGAGTGGCCCCCCTTGCCGCAACTACAGAAAGCCTGTGTGCAGCAACAAAGACCCAACACAGCCAATAAATAAATAAATTTACTTAAAAAAAAAAAAAAAAAGGCAGCCTAGAGGGTCCTATAATATGACAGCTTGGGATTTTTACTACAGAGAGAAAACTGATCTACTGAAGAATTTTAAGCAAAAATATGACATGAACGAACCTGCACTCACTAGCGCCCACTCAGACACACAAGATGAAGAATAAATTGGACAGACAAGTCGAGAGTCGGGGAGACTGATGAGGAGCCTGCTGCTAAAGGGGCATCAACGAGGCCAATCAGAAGACTGTGACTGTCTGACTATAGTTAGGGAGTTGAGGAGAGAAAAGGAGGAATGACTCCTAGGTTTTCCAGCTTGGATAACCTAGGAGCACAGTTATCCAGACGAGCAATTAGAGGAATACAGGGAATGTGAGAGAGAAATGTCACCACTGGACATTAAGGGGACCACTGGGAATATCAGTATTTAAAGGACAACGATAACCAGCAAAGGATGCTAAAATTCAGCACTCCCACCCCACCCAAGAGGGATCCTGGAAATCAGGTTCCAAGAAGGAAATGTTAGTGGTGTTCCATGCTCCACAGAGAATTCACTCTCTGTCCTATTATCTATAGAAAATAGGAGATATTTAGCAATCTAGGTGAGAGCACTTCAGTGGAGCTGTAAAGGGCAAAAGCCAGACTGCAGTGGACTGAGAAGCAGGAGGTAATAAGAAAGTAAACAACAAGTACTTTTTCTAGATATTAAGGCGAGCTCTTACATATTTAATTTGCTGACTCCTCCTTTCTTTTTTTAAAAATAATTTTAAAAAAATTTATTTATTGGCTGTGTTAGGTGTTTGTTGCTGTCCACAGGCTTTCTCTAGCTGCAGTGACCAGGGGCTTCTCTTCATTGTGGTGTTTGGGCTTCTCATTGCAGTGGCTTCTCTTGAGGCTGAGCATGGGTTCTAGGCACGTGGGCTTTGGTAGCTATGGCTCGCGGTATCTAGAGCATAGGCTCAGTAGTTGTGGCGCACGGGCTTAGCCCAGACCAGGGCTCGAACCCATGTTTCCTGCACTGGCAGGCGGATTCTTAACAACTGCACCATCAGGGAAGTCCCTCCCCTTTTCTCCTTGATTAGAAATTTACAAATCTGAAATTTTTCCCATTACCTTTAAACTATCCTATGACAAACCCTGAAGAACAGTATCACAAACAACTTGAAATAAATGAACTCACACTATCTCTAATAAGACATTTCCTGCTTATTTCTAAAATATCAACCAATCAACATCATCAGCAGGCGACTTCTACCAAATGGTTTATTGACAAATTCCCATACACAGTTCCCAGATGCGCAAATACAAAATGACTTTGAGTAAAATGTTTCTTCGGGACTTCCCTGGTGGTCCAGTGGTTAAGACTCCCCACTTTCACTGCAAGGGGCGCAGGTTCCATCCCTGATCAGGGAACTAAGATCCCGCATGTGGCACTGTGCAGCCAAAAAAAAAAGTTTCTTCATCTGAGTGTACATTCGGTCCAAACACGGTGACACAAAATGTGACTGACAAGACTGATTTAAATCTGATTTGAAAAGTTTAGCATGATACATTAGTTTTATCCAATGAACTGTGTATTAGAAATGTGATAATTTAAACAAAAACAAATCTGGATTGAACATGTGGGAAACTAGTATTGAGTCAAAACATCCTTTCATTATTACATACTGATTCTGTAGGTCACCCTTGGTGTCTTCTATTATGTCTGTGGTCCTCAGATTTAGCTGTATCATCTCTTGTAAAATAAATACTCAACTC
The DNA here is from genome assembly GCF_030028045.1 of Hippopotamus amphibius kiboko. NCBI lineage: Eukaryota > Metazoa > Chordata > Mammalia > Artiodactyla > Hippopotamidae > Hippopotamus > Hippopotamus amphibius. Next base: position 7,749,447 of record NC_080192.1, read on the forward strand.
ACTTATTAGCCTTTCCCCCCCCAAAAAAACAAAAGGATCAGGACAATTCCATGATACATGAGAAATAAGACAATTCCCCACCATGAAATATGTAAATGAAATATAACCTTCAAAATTAGGCTTACTAACAATATAATCCCAAATACCGCACTGAGTATAAATAAAAGTGTTTTTTTTTAAGTTACAAACTAGGATGTGAAACTGAAATAATTTTGGCTCAAAATCTAATTCTACTGCATAACAGTACCCCTTCCAGTTACAAGTTTTTTCCCATTTAGAAGGCTCAAACATTATTTGTTGAATAAACAGGCTTATTTTGTACTTCAGGTAAGCTGAATTCAAATAAAAACTCAGTTCTCCTTTTAAACTGTGTATATTAAGCAAACTACCCATACGAATTATTCTAAAAACTAGTCAATTCTCAAGTATCCACTTAAAAGACAAAATTTATTCATCAACTCTCCTCCTTCCAGTTAGTTTTCTCTGTGGCATTAAACAAGCTTTTTAAAAAATGAACATTCCCGATTTTAAAACCCTTCTTTCACCCCAGTGGTGAGGCTGGAGGATGAGTAGTAACTAGACAAGTGAAGCTTGGAGAAAAGGAAGACAGGAAGTGAACAGCTTTAGCTGAGCCACAGCAACTTGACGAAATTCTACGCAGGGGGAGCCAGGTGAGTAATGAGGTAGGCAGAGATCTGAGATTTAAAAAAATAAGGATTGGAGATGAAAGTCAAATCTACAGAACTTTGATAATTCTGAAAACAGTTTGACTAGACATGAAACTATCAATCCCACAAAGATCTCTCCTTCTTATTGGTTTGGGGCACTTCTAGTCTTACATTAACTCAGCTGTTTGGGGTGCTTCAAGTATGAGGTTTTAAAACACCGTGGCCTTTAAAATGGGATTTTGTAAACTTCATGAATTTATCAGGTTAAAATAACCATCCTAACTTTCATTCAGTACTTTATTTCAGAAATGGTATTTTGATACTCTGTAGATGAAGCAGAATTACTCTACTCATAAAAACCCACCTATCAAGGAAAGAAAGGTGCATTAACACAAAACCACAATACTGAATTTGAAGAAAATGTAATGAAAGATGCACGCTGGAAAGACAGGTAAGACGTCTAGTACTTTGCAAACCAACTGGTAACAACTTGTGAACTATATACAAATTTGATCAACGATGATAGTCAATATTAAGGTTTACAGGATCACATAGCTATGCAAGTCGGCAGCTGTGGAATTTTGAAAGCCAACAGAGCCAAAGGGCACAAGTACAGGATAATCTTCAAAATATGCATTCTTAACACTGTTTTGCAACCATAACATCAAAAGGTGTACCTATACTTTGGGAAGTGATTGACAAAGTTTTATTCTTAACCCCAACACATTTAAGTTAGGTCTCAAAGTTTAAACAGAAATGGAGTGCTGTAACTGAACGAGAATGTGACCTGGGGCCCACTTTTAGAAGTGTACACTGACTATATGCCTAGCTCTTTATCAATTTATTAATATAGTGATACTTATTGGGGTGAAATTAAAAGTTGAGGACACATTTATATTTTAATAAATACCCACTTTACAAATCAACTCAATTACATGTTCATATTAAACCTAAACAGCATGCTAAGTTAACTACCATTGATCACTTCTTGATTTTGAGTATAGTAAAATCTTATGAGAAGCTTTGCAGTGAAGGCTGGATTTGTTTGCCTAACTGGGGTTTACTCCAAGAGAATGCCTATAGGGGATCCCAGATGATGAAGCTATCATACCATCTCTTAAAAAAAAAAAAAAAAGTCTCCTAGAAATTGTTTATCTGTACAGAAAAAGACGAGTATGACTTTTTCTAAAAAAAAAAAATCTGCTGTATTTTCTATATGTATGACAAACAGTAAACAAAACTTACATCTCAAGAAAATAAACAACTTACTTTGGTAATTACAATTTACCAGAAACTTCAGAGACAAAATGATAAGTGCATTTCAAGAGATAAATGACAAACCCTAGGTCTTCCTGCCATTAGATTCCCTCCCTGCTACTGATCCTGTACAGTGTCGCTAGAATTACTCTTTCCCTGACCATGTCACTCTTCTCATAAAATTTTTATCCAGACGGTGAGATAAATGTCAGATTCCTTAGCATATTTCTGTATTTTCATAATAGGACCCTAACATCCTTTTCCATCTGTCTCCCATGAAAACATTCTACCATATAGTCTGTGTCTCAGTCACATAAAAACCACTTCTATTTGTTCCACCTGAAATACCATTCCAACTTTCCCTACTTTTAGGGTGGGGTGTATCTTGGTTCCCAAGGAGAGACTGAACCTGGGCTCAAGGCAGTGAAAGTTCTAACCACTGGACCACCAGGGAATTCCCAACTTTCGCTACTTCTAAGAAAAGGCAGGTCATGCTCTCCTACCCCCATTCAAATATACATTTCCTCTGCGAAGTTTTCCCCCAATACTCCAAACCTATCCTGTCAGAAATAATCCCTATCCTCTGCCTTTATCTAAAACATTTAAAGAACTTATCAGAGCATAACTTATGGGAAAACTGTGTGGATATGTATACTACCAACTCCACCAGATCCTATAGGCTTTGAGAGCAGAAACTGCAGCTTGATTCATCTTTATGTTCCAAATACCTAAAATTTGGTGGGTAGTCAATGTTTGTTTGCTCAAATGAAAAGTGCTCCAAATGAAAATAGTGACTACTCAATTCAGAACAATCACATAACTTTAAAGTGTCCAAAACTTAACTCATCACAACCCCTGCCTCATCCACATCCACACACAAACACTCCTCCTTCCTATGTTTGCTGTCTTAGTGGTGAACAAACGACGTGCTCACCAATCCTGCTGCCCACACCTAACACCTGGGAACTACCCTTGATTCCTCTATGGCAATATCCTGACATCTAATTACCAAGTTCTGCTGACCACCCATACCCTCTCAAACCTTTTCACTTCTTTCATCTACTAATCCAGGCCACCCTCATCACGGTTGGAATTCTGAACAGTCATCTCACTGGTCTCCCTGCCTATTTTCCCTGTTCGTTTCCAAACCATTCCTCGCTTTAGTCAAGCATCTAAGGTACAATTCTGTCCATCCATTTAAAAGAGCTAAAATAGGACTTCCCTGGTGGCGAAGTGGTTAAGAATCTGCCTGCCAATGCAGGGGACACAGGTTTGAGCCCTGGTCGGGGAAGATCCCATATGCCTCAGAGCAACTAAGCCCGCGAACCACAACTACTGAAGTCTACACGCCTAGAGTCCATGCTCCACATCAAGAGAAGCCACCACAATGAGAAGCCTGTGCACCACAACGAAGAGGAGCCCCCACTCGCCACAACTAGAGAAAGCCTGTGCACAGCAAAGAAGACCCAACGCAGCCAATAAATAAATAAATAAATAAAAAATAAAAGAGCTAAAATGGAAGTATGAACGCCAGTAAGATTGGCCCCTTGCTCATCTCTACAGTCAGATTTCTTGCTAACCCCCAGCCAGATGAAATTTATAGATTCCATGACAGACCACACTCTTGTTTTCAACCTGGGCTCACTCTTAGAAACCCTATATCCTTCAAGTCCCAAGATCAGACACCAATTTCCTCAAAAACAGCCACCAGAGCAACAGTAGCTACAGTTTAGGTCCCCCCGTTTCTCCCACCGTATACTATGCAAATACAACACTGGTCACACCAGAGTTGAGTGTCATTCTTCTCCCCTTATCTATAAACTCCAGGAAGGAAGGGTCCATCACTTTCTGGATCACCAGAGTATTCCCTGTTTTGAGATTAAATGCCTGGCATACAGAAAATGTTGGTCCAATACAGGACAACTGGCAGCTTTTCAACTCTTCTAAACTAGTACTTTTCAAATTTTGCGTCACAAGCCATAGTGGGTCATGAAATCAATATAGTGGGTTACAACCACCACGTTTTAAAAAATGAAATGAAACAGAAAATATCAGAGTATATTATAAGTAGTAAGACTAAGTAGGGTAAATATTGTTTGCTCACTTGCTGAGACAGGGTCTCTGGTTTTCCACGTAAAATGTAGTTCTTACTTGGGTGTGGTCAAATAATATTGAAAAGCTCTGCACTGCTCCTCTACTTTTCTTCCTCCTCCTTTAAGAAAGTCTTCTTTTAAGACCCGGATAAACAGATAAAAAATAATGCTCAACCACATGATTCTTTAGAAAAAAGCCATTCTTACCTTGAGCATTTCCAATAAGAACAACCTGCTTTCTCATTTCTCATTATGCCTTAAATATTTATGTTCACTTAAATTACTTACATATACAAGACTCCCCTATGTGACAGTATATATACTTTTATTTTAATCTCTGCTGCCATATTCTTACACTCTCAAACAACTTACAGTAGATGATGTATAGGCTAACGCTACACCATAAGCCTTACTTTTAAGACTACTCTTTTAATTTCATGAATTTGGTTTTCTCTTTACCCAATTTACCTATATATCCATTAAAAAATCTAGCATTGCTTTTTTGGAATATATTTAGCAGTAAGGTTAAAAAACAGTTAACACTTAATGAGCATATACTATGCTGCAGCAAGCACTATCCTAAGCATTTGATAAAGAGAATTCTCATTTACTATTCCTCACCACAGTCCTACAAGGTAGGTACTACAGGTGAGGAAGCTGAGACAGAGAGATTAAGTAATTGGCCCAAGGTTCACACTTAATAAAGGCAGGTCTGGGATTTGAACTCTCCTAGTCTGACTCCAAAACCTATTCTCTCAACCATTCACTTTTTTCCAGTAGTTTAAATTTTACACTCTTTCTCAACTAAATTACTCTTGATTGCCTTTTGGGGCATTTACTTTAAAAGATCTACATCTAAAAACAAATGCTATCCAAAATGTTTAGAAGAGGCTTAAAACCTTAATATTTATTCTCTTAAACCTTTTTTGGGACCTGAGCAATAAAAAAAATTCCCATTAAAATTTCAGAAAAAAACTACCATCCATCTCATGAAAAAAAAAAGTCATCCGCAAAAGCCAATGTTTTAAATATTTTACACTTGGCATAATTTAAGTTTCGACTTGCCCATTAATTTCTCTAATGCTTGCCGCACTAAAAAAAATTCAACTTCAGAAATTCTCAAAGGAGGAAACCCTAAAATCTCAAAAACACACAAAACAAGTTGTCTCATTTTCCCATTAACTGTTGGGTGTAAGAACTGGCAGAATAACTCCTGAACTGTTTTTATAAATATACCAGGAAGAAGCATTTTACACTCCCACTTGTATCTGTAACATTCTTCCTACTCTTTTTTTTTTTCCTTTCCTATTTACCACTTAATGTCCCTACAAACACCACTACGCACTTACTTTAAACTTGTTTTAACCCCCCTCCCCCGCCCCCCATAGAATAGACTACGGAGGAGGTGGAAAGCAAAGTAAAACAGAGAAAACAATGCCAAAAGGCAACCAAGGCAGAAACCCTTTCTTCCCTCCCCATCATCCAATCACTGGACATGCCAATACATTTCTTACCTCTGCAACAGAGTATGAACTCCAGCTGAAAAAGGGAACCCCTACTGCAGCACATACAAGATTTACAACTTAACAAAAGTCACCTAATCTCACTATCCTATAAATGAATTTACAGAAAGCCTTGAGAATAAGCAACTGCCAGAGTTCAAGGCACTTAGCAAAATGTTTTGCAAGTTAACACTGAGGTCAGCAATACCTTGCCAAAGAGCCATAACTCAAAAACGTTAGAAACAGAACTCTCATGAAACACTCATGCCCCCAAAATAAAATTAAAATATAATATCACAGGTTTAAGAGCAAAGAAATGATCTCTACCAAAAATATTCTGGTTAGATGACAAACCACTAAGACACAATGGTGTTTTGAGAAAGTAAAACTGACATCTAAAAAAACCCTTGCCACAAAAAAATCTATTGTGTATACTAATCTAGTGATCAAAATGCAGATATGTCTGCCCTGTGCCTTCAAAATGAAAACAGGAATAAAATCCAAGCCAATTTTGACACACAGATACACAGTAGGCCCACAAAACTGTACCAAGACCAGAAGGACCTTTTACCTTACTAAACATGCCAGATCCTAATGCTGTCACCCCTCTTTCCAGAGTCTGTTCTTTCAGAGCATTATGTGTTTACAAAGCAGTGATAGAACGTTCCCAGTGTGCAATGAAAGCAACATATCACCCTCATCATTCCATCACTCAGGTTATTATCACAAATCAGTTCAAGAAACAGTTGCAGGACTTATGCATTAACTATTTTGGTCAATAGTTTTACCAAAACATTTTTTACAAATAGTTTTTATGATGGGGGTGTGGGTGGGTAGTGGAGGTGGTAGGACAAAAAGTCATCTGATTTCTCAAATAGTTCTGATCTAACCATGCCAAGTTAAATAATATTTTCAATGGACCAAGTGCAAATATTGAAACATAAACATAAAGATGCAAAAGCTGTAAGTCTCTTTTTCCCAATTCTAACATGTAAAACTTGAACTTAGATCAAATTATTTTAATCAACTTGGAAATTTTTTAGAAGAGTCTTTGAGAATTAAATAAGTCATTTTTATTCTGCATCAGTGGATAATCTTAGAAATTCAAATTTTGGGATTTAAGCACTAATTTGTTTAGTAACGCTTCAGCATGTCAACCCAATTGGGTTCCAATTTTCTTTCCTATAAAACTGGCACACGCAAACACTCTTGGCAGGTACACTTACACTACTAAAACTGCAAGCCTCAATCATTTAAAAAAGTTTCTGGAGTCTAGAATTTGGGGATCATTTTGAACAGTTCTAGATAAAATAAATCATCAAGTACCAAGGAATAATTTACATTCACACTTCTATCTTGGTGGCAATTCAAAAGTAAAAATGTAGAAGTTGCAAGTTTAAAATGTAAAGTTTTAAAAAGTGTAGGGTCTCTGTTAAAAGTTGACTGCAAACTTATACAATATAGTGCTGGATGCAATAGACAGACAATCAAAATGTAATGGTGCCTGACTTGAAGTTCACAGGGGGACAGTATACTCTTAATACCTATTCTCCCTTTCCCCCATCAAAAATTCCAGACTGGTCAAGATTAAAAATTAGACACCAAAGAATTTCTGGAATAGAATCTTGGGGGGGGGGGGGGGGTTGTGGGGGTGTACAAAAATCAACCTTCACTACAAAATTTAGATAAAGGTACCTAAGGTAAACTCAGTACTAAGATTGAGTTAATCTCAACGTTGAGCATTTTTTATCACAAAAACCCACTTGATACATTTAGTATTCTTACAATTATTCAAAGATACTTCAAGTAACAAAACAGCTTCTGTGTATTACTCATGTGGGACACTACCAAAATGAGTTAAAGTTACCAAATACACACATCAAATATGGAAAACGCAGCAGTGCACCTGAACAGAAGTGTATGAACAACAGAGCACAGCCTCCCTTTCAGACCTTGCATTACTCCAAATGCTAAAAATACTAAAACTAAACTACTCCAATCAGCAGTCATCAAAGCAGTACATGTAAAAAGTTTTCTCTACAATACTTCCAGTCACTGGCTAATTCAAATGTAAAATCCATCACCATATTACATAAAAACTAAAAGAGCAAAAACTACCACAATATGCAAAAAGAAACAACACAAAAATCTACAGGTGAAAATGTGTCTAACGGTAATGTAAAAGTCCTTCTGAGTGACATTTTAGTAAGTGCAAAGGAATACAATACTCAATGTGTCTGAATTCTGAGAAAAAAACACAGATTAAAAAAAAAAAATCCCTGAAGACTACAGAAACTTCAACGAATGAGAACAGATCAAAGTTCATGTATTGCCAACATTACAAGCCTGAAGGAAAGGAACCTGGCAAAAATCCTCAATCTCTGCTGGTTATCTTAAACTCATGATACATCTTTCTTATAAAAGCAAAGAATCCAAAGCATTTATCATATCCTTACATTTTCACTCATTGAAACGAAGCGTGCTTAGAACCGTGCTTTAGAAGTTCTCTACAAACTCAAAGGGTACATTTAACTCCATTATGCACTCTCACTGGCAGATGGAGGGATGACGTTGAGCCTGTTTCTCATGGAGTTAAAGAGATGCTCCGTAGTAAGGGGGAACATCTTGTAGACTGTCAGATGGCCAGCCATTCTTCGTCTTCATTACCCTGGCACCTCAAACAACTATGACAGCAAAAGAGAAGGTCGGTGGCCATCAGGATAGCATCAAACTAACTGTAAGAAGGGAATGATGGAAGGAAGTCTCCCTGAATTTCTCTTGACAAAAGAACTAGTCCACAAATGAGTGAAGTAAAAAATTTGAAGAGCTTTTTAAAACTGAAATCTGGATCTCCACATATGTTTAAACTATCAAAAGAGAAAACACACAAATACAAAACCTAATGCACATTTTAAATTCTTGTATCATCAGTTCATGTTTGCAGTTCATGACTGGGACTCTTTCAACTTCTAATCTTGATTTCCAAGTACATAACTCCATAAAAATCAGTTATCGGCCCCCACCCAGCCCTCCCCAAAGAGAAAGTAACTACAAACTGCAAAGAAAATGCCTCTGCTCTCTTCCAACCTAAAACCCCAGAGTTCCAGACATTTTGGTTTGGCATCAAAGAAATGAGAGATAAAATGAACTGCGCTCCATATTGATTTTTAAAGCAAATAAGGGGGTTGGGGGGGAAGGGTGCAAAAAATCTAGGAATGGTAGGTAAAATGATTTATACCAAATTTCAAGTTTGACGTTTCACTTCACGTCAAACCTGAAATCCTGGATCACACACACACACAAATAAATAAAACCAAGATTTCTTACACCCTCATCCTCAACAGAAAATCTTATGTAGAGAGAAATTCTTAAAGAGTAGAAAGTAAACAGGACAAGTGCGAACAGGAAGAAAGGATTCACAATTCCTCATTTACCACCAACAACAAATTAAAAGTAAAACTGCAAAAAAAGCCCTTACACGCAAATGCACTGGCATCTCCAAAATTAAACTGCACGGGAACAACAATAAAGGCCATTTCTACCACACCACTCAAGAGCTCTAATTCCAGAACACACATCGATATGACACAGTGTTGCAATGAATGTATTAGGAAGCAAAGAAAATGGTTGGGCTACTGGACGGCCTCGACCAGCTCATTCAAACACCTTTAAAATCAATCAAGAGGCAGAGAACTAGGAAGAGAATGGGAGAAAATATGGACGAATAAAGGTGTAGCGAGCAGAAAAGATTAAGGAGGTGGTGGAAGGCCAGGGCTCCCAAGACTAACCTGTGCCATCGCTGGCGGACGCCGAGAGGGCCGGAGATGATAGTTTAGGCCGCTTGGCTGAAGGCGGCCCCGGTTCCACCACATTCTCGGCCATTTTTAATTCTTTCGGAGATACGGGCGAGGAAAACGAGAATCCTCGGGAAATCTCTTCTTCAGCCCGGCGTCCCCGCCCGGATCCCTGGGGTGGGCTTCGGGGGCTCCGCCGGCCCCCGAGGGGGGTGGGGGAAGTTCCTTTTTCTCTCCGCCGGATCGCGGTGGCTGAAGAGGGATGCGGACTCGATAGAAAAGGCAGGGGCAAGTGCGAGGGGCCGGGCCTGGGCGCAGGCCCGGAGGACACAGGCACACAAATGCGCCGAGCGCTCCGCTGCGGCGAACCCCCGAGAACTCGCGACTCTAGGCGCGCAGTCCCCGGCCCGCCGCGGCCGGTCCCTGCCCAGCCGAGGTCTCTAGGAGCTCCGCCGCCGCCATCAGCTTCTTCCTCCTCGGCGCTGTCCTCCTCCTTCTCATCGCCACAAGGAGGCGGGGGCGAAAAGGGGGGAGAGGAGGAGGCGACGAAAGACACTCACCTCCTCCCGGTGCCCCCTCCCGGACCTGAGCCCCCACCCTCCGAACCCTCCTCCTGCCGCCGCGCTCCGCGCCGCCGCCGCACCGGCCCCTAATGGCCGCAGAGAGCTCGCCCGAGCCGAGAGCCAGGCTGGCGCCGCCGTCTCACATCGCGCGGCGGGCGGCGGAGGCGCGGCGAGGACGCCGGGCGCGGAGCTCGCCGGCCCAGAGGGCCGAAGGGGCCGGGCCGAGCAGCGCCGCCCGCCCGCCCGCGCCGACGCCGAGCCCACCGAGGAGGCCCCGCTCTGGCGGGCGGCGCAGGCGGCTTCCTCTCGCGCCGCGCTCTCCTCCTTCGCCCTCCCCTCCCGCGGAAAATAAATAAATACGGCCGCCGCTACGGCCCGCACCCCCGGCGGCCAGGTGCCGGGAGCGCCCGATCCCCGGGGCTCCGCTCGGGGCCGCCCTCGGCGGCGGGCGAAGGCGCCGCGGGGCGCGGGGTTATGTAATGGTCCCCCCTAGGCGTCGACGCCGGCCCGGCTCCCGGGCCGCGGTGGGGGTGTGTGCGGGCGGGAGGCGGCTGGGGGTCGCCTTAGCCCGTGCGCCCCGAGCCCCCTGCCACTGTCTCGGCCCCTGCCGCCTCTCTCCGGCCTGGCTCCCCTCCGCACTCTCGCTCCCGCAGTTCGCACTCAGCCCGACGTCCCGCTTGCCCACTCTCGCCCGCTCCCTCTCGCCCTCTCTCCCCCCCAGCCTAGCACACAAACAAGATGGCGGCTGTTGTTTCTTCCCTCTGCCGAATCCTCCTTACAGGCTAGCGGTAGCAGCGGCGGCCGGAAATGAGCCAAGGGGTGGGGGTGAAAAAAAGGGGAGGGGTTCGGCCTCCGGAGGGAGGAGGCGGGGGGCGGGGCCTGGGCCCGAGTCGCTCACACAATGGGGGAAGAGGACCCGGGGGCGGGGCCGGTTCCAATCACGGGATCCGCCCAAGGCCCCAACGCGGTTGGCGCTTCCGCAAACTCCCCCCGGCGTCACCCGGTGGCTCCCTTTAAAGGGGAGGATTTGGGGGGGGGGGTCAGGGGCGGGCTCGCGATCTATTTTCAGTCGGTGGACACTTACGGGGGAAGGTGCCTGGGTTGGGTCCCTGCGTAGGAGATCGGTGGGAACTAGGGGTGACGGGGCCCGGCAGCTACTCCGGGAAGGCGCCAAGTCGCCGCACAGGTGGCTGAATAGGAGCGCCTTGGGGATGGCCCTGCGCCCCGGGCGCTTGGGCGGCCGGTCTTTCGAACTCCGTTGAATTTACCAGACGGGGTACCCCGCCGCCCGGTATTCGAGGCCAGAGACAGTGCGTTCCTCTCCATCGCTTTCCCAAAGGGAAGGGCTCACATCCGAAAGTCACACCAATTACGAGTTGTTTCCTTTTTCTCTTAATTTTACAGTTTTTTTTTATCAATGAACATATATTATTTTGATAATCAGGAAACAAACATCACAGCAGTGGGAAGATGTTTTAATACCAGATCTAAATTCGTTTCTTGCCCACCACGTGTCCACGTGCCCCTTACCAGGTAGCACTCTTACCAAAGGAGCCTTGAATTATTTTTCGGAACACATCCAGGACCTGATAACATTTTAGAGTGTTTCTTTTAACCCACTCTCAATAAACCAGCTTCAAAAAAAGACCATGTTTAGGCAGTGCCTTAAAGATAACATGATTATGGGAAAAAAGCAGAAACATACTGTGCTAAAGGTAATGTAAGGATGGAAAAAAGCAAAAATGTAACGATGGAGGAAAATGCTTGAATACAAAGAAAAGGTGGTGTGTGTGATAATTTTGCAGAGGAGGGCCTCACCAGCATTCCTTCACATTCCTACGCATTACAGGATTTGTCTGTGTTTGGCCTTGGGTAAACTGGTGGCAAGGTCTCCCCAAGGAAACCCCAAACCAGTATCTAGAGATAGTTAAAAGCTTTTAAACATATTTCAAATCTCATGCTCCTTAGCTGATGTTTGCTTATTGTCGAGTTTACTTTGGTTTTTTGTTGATGTTGTTTATTGCCTTTTAAATGCATGAACAGGAGAATAAATAAGAATGTAGGAGTGAAAATCTTAATGAAGCAACGCAGGTTGCCAACAAGGATGAATTCTGTTGTGTGATTTCAGGCCTAATTCACCCCAAACTTCAGTAGAAAAGCAGGCAAATTGAAAAAGACAGTACCAACTTACCTTAAAGTTGTTACAGGATGGAATCACCACGTTGGGCTAAGATCAGAACTGGCCTTCAGGAATGATTCAATTATCTTTAATAGTTTATACCTACATTCACAGTAAAGAGGACAGAGGAAAGCAATGTGGAGAACACCTGGGAACTTCGCCCCTAATTTCCTCCTGGGAGGTTGCTTATTTGATTTTTTGAAGAGTTCCTGACCTTTGGGGAAAGATTTGCCTAGTTTTGCAGAGGATGTAGCTTGAGGCTAAACAGCATTCAAACATCCCTGGCCCACCTAGCCCAAAATACAGTGGGACTTGGTACAGGAAACCTATCAAAGAAGATCTGAGGAACATCTCACCAGAAGATTCTGCAGAGAGGAGTCAGGGCCCGTGGACCTGCCCCGAAGGGAAGGCTCTTCTGTAAACGGGAAATTCTGATGCATGGCACTCCTGCCTGGGATTGGTTCCTCTGGGTCTTTACCCTGAGTCTGACACTGAAGTCAGCCATGTTAGGAGTGGCTGGAGGAATGTTATCACACAAAATGCAATCAAGGGGAAACTGCAGATGTTTTCAAAAACACAGGATTGAATCTTCCGCTTGGATTATATCTAGCCTAATCAAATGAAAATTTAATCAATTGTGGAGCGCTCCGTGTAGATGAAGAGTGTGTTCATGAAGAAGAAATTGCCTGCCAGTAGCTGGGTGGTGGGAGAGGGTGGGGAAGGGAGACACACCAGAGAAGAGAAACTACCAGGTGAGAAGTCAGCCAGGACTGGGTTTAAATCCTGGCTCTGTCACTTGGCAGCTGTGTGACTTGGTTCCTCATTGGTAAAATGGGTTTCTTGATTAGGCTGACTTTACTGTTGTGAAGATTAAGCATGATAATTTGTGAATGCTTAATACAGTGCCTGGCATACAATAAGTACTCAGTACACCTTAGTTGTTGCTGGTCGTTCCTTCTAAAAGGGAAATGGTTTTACCTAACTCAGAGAGTTGCTAGGAGAATGAAAATGAGATCACTGCATGTAAGGTGATTAGAGAATGGCGATTGCTCCTGGGCTACCACACTAGTTTCTCCACAGTCAGAAGGAAATGTCTCACAGGGTCGTCCAACTCCTTTAAGACGTTCTTTGTTCACCTTGAAACCTTTGATCACTAATCCAGCTTCCCAAGTGCCATGATTGCCAAAAGGAGACCCCTAGATGGTGAGCACAAGACTAGGAGGAGAATGGTATTACCCCAGAGTGAATCCATCAGTTGAATCTGGTCAAGATGCTACCCACTGGCACCATAGCCTTAGTTCATCCCCGCCCCCTTTACCCAGGATCTATACCTTCTGTTTTGTATTTCTCATTCCTGTGAATAACCCCACCATCCCTCTATTTGTCCAGCTGGATATCTGGGCACCACCCATGAATCCACGTAGCCCTCCCTGTTCCTTCTTCCTCACATCCAGTCAAGTCCTATGCATTCTACTACCTGAATTATCTTCCACATCAAGGATGTTGAACACGTGCAACTATTGCCTGTTCACAGAAATTAAATTAAAAAAAAACTCTTACAGGTGGCCTCAGCAACCTTTTTCCAAAGCATTTGTCATCAAAGGAAAAATGGTTCACAAACTTGGGTTGCTCCTGCAAGTGTGAACATAAACGCAGTTGTGAAAGTGGTGGCACATCCGTCACAAGGAATTATTGGCTTATTATATACTCTAAAATGTTGTCCACGTTTGCAACAACACTTTTTTTTTTTTTTTTTTTTTTGGCCATGCTGCATGGAATGCAGGATCTTAGCCCGACCAGGGATCAAAACCCATGTCCCTTGTCGTGGGAGCACAGAGTCTTAACCACTGAACCGCCAGGGAAGTCTCCACATTTTTTTATATCACACATTTAATAAGATCTGTTCTTTAAAAAAAATTATATATATTCCAATAAAGAACTTAAAAAATTTTTTAATAGCTGATATTGGCAAGGATGTGGAGGACTGGTGCTTTCATACACTGTTAGTGGGAATAGAGCATGGTACAAAAGCTTAGGTTCATACTGAGTGTTTACAGACTTTGAAAATGCCAGTGTCTCTACGGTGTATTCTACAAGTACACAGAGATGAGAATGTCCCTACCAGCCTTGTGACAGCCCCTACCCCACCCAAAAAAGGGGAAATAAACCAACAGCCCACCTCTATGTGAATGGTTAAAAAAGAAAAAAAAAAAACAAAACTATGAGTATGATACCACTTATATAAAGTACCTGGAGGAGTCAAATTCATATAGACAGAAAGTAGAATGGTGTTTGCCAGGGGCTGGGAGGAATGGGGAGTTAGTGTTTAAAAGGTACAGAGTTTCAGTTTGGGAAAATGAAAACCTTCTGGAGATGGGTGGTGGTGATGGCTGCACAATGGTGTGAATGTACTTAATGCCACTAACTGTGCATATAAAATTTACAATGGTAAATGTAAATGTTATTATGTAAATGTTTTTATGTTATGTGTATTTGACCAACATTTATTTAAAAAGTCTTAAATGGTTAAAACAATAAATTTTGTTTCATATATATATTTTATTTTAAAATACATATGTGTATATATATATATTTTACCACAGTAAGAAGCAATCAAACAGCCTTACAGTGATGGGGTATTATGCAGTCATTTAAAATCTAGTAGGTAGATATGCACTACCATGGAAAGATATCCATCTATTGCTAAGGACAAAGAGAAAATTATAGGACAGCAGGTAAAGAATGGCTCTAATGTTACAAATGTAATTAATAATAATAATGGGTTAGAAACAGAGTGAATATGCACCCAACTGTTACCAGCGTCTGGGTGAAAGCAATGATCTGGGGAGCTTTCATTCTACATTATGAATTTTTGTGGTGTGTAAAATCATAACCAAAGAGTGTTTTTTCAAAAATCTTCAATAGTTCCTCTTTGCTGTTAGGGTAAAGTTTCATGTTCAAGAAATGGCCCTTGCCTACCTGTCCTATTCTTCTCAACTTCCCTCCTTGCAGCCAAGTGGAATTATTTCTGTTCTGTTTGTGCCATGCTTTCTCTGTCCCTGGGACAGTCACACGTACATTCTTTCTGTCTGAAACACTCACCACCCTCATTCCTCTTCCCCACCTAATTCCTAATCACCCTTCAGGTCTCAGCTTATATGTCCCCTTTCCTTGAAAGTCCTCCCCAGTCCCCCTGAGTCCAGGTTACCCACTCCTCCCGTGCCCTCCCATGGCGAGCATCCTAGACTTCTGAAGTGCTCTCCCATTCCACACTGTTACAGTCCTTGTTGGCCTTTCCCTGGGGCAGCAGGAAGGGTAACCACAGGGTGCATCTCTCTCTCCCCAGCTCCTACCTCAGGACCTGATGCATAGTAAGAACTCAACTCAAATTTCTTGAACAAATTCATGGACACCATTGACTTGCGAAGCTAGTCTGGGTCGGTGTCTCTCTGCCCATCCTCATCGGTTCTACTGCAGTAACAAGGACTTTCTGGCCCTGAAAAGAGCATGGTCTTTTTTTTCTGCCTGTCAAGGTGCCAGCCAATCTTCCTCTCTCCTGAGATCTTGAATATCTTAACCCAAATTGTTTATAATTACAACGGAAGGAGAATAAGTGTTCATGAATGATCTGGGAAACTGGGGCTCTGAAGCAAGTACAATGTGCTTCATGAGACCCCATACTGAGGCAAAGGGAAGGCTTGAACTCAGGTCTTCCAGCATCACATACAGGCCTCTTACCACTGAACCCTTAGGGTGGGAAACAGCTTCCTCATATCTCTGGCACCTTGTACAGGAACTGCCCCAGAATTCACAGCCAATGACTGTTTGTTGAAGGAATGAATGAAGAATGAAGGGAGAAGAAAGTTCTAAACATAAACACATACTCACAATATCTTTTCTATAAAACAAGAAACAGAGTGCCACAGCCACAGAACTTGTAACTGCCCACATCATTGGGCACCGTGTCCCACCATCAGGATGGAAGTGCATGAGCAGAGTCTCACGTAACCGAGAAACTTGCATTCCTTACACCCTGAACCAGCCTTTCCTGAGCATCTTCTCTGTGCCCAGTACTTTGCTGGGTACCGTGGATACCAACATGGGAAAAACACTCTTCCTCTCCTCCGGGCACACTATCTCGCTGGAAAGAAAACGCACAGAGGTACATAGTTCCTCGACAGAGCGACAGAGGCAAACAAGGCAAACAAGGAGGGATAATTAATGAGCGAAAGCACTTGTCCCATTGGTGCCTTGACACTGCTCACCAAGGCTGGAGCAGATGCTAATGAGAGCAGCCAGGCAGGAGATGGTCCTGAAACAGAGGGCCTGGCCAGGCCACAAAGGACCCTGTGTGCCATGCTGGGAAGTTTGGGCTGAGACCTAAATCCTGCTTTTTCGTTTGGGTTTTGTGGTCATTGGATCTATAAACTAGCACATCTGTACAGTAATTCAGCAGAATGTTCAAATATGTTAGTAATGTTGCAAATAAAAATTTGATTGACTGCAAAATAAGAAAAACCATGACCTAAAATTTGGTACTTTGTATTCTAAAACGGTGCTCCAAAGGATGGCAAAAGAGACAGATATGCAAATAAGATGTTTTCAATGCCTTGTACCCCTAAGCGGAGGGTAACTATCGCCACAATGTGTGGGCCTATCAGACTGTGACTCTACCTAAAGGATCTCAAAATAGCTCTGCTCTGCTGTCTGCGGCAGGCAAGCTTCTGCTCTATTCGGCAGTAGCTCATTCTTTACTATTGTTGCTATGTGACAAACTATTGGCTCTCAGTGTTAATCCAAGCCTGCTAGAGAAGGAGGGCGGGCAGAGGGCTCTGAGAGAAGCACCCTTCCTAGAATCGAATGTAACGAACATGTCCTGAGCATTTCGGAGGTACCTGCACAGTACCTGGCCCTGAAGATACAGATATCTAGTTCAGTTCAGTGAGCATTTATTTATTGAATAGCTCCTACATAGCAGCCTCCAGGGATACAAAGATAAATAAAATTCACACAGTTTCCACTCTCAGTTGCTCACTATCTAATGGGAGGGATAGTTTTGTAAACAGGAAACTACAATCTAATATACAAGAAGCAATGAAAGAGGCTTGGGTGCTATCTGGACACTCAGAGGGGATGCTCAGGTGAGGTCAGCATTGGACATGGTGATGTGCTTGTGGGACACCTGTATGGAGATCTCCCATGGACAGCTGGATGTATAGGTCTGTGGGGAAATCAAACTCGGTCCTTACCCTGGAGGGTCTTGCTGTGGAATGAAAGAAACAGAAATGTGAATGTAATAGATCAATTACAATACTCTGTAGGGAAGGCTAACACAGAGGTTCACAAAGATGATGGTATGACTACCTTGGCCTGGAAGTTGTGATGTCCCTCTGGGAGACAGCCTAGGAGTGAGTCTTCAATGATTCAGAGTGGTTATCCTTGTTAAAGAAAAAAAGAGAGAGAGAAAGCGAGAGAGGCCTATGTGAAATAATTGAGCAACACCTCTTTGGCTCTGTAGTCCAGGCACAGGTAAGGGGAGAGTGCCCAGAGCTAGCACAGCAAACATAAAGTTTAGAACCTGGACAATGGGACTTCCTTAGTAGCACAGTAGTTAAGAATCTGCCTGCCAATGCAGGGGACACAGGTCAGATCCCTGGGCCGGGAAGATCCCACATACCACGGAGCAACTAAGCCCCTGTGCCACAACTACTGAGCCTGCACTCTAGAGTCCGCAAGCCACAACTACTGAGCCCACATACCACAATTACTGAAGCCCGTGCGCCTAGAGCCCGTGCTCCACAACAAGAGAAGTCACCGCAAGGAGAAGCCTGCGCACCACAATGAAGAGTAGCCCCCGCTCACCACAACTAGAGAAAGTCCGCATGCAGCAACGAAGACCAAACACAGCCAAAGAAATAAAGAAATAAATAAAATCAATTAATTAAAAAAAAAAGAACCTTGACAATGGCCACTGGTAAAGTGGATTACTGGGGAGCTGAATGTATCACCTGGTGACATAAGATGTTTGGGGTGTTGAGGTCATTAGAGGTGGACAGGCAGCAGACCCAGGGTTCCCCACTCTGCCAACCTATAGGCATCTTTTCTGTAGGACTTCACGTGCAGCTCCATGAGATTCAGGTGGAATACCTGCCTTGTCTTCCTACCTGCAGCCTCATTGCAGGTTTATCCTTTGCACTCCTTCTTTGGCTCATCTTGGCATAAATCAAAGTCAGAGCAATTTCAAGTCAAGTCCAAATCAATATTCTCACCCATCCTTGAATCCTTAATTAAATTCTGTGCTTTGACCCAGCTCAGCTTCCCAGGTAAGGGAAACAGACTCTACAAAGGCCTGACGCAGTCACTGTTGCTGTAGCTAAAAGTGTGTAGAGCAACTAATAGGAGATTCACGAAGTCATGTAGTAATTTATCAAGAATGGTTTGAACTGGCATCTCATGTGGCAAACAAAGGGTTAACTTATCCACAGGGGTCTTGCAAATAAAGGAAAAAAAAAAAAAAAGAAAGAAAGAAATTGGGCATAAAAACCTCCCCAAACAATAAACAGTTGTGGCTGACAAGCCCTAAGGCGGCTCCCAGTAATTCCCACCTCCTGTTGTCCATGCTTCTGTGTAATTCCCTCCCCTTAAGTGTGGGCAGAATCAGTGGCTCCCTTCTAACCAGTCAAACACGGCCAAGGATGACACGCCTAGATCGTGCTGTGTTATGTACGACTGAACCAAGAGCAGCCACACTGAGGAAGACCACCTGAAGGGACTGTGGGTGGTCTCGAGGAACTGCAGGAGGCCATCAGCCAACACAAAGCCTGGGCCCTCAGCCACAGAGCTACAAGGAAATGAATCCTACAACCATCTGAAGGCGCTTGGAAATAGAGTCTTCCCCATTCAAGCCTCCCTATGAAAAGGTAGCCCAGTTGACACCTTGTGCAGCCCTAAGAGACCCTGAACCAAGGACCCAGCTAAGCTATGCCTGGGCTCCTGACCACATCAACTGTGAGATAATAAATGTACATATTGTTTTCAGCCACTAAATTTGTGGTAACTTGTTAGGCAGCAATAGAAAACTAAAACAATAGAACAGGAAAGGAAATACCAACAGGACTTTTTAAAATGCAAATATATTTATTTATTTACTTGGCTTGCGGGCTTTTAGTTCCCCGACCCGGTGAAAGCGCGGATCCTAACCACTGGACCACAAGGGAATTCCTGATGCAAATGTATTTTTAAGAAGGTAATATATTAACATGGTTTGGCACTGCAACATGGTTTATCTTCTTCTTCCTACTCTTGTCCCCCAGTGATGCAGTGCCCCACCCCAGCGACAATCTTTTTTACCAGTTTCTTTCATGTGCTCCTAGAGCTAATCAGCGCACATATGAGGAAACAAATGTATATTTCTTTGTAGTTTTTAAACTTTTTTCTTTTTAGTGAAGTGCTATTCTGAACCTTTTTAGTTTTTATAGTGTGAAATACGTCATACCCACAGAGGAGTGTATGAAACATATATGTACATTTTAAAGACAAAGCCAACACTCTGTGGAACCATCATCCAGGTAATGAAATAAAATAAAGCCAGTATTGGGACTTCCCTGGTGGCACAGTGGTTGAGAATCTGCCTGCCAATGCAGGGGACACAGGTTCCATCCCTGGGCCGGGAAGATCCCACATGCCACAGAGCAATTAAACCTGTGTGCTACAACTACTGAACTTGCTCTCTAGAGCCCGAGAGCCACAATTACTGAGCCCACACACTGCAACTACCAAAGCCCGCACACCTAGAGCCTGTGCTCTGCAACAAGAGAAGCCACCACAATAAGAAGCCCATGCACTGCAACAAAGAGTAGCCCCTGCTCTCTGAAACTAGAGAAAGCCCAGCCCAGGCACAGTAACCAAGACGCAACACAGCCAAATAATAATAATAAATAAAAAAAAATTTTTTAATAAAAATAAAAAAATAAATAAAGCCAGTATCTTAGCAGCCCTGCCCCTGGCTGGGTGGCCTCTCCTATCACACAGCCCTTGCTTCTCTGAGGATGTAACCACTAACTGATTTCAGTCATTGTCATTCCCTAGTCTTTCTAATATAGTTTTTCCTCCTATGTTTGCATCCTCAGACACTGTACAGTAGTTTAGCTCCACCTGCTTTTAACCTTGATATAAGGAGAATCATGTTCTTCATTTGTGACTTATTTAGCTCAGCATTTTTATGCAACCCAGCCATGTGGATGCATGAAGCTGTGATTTGTTCATTCTATTGCTGTATGGTTTTCCACTGTCTTAATAAACTACAATTGATTTTTCCACTCTACCTTAGATGGACATTTAAGATTTTACATTTCTGTTCTTTTAGGAACAGTTCTGCTCTGAAATTCATTTACATAACTCCTGGTACACATGGGCAAGTCTTCCTCAAGGAGTATAAATACCAGGAGTGGACTTTCTGGGATATATGGCATTCATATCTTCAGTTTTTCTGAGCAGTTTACCAATTTACACTCCTGCCAGCAGTATATGAGAGTTCCTATTGCTCCGCATCATTGAGGACATTTGGTGTTGCCAGACATTTTAATTTTAGCTATTCTAGTGGGTATGCAGTGCAGTCTTGGTGTGATTTTAATTTGTATTTTCCTTAGTGCCCATTTGGAGTTCTTTTATGAAGTGCCAGTTCAAGTTTTTGTTCAATTTTCCGTTGGTTCATTTGTCTTTGTCTGATCGATGATTTGTAATTTTGTCATTTGTCCTTTAACTCTGCAAATGGATCTTAAGTATATAAGATGCTCACCTTCAATTATAAAAAGAGATGACAAAACTATGATGGCATTCTTTTTGTTATTATCAAACTGGCCAAAGATCAAGGAGTTTGATAACATTGTGTTGGCAAGCATGTGAAGAATGTATAGTAGTACATTACAGATGGGTGTGTAAATTGGTGAACTTCTAGATTAGTTTGACACATCTTATACACTATGAAATGCATGTGTGGTCTGACTCAGCCATTTCATTTCTAGGAAATTATCCTATGATATACAGATGGTCCCCAACCTACCATAGTTCAACCTTAGGATGGTGTGAAAACGACACTCATTCAGTAGAAACCATACTTCAAATTTTGAAATTGGATCTTTTCCCAGGCTAGCAGTATTTGGGAGAATACTCTCTCAGGATGCTGGGCAGGGCAGCAGCCACAGCTTCCCATCAGCCACGCAATCACGAGGGTAAACAACCAATACACCTACAACCATTCTGGACCCAGACAGCCACTCTGCTTTTCACTTTCAGTACCATATTCAAATAATAACATGAGATAGTCAACACTTTATTATCAAATAGGCTTTATGTGAGATGATTTTGCCCAACTCTAGGCTAAGGTAAGTGTTCCGAGCATGTTTAAAGGAGGCTCAGCTAAGCTTGATGTGCAGTAGGTTAAGTGTATTGAATGCAGTTTTGACTTACGATCTTTTCAACTTATGATGGGTTTATAGGGACATAACCCCGTCTTAAGGTCCAGGAAGGTCTGTATTCACTTATGTGTGAAATGACACGTTCAAGGATATTCAGGGTAACTCTTTATAACAGCAAAGGATTGAAAACAACTTAAATACCTATTGGCTGAGGACTGCTTCAATAATTTATGATACATCTTTACAAAGAAACATGAAGATAAAAGAAAAAATTATAAAGGCTGAAAAGAAATACCTTTCAAAATATATTGTTAAGAAAGAAAATAGCCAAGTGTAGAATACTGTGTATAATATGCTACTGCACCTACAGTATATATGTATATATGCTTGTATTTGCACAGAATATCTTGGAAGGATCCTCATGAAAATAGGTATAGTGGGTGATTGGTGAATTTGGGTGGAAAGAGACTTATTTTTGCTCTGTGTCCCTTTGTACCTTTTGGATTTTCTACCAGGTGCACATATCACCTAAAAGTAAGTTAAATAATTTTAAAATGTATTGAGCTCCGATTATGAGCCAGGCCTGTGCTAAATCCTAGAGATATGGTGGTGAACGAAACAGAAACTTTGCCTTATGGAGCTCCTGGTCGAGTAACGGGTGACAGTCACTGAAACCATCACTGGGGTAACATGTGATGAGTGCTATAAATATAGGGAACATTGAGGCACTTTGGAGGAAAGTGACACAGAGCAGGGACGTCTCACAGAGCCTTGCAGGTGGGCAGGCAGGCTGATGTTTACATGAGGAGCAGAAAGAAGAGGGACCCAGCCCGAGGAGGTGGCTTACAGAGACCACAGGCCCCAGCAGAGGAAACAGCATTTGTGGAGGGAGAGCAGAGCTCTGTCCATTTGAGGAACTGAAAGAAGTTCGGCTCAGCCGGAAGTTGACATGAACTGAGTTGGTTTTCAGAAAAAGCCACAGAAGAAATATGGGGAGAGGATTGCTAGGGGAGAAAAGCAGAGTCCAGAAGACTGGTTAGGAAGCTTCTGCCGTCATCACGTGATAGAGGACAGGTGGCTGGATCAACATGGTGGCTGTGGGGATAGAAAGGATGGGACAGATTCCAGAGATACTGAGAATGTAGAATTTACACTTAGGGGTTGGATGACAGGGTGAAGGAGAGAGAGGATCAGTAGAATAAAGGCTAATGTTTGGTAAGGACTTGCCACGTGGTAGTACCTGCCCAGTACCTGGCGTGACTCTATCACTCAGCCATCTCAGTGACCTGGGGAGGTAGGTCTGCCATGGTGAGAGTGTACAGATTTAAAGGAGGTTAAGGAACTTGCTTGAAGTCACATAGGTGCTATGTAGCAGAATCAGCATTTGAAGCCATTTATCTAGCTGCCAAGTTCATGCTCTTAACCCATTTCAAAGGTGACTCCCAGGTGTCAGGTTTGGGCAAATGAGTGGTTGATGATGCTTTTTATTGAGAGAAAACGCAAGAGAGGAAGAAGGTTTGAGGAAGAAAATGGGCATCTGATTCTTCCAATTTAACGTCCCTACAAGACCCTACCTGAGTAGGTTAAGTACAATAGGCAGTGTTATATATAAAACTGGAGAAAGTTCTGGGCTGGAAGTTTGGGCATCGTCAGGATACAAACAGTGCCTGAGGTCAAAGGAGTGGATGAAATTAGACTGAGACTAAGTAAGAGCAAAGAGGAGGCAGTACAGTTTTATAAGCAAGGAAGTCACATGATCAAATCTTGTTGATAGGAAGATAACTCTGGCAGCAATGTAGAAGATTGGCTGATTTGGATAAACAGATAGTAGAAAATCCAACACATGTGTTCATGTTTTCATTTAGTCATCTTCCAAGCATTATCACATACTTCATGCCAGGGATCACCAAACCGAGGGAACAGAGACAACCAGACCCTGTCCTTGACCTTGTGGGACTTTGGGGCCAGGAAGGAGTGAGGTTACCGTATCTCATGCTACAAGAGGAGTAGGTGGGCACAGGGTGCTGTGGGAGCACACAGGAGGGAGGGGAGATTTAATCTACCTTGGGCAGGGGGTTCCATAACAGAAGACATGGCTAGGGGGTTCCTTGGTCGTCTAGTGGTTAGGATTCAGCACTTTCATGGCCCAGGTTCAATCCCTGGTTGGGGAACTGAGATCCCGCAAGCTGTGCATTGAGGCCAGAAGAAGAAGAAGAAGAAGACATGGCTAGAGATGTCTTGATGAACAAGTAAGCGACACCTAGATGAGTAACAGACAGAGCCATCAGGGTGGTGAAAGTACCACTAACTGAAAATGCTGCGTTCAGTAACTTCATGGGATTCAGCGACACTGGGGCAATGAGTGCCTGTATGGGGAAGGGAAGTAGATACGCTTGGAGATCTGGATAAGCTCCTAAAAAGCTGGGGTGTGCTTAAAGAAGGAGATTGAATTTTATCCTGAAAATAGTGGTGAGACTTTGGAGGTAAGCAGGGAGGTTATGTGATCAGATTTGCCCTTTAGAAAGATCCCTGCAGCTGCAATGTGGGGAATGGGCAGGAGGAGGCCAGATGACCAGCAAGGAAGATAGCTGGGAGGATGTTGCAGTCGGAGTGGGGAATGGCAGAAATGATAAGGACTTGAACTCAGGTGTATGTACTACTCAGCTTTCTCTAAGTTACGCGGCGTAACAACTTTAAAATCTCACTGCATATAGCAACATACACTTATTTTTCGCTCACGTAACATGAAGGTTTGCAGGTTGGCTATCCCTCTGCTAGATGCAGCTGCACAAATCTTTTCTTTCTGGAACCCAGGATGAAGGAACAGCTATCTTCTGAGACATGTTGTTCTCATAGTGGAGGGTTGGAGAAAAGCCCCTTAGTCAAGCCACACAATTGCGTTTAAAGCTCTGCTCAGTTGTGACAAAGGTTCCATACACTTACATCCCACTGGCCAAAGCATATCAAGTGACAAAATCCAAAGTCAGTAGGCCAGGGAAATTTGTTATAGGCTGGAGGGAATGAATGACTGTGAACATGTAAGACAGTTTATAGCAACCTGTCATTGAGGACCAAAAGGAAACATTGATTAGAATCTTGTCATTTGGTGGGATTTGATTGGATGTGGGGGATAGACCAAGGATTACCCCAGGTGATTATGTTAAAGGTGGTACCACTCAGTAAGAAAAGGGATACAGGAGGTGAAACCTTGTATTAGATGATGCTCAACATCAAATCTGCTTTCTTGTGGTAATGGTACCCTGGTTTTGTTTTAAGGGAACCATTCTTCCCCCACTTTCAATCATTATGCTTTGGGTGAAGCTTCTTCCGGCCCCTTACCAAGGGTGGAGCGTGTGACCTAGTCTTAAGCCAATAAGAACATTCTGTACTCTTGAACACAATAATCAGTTCAAGAAGGGGTTCATGACAGAAATCTGGCCAGTTAGAGCCAGTGAGTCTCAATTTTAGGTCTTTAATTTGCTGACTTGAATGAGAAAGGCCAGAGTTATTGTGGCACCAGGGGACTGGAACCTAGAAACCTAGGAATAGAGTCAGCACGGAGGAAGCAGAGCAGGGAGGAGATATGAGACTGGTTCCTGGTGACATCACCTGAACTTTGGCCAAGTCATATGTGGAACAATCCCAGGGAAATATTAATTCTAAGCCTCAGAAACTCAGAGGGAAAAGCTAGAGAAAGAATGGTTCACGGAGGTAAGAATAGTCTGAGCAAGAGATAATGTGGAATTGAAATAAATCAGTGGCTTTGGAAATGGACAGAAACACTGAATGAGAAACATATCTGAAGACCATGGAATTTGTTGGCTCACAGCATATGGGAGTTAATGGAGGGGAAGGTGAAGATGATGATGTGCTAGTAGATAGCCAGGAATATTGTGAAAGCATTGAGATCAAGAGTACAGAACGTGGGGCATCCTTGAGGGTCAAAGAATAGATTCTATTTTGGACATGTCCAATTTGAGGTGCCT
The DNA here is from genome assembly GCF_030028045.1 of Hippopotamus amphibius kiboko. Taxonomy (NCBI): domain Eukaryota; kingdom Metazoa; phylum Chordata; class Mammalia; order Artiodactyla; family Hippopotamidae; genus Hippopotamus; species Hippopotamus amphibius. The sequence continues at coordinate 7,774,905 of NC_080192.1, forward strand.
GTTGCGGACTGTGGAGGGCTTTAAGTAGGGCAGTGACACAGTCGAATTTTTGAGAATTTGGAAAGCATCTGAAAAGTTACTATATAGCCTGGTGGAGTGTAGAAAGAAGAGAAGCAGAGAGTCCAATGAGGAAGCTTTTATACGACAAAAGAGAATGTAGAGGGGATGCATGTGAGGACTATTTAGGCAGTTGAGTCTGTAAGGCTGGTGACTGAATGGCTAGCTCCTTGTGGGGTTGAGGTTTCCAGATGGGGGACAATAGTGCTATTAACCAGGAAAAAGAGGCAGTGATCTATTCAGACAGCTGTACGTTGCACAGGCAAATGAGTCTGGCTTAAAATTCAGGGTCACCCATCTCCCTGGGCCTTCAACAATGCTGAGAACATTACCAAGCATCTCTGGTCAGCTCTCTCTCCTGGTGTCCACAAGATTATTGCTAATCTCTCTCTCTATCTTTTTTTTTTTCCTGCTGAACTTTGTACTCCTTTGCCTTCCTCTTTCAATCTCAGTAGATGGCCTTGCTTTCTACCTCACAAAGTGAAGATAAAGCATCCGATTACAACTCATCCACATCCCTAGGCCTGGTGCCTACACCTTCTCTGGTTTCAGTATTATGGCAGAATGAACAAAACTCTCCCTAGGTTAGAGGAGAAATTTGGGAAATCAGAGATCTAGTCCAGTATGGTGCTGTCCTTCCCTGGTAGCTCAGATGGAAGCATTATCATATATCATTTTTATGATAAAAAATACCCAGGAGGAAAGCAAATGCATTTTGGGGACAAAAAGGCCAAGGAATTTTTCTCATTTCTCAGGGAACAGGGTAAAATCCTACCAGTTGGAGGCAATTGTGTTTTTCACTGGACTAGACAGTGTGGAGCTGGAAGAAATGAATCCCGTGGTGAGAAAGTGAGTTTGCCTTTTGGTAACTGAGGAGTGAAACAGCTACAGAGATTAAACTGAATGCCTGAGATTTTACATCCCTGTTAAGACTGCACAGCACTACCCCCCACCCCTTCATCCCCTTGCGAAGTAGTAGACACCCAAGTAGAAGAAGGCTCCACTGACATCCACCTGCAATGCGACACCAGAAGGGCTACGCTCAAGGGATGGGGAGGCCCAAGGGGCAGGAGTAGGGCTCAAAGTGAGGAAGGGCTTAGGGAAGACTCAAAGGAGCGAATGAGGGAGGATCCACATCCCAGAAAGGGGGCCTTCACTCCTCCCCAGTCGCATTGTCTGGGCCCTCCTCCTCTGCCTTTAAAATGCTGAGCAGAGGGACTTCCCTGGTGGTCCAGTGGTTAGGACTCCACGTTTTCACAGCCGAGGGCCTGGGTTCAATACCTGGTTGGGGAACTAAGATCCCGCAAGCCACGTGGCATAGCCAAAATAAATTTCAAAAAAAAAAAAAAGAAAAAAGCTCAGCTCCCCAACACGTCATCCTTGGCGATCTAATACCACACTCCATCCCTGGGCAGGGGTTCAGTGCCATCTCTACGTATGTCCTATAAATGTTTGTTGAATGAATGGTGCATAAATGAAAGTGATGATTTCTGGAGCAAGATGATGTTGGGGGGTCAATTGTGTTCCCCTCAAAATTCATAAAGTCCCAATGCCCAGTATCTGAGAATGTAGCTTACTTAGACATAAACTCTTTAAAGAGGTGGTTAATTTAAAAATGAGGCTGATAGGGTGGGGCCCTAATCCAATACGACTGGCCTTCTAATAAGGTGAGGCAGAGACACCAGTGATTCGAGCACACAGAGAAAAGACCGTGTGAGGACACGGGGAGAAGGTGGCTGTGATATTGTAACCAAAGAAATATATGTTTGGTCTTGTCTCCAGTTCATGGCACAGAATCCCTAAAACCCTGAGTGATGAGGGTGAGAGGAGTGTCTTTTGTTATTCATAATAAGCTCCTTTCAATCATACCCGCATTTATGCTAATGAGGTACTCTAGGTGGCCCCCTGCGTAGCTTCAGTATGGGAGCCCCTAACCAGAGAAGCCAGCCATGGGATTAGAGAGTCCCAACTTTCAACTCCATCTTCACCCACCCACTTCCGGGGAGAGGGGAGGGGCTGGAGATTAATCACCAAAAGCCAAGGATCTGATCAATCACGCCTCCATAATGGAATCTGCACAAACCCTAAATGATGGGGTTCGTAGAGCTTCCGGGTTGCTGGAAGGGGAGCAGAAAGGGATGGAAGGTCTAAACCCTCCCTCGTATCCTGCCTTATGTGTCTCCTCCATTTCCCTGTTATAATAGAGGATAGGAAAAAAAGTGCCTTTCTGAGACATTTTGACAAATAATTGAACCTGAAGAGGGGGTCACAGGAACCCCCAATTTATAGCTTCTGTCACAAGTATGGGAAGCCTGGGAATTGTGATTGGTGTCTGAAGTGGGAGGCAGTCTTGTGAAACTGAGCCCTTAACTGTGGAGTCTGGTGCTAACTCTGGGCAGTTCACATTAGCACTGACTGAGTCGTTGGACACCCAGTTGGTATCGCGGGAGCTGGAGAATTGATTGCTGGTGTGGGAAAAAAAAACCCCACATATGTGGTCACGTGGTGTCATAAAAACAGTTTAGAGTAGCCATCTGCAAGCCAAGGAGAGAGGTCTCAGCAGAAACCGAACCTGCTAACACCTTGATCTTGGACTTCTAGACTCCAGAAGTGAGAAAATGCATTTCTGTTGTTTAAGCCACCCAGCCTGTGTGTGTTGTCATGGCAGCCCTAGTGAGTTCACACCTATGATAAAGCCCTTAGGACAGAGGGACCCACGGAAGGGCTCTGCACTGCTGGCAGCAGACAGTTGGATGTGCGGGTCTCAGCCTCACTGGCGGTCTGGGCTGCGCTGGATACAACGGTTCTGGAGTTGTTGGATGAAGTGTGATATGAGAGTCTGTCGTCTGTGTCTCCTATGGAGACTGGAAAGTGAGAAGAAAGAAAACCAATCATCACTCCCTTACACTCAGTCTGGAAAGACACTGTTGGTCGACTTCCCGGCGTTCATGTACGCTTCCCTCTTTCTACCAGAACTTTGGTTTTGTGCAGGTGTTTGCCCCCTCCCCACTCAGCCCCTGAGACTCTTGGGAATCAGACCCCATTCCCAGCTCCAGCTTTTGACCCTGTTTAGTTTGAGCCAACGTGGCACACTCTTCCTCTGGCCAGTGATTCATTCCAAAACTTAGACTGAAGCTAAATCACCTCAAGCCAAATCTCTGGTCACTGTCATTGCTCTAGGGGTTGGCAGAGGCCGTAGGTAGCCCTCAACATCCCTTCCTCCCTGAGAACTCTCCATTTGTAGCTGGGCACTCGCCACCCTCGCTGCAAAGACGACATGTTCCAAAACTGCTTGCAACTAGGTGTGGTCACGGGAGCAAGTTTTAACCAATCAGCCGTAGAAATGCTTGGTGAAGGCACTTCTAGGAAGGAGCCTCAAAGGTAAAATGTTTTAATTATCTGGTTGCTGCATTAAAAATTACCCCAAAGCTACGTGCCTGGAAACAAGAAACATTTGTTTCTTGAAGCTTCTGTAGGTTAGGGATCCAGGAGCGACTTAGCTGGGCGGTTCTCTCAGAAGCTGCAATCAAGGTGTCAGCTGGGGCTGGAGGCATCCCAAGACTCTAGGGGGCGGGGTTGTGGTGGGGGGGGGGTGGGGATCTGTATCTGAGCTCACTGATGTGGCTATGGGTAGGCCTCAAAAGATCCATTTACAAAAAAAAAAAAAAAAATGAAAAAAAGGAAATCCATTTGCAAATTCCCTCACATAGGCTCTGCATGAGACAGCTTCACAACATGGCAGCTGGATTTCCCCAGCGTGAGCCATCCAAGAGAAAGAGAAAGAAAGCACCCAAGGGGCTTCCCTGGTGGCGCAGTGGTTAAGACTCCGTGCTCCCAAGGCAGGGGGCCTGGGTTTGATCCCTGGTCAGAGAACTAAGATCCCACAGGCTGCCAGGAGCAGCCAAAAAATAAAAATAAATAAAAACAAACAAAAAAAAACCCCACAGCATTAAGAAGAAAGAAAATGAGGCAGATACTTGAATATATTTGTAGAACATGCAGAAGAAATTGGCATAGAGAAAGACATTAAAAATCCAGAAGGGAGTCTGGAATGCCTGGCAGAACAATGCCCTAGAGCAGGGGTCGGCAAACAACAGCTGCCAGTTTTTGTAAATACAATTTTACTGGAACACAGCCCCACCCTTTCGTTTACCTATTGTCTACGGCTGCTTTCTTGCTACAAGGGAAGAAAGGCCCGCAAAACCTAAAATATTTGCTATCTTGCCCTTGACAGAAAGTCCCCTGACTCCACCAGCCTTCGAGGAGGCAGGGGCGGGGGTTGGGAGCACAGACGGAGTCAAACACGCTGGTGTGGCTGGAGAGAGACTAGAGTTCAGGACAGCGACTGTGGGCCCAGCCTCGTAGGAAAAGCAGCATAATTAAGGTGAAGGCGAGAGAAAGGATAAAGATGCAGGGCAGAGAGATGGGGAGGCTGCATGCTTCTGAAAGGAGAGGGAGTGGGGGTGTGGGACACCTGGAGGGGATGTCGGCGGCTACGACTGCCCAGGTGCTGAGATCCTCATGACGGAAGTGAGGGTTTCATCTGGACCCCTCCGTCAACCATGGGCACAGCTCTCTGGCCCCTTTGCCTTCCACTGCCTGCCCCTGCCTGGGGCCCAGATGCCGAGTTTTCGAGGAGTGAACAGTCACGGGAGATGGCACGAAGAGACGACGGAATAATGGTGAAAAGCTGGCCGGAGGAGCTGCAGAGTTAGAGTCCCAGGCGGAGGAGGTGAGGGAACCCCGGGGAGCCTCTGCTCCTGTCGCGGTGGGACACAGCCAGCTTCTCCAGCCGCCCGTGAGAGCAAGCTGCTGGAAGTGAGGGTCCAGGCTGAGAGGCTTCGTTTGCCATGGAAGGGGGAGCAAAAGGCCGAGGAGAAAAAGAAGGAGGAGGCGTGATGGGTGACAGAGCTCGAAATAGCCTAGTGTTGGGCAAAGCAAAGAAATCCAGACACTGGGTTGGATTTCCACAAACTTAACAGCAAGATCAGTAACATGTAACTATCACGTTTTGAGCATTAAAATAATCAGTGACGGGGCTTCCTAGGTGGCGCAGTGGTTAAGAATCCGCCTGCCAATGCAGGGGACACGGGTTTGATCCCTGCTCCAGGAAGATCCCACATGCCGCGGAGCAACTAAGCCCGTGCGCCACAACTATAGACCCTGCGCTTTAGAGCCCGTGAGCCACAACTATTGAGCCCATGTGCTGCAACTACTGAAGCCCATGTGCCTAGAGCCCGTGCTCCGCAACAAGCCACGGCAATGAGGAGCCCACTCACCGCAACTAAAGAAAGCCTGCGCACAGCAAAAAAGACCCAACACAGCCAATAAAATAAATAAATTACTTAATTAAAAAATAATAATCAGTTACTAGCCACTGAGAGTACCTGTAAGAAATAGGATCAGAAAACCTCAAAACAAACAAAACAAGAGTTAATTTTTTCCTCTGGTAAAAGTCCAGAGGTAGGTGGTCTGTGGCTGACATTAGGGATTCCAGCCTGTATTAGAGACCAGCCTCCTTCGACCCCCTCCCTCTGCCCCGTCCATCTTCTTTTCCTAAGTTATCTTTGTTCCGAGATCTAGCAGCCATAACATTTCTATTCCAGGCAGGAGAAGGAGGAAATGCGAGAAGGAGGTCCCCAAAGCACCCTCCCCAGAAACTGCAGCTGCCTTTACATATCCCACTGGCCAGAATGTTTACACAGCTACACCTTGCCCAAGGCAGCCTTGGAAATATGAATTTCATTCTGAGTAGCCACATGCACACCTAAATTTTACAGACCAAGTAGAGTACATATACAGGGAAACAATTTTCTCTGCCACATTCCATCCGTTTATCTATACATACAAAGGGTGACCATACATCTCAGTTTGCATGGGATGGTCACGGTTTACACTGTTATCCCACATAATTACACATTAACAGAATTTATTTTCACTCAAAAGTGAAAAAGAAAGGAAAAAGTTTGGTGGTTCCTCAAAAAAGTTAAACATAAAATTACCATATGAGGGATTTCCCTGGTGGCACAGTGGTTAAGAATCCGCCTGCTAATGCAGGGCACACAGCTTGCATCCCTGGTCTGGGAAGATCCTACATGCTGCACAGCAACTAAACCCATGCGCCACAGCTACTGAGCCCGAGTGCTGCAACTACTGAAGCCCGTGCTCTGCAACAAGAGAAGCCACTGCAATGAGAAGCCCAAGCACCGCAACAAAGACTAGCCCCCACTCGCCACAACAAGAGAAAGCCCGAGCACAGCAACGAAGACCCAATGCAGCCAGAAGTTAAAAAAATTCATTTAAAAAATTTTTTAAAATTACTATATGATCCAGCAATTCTACTTCTAGGTACATATACCAAAGAATTGAAAGCAGGGACTCAAACAGATACCTGTATACCCTTATTCATAGCAGCATTATCCATAATAGCCAAAAGGCAGAAACAATCAAGTGTCCATCAACAGATAGGTGAATAAACAAAATGTGAAACACACATACAATGGCATACTATTCACCCATTAAAAGAATGAAAAACTGACACACGCTACAACACAGATGAACCTTGAAAACATTATGCTAAGTGAAAGAAGCCAGACACAAAAGGACAAATGCTGTATGATTCCATTTGTAAGAGTTACCTAGAATAGGCAAATTCATAAAGATAGAAAATGGTTACCAGGGCTGTGGGGTGGGAGAAATGGGAGTTATTGTTTAACAGGTACAGGAGTTTCTATCTGGGATGATGAAAAAGTTCTAGAAATGGATAGAGTGATGGTAGCCCAATGATGTGAATGTATTTAATGCCACTGAACACTTAAAAACTGTTAAAATGATACATTTTGTTGTATATTTTATCACAATTTTTTAAAAGTGAAAAAAAAAAAAAAAAAAAAAGCTTAAGGTATCTATCCAAGAGAAAAGAAAGCATATATGTCCATACAAATACTGACAGTTCAGAGCAGCTTTATTTGTAATAGCCAAAACCTGGAAACAACCAAAATGTACATCAAGAGGTTAATGGATAAACAAACTCTGGTATATCCATACAATGGAATACTATTCAGTAGTAAAAAGGAATGCATTAACAATACCTACAATAACATAGATGAATCTCAAAATAATTATGTTGAGTGAAAGAAGCCAGATAAAATAGTTTATGCTGTATTCAGATATACATTTGTACAGAATTTATATACATTCTAAAAAATACACACTACTGTATAGTGACAGAAGTAGACTGGTGGTGGCCTGGTGGGGGGTGGTACAAGGAGGGATAGGAGAGAAGGATCATTAAGGAACATAGGGAAGCTTTGGCAGAGGTGATGGATAAGTTCATTGTCTTGATTGTGGTGATGGTTTCATGGGTATATACAGGTATATATGTATGTCAAAACTTTTCAATTTGTGCACTTTAAATATGTGCAGCTTTTTATATGATACCTAAATGAGGCTATTGAAATAAACATGCATGTATATCTACATTAACTGAACAAATAAATAATATTAAAAATAAATTTTTTTAGGGGCAGGGCGGAGTCAAGATGGCGGTGTGGGAAGGCGCAGAGATCGCCTATCCCCACAAATAGAATAGTTACCAGAGGCCAGTGGGGGACCTGAGGCCCAAGCAGACCTCAGGAACCCTGGAGCAACCAGCACCAACCCCGCACTGTGATGGAGCTGCTGGGCTGAGAGGGGAGGATTCACTACCCCACACACTCACGCACATGCACACTCATACCCTACACGCACACCACATACACACACATACACACTCACACACCACACGCACACACATCACGTGCGTGCACACACTCACACACACCACACACACCACACACGTACAATACACACACACCACACGCACCACACACGCACACATACACACACACACACCACACGCACAGGCACGCTCCCACGATGGTGCCCAGGAATCTACCTCCAGCTGCCATGGTCTCACAGTGTCCACTGCCCCACGAGGCCCAGGTGCTGTGCACACACCTGCACGGAGAGGACCCACCTGGAGACAGGACCACACGTCATGGCAGTGCTTCTCCACCGTCACCATCACCACCCTTCACGAGAGCCACTGTGACCACCGCTGACCCTGAGCTCCCCTGGGAATTCTGACGGAATCCACACCAGTGGCCTCAGCCTGCTGGCCAGGGTAGGAGCCGAGCGCCTCCTCCACCCCCCCACGCTCCTTATATAACCCCCTCACCAGTGCCGCCCAGACTCCAGACTTTCAGGGAGCCCACCACCCACATAACCTTCATCACCAGCAATGGGCAGCCGCAGGAAGAAGAAATGCCCGTGACTGACCTTCTGAGGGCCGGGTGCTGCTCAGGAATTTCCTCGAAGTCTGATGGAGGCTCGGAAAGGGCTGCGTGGCCCCTGCACACGTCCAAGGGGAGCAACCTGGGAGGTGTCCTCCCCAGGATGGGCTCCTTGAGATAATGCTCAAGGCGCTTAAATGACCTTTGCTACAATCTGTGATCATTCATTAAATGAATGAGTTCAGTTCTGAGGCCCAAGTGAAAGGGAGAACAATGTGCAGTTATTTAAAATGGTATTGGGACTTCCCTGGTGGCGCAGTGGTTAAGAATCCGCCTGCCAATGCAGGGGACATGGGTTCCAGCCCTAGTCCGGGAAGATCCCACATGCTGCAGAGCAGCTAATCCTGTGCGCCACAACTACTGAGCCTGTGCTCTAGAGCCCACAAGCTACAACTACTGAGCCCGCACACCTAGAGCCTGTGCTCCACAACAAAGAGAAGCCACCGCAATGAGAAGCCTGTGCACAGCCACGAAGAGTTGCCCATCTCGCCACAACTAGAGAAAGCCCGTGCACAGCAAAGAAGACCCAACACAGCCAATAAATAAATAAAGTAAATAAATATGGCATAAGTATACAGATTTTTAACAACTTGAGGACATGATTGTTAAATGAAAAGAATGAGAATGAAAAATGCATGAATCTGATGAATCTACCCAGAAAATAGGTGCAAAGCCCATGAGAAGGAAATACATCATGTTATAAATGATTGTATTCCCTGATATGATGGGTGTTTTTTTTTCTAGTTTTCTGTATATGCTAAATTCTTTCCAAATGTATATAAATAGCTTTTATAGTAAAAAATAAATTTATTATTTATTTTATAAAAATAAATAAATAAATACATAATTTTTTTAAGTGTCCTAGTTTGGATGATAAATTAAATGGTCACCCTATATATATTCTTCTCTCCACTTATAAAACCCACTTACCTGCTCCCCAATAGAGAAACTCCCAACTCCCACTGTGTCCAGCTCAAAGTCTATAACCTAAGTCTATAACTAGCCATTGGGTCCAGATATAGGTGCAACCTATGAACTAAAAGACAAACTACCTTTAAATATGTACTAGTGGAGTAGGAACAAGACAATCACAGTAAAAATGACTGTTTGAAAATGGGAGAAACGTCCGCTGTCTCCCAAGGACACAGGAGAGGTGGGCGTTGGGGCGATGGGCAGCAGAGTCTTCAGTGCCTGCTTCCTCCTGCTGCAGGTTGGGAGCCTGGGAATGGCTTCAAGCTTGAGTAGTCACAGCTGTTTCCAGCCCACATTGGTGGTTTCTTGAGTAAAACACAGTAGCCCCCCCCCCCCCCATCCACGGTTTCAGTTTCACTTACACCTTCCCCGGTTTCTCTTAGCCAAGGTCAAACGCCGTCTGAAAATATTAAATGGAAAATTCCAGAAACAAACAATTTCCTAAGTTTTAAATTGTGCCCTGTTCCGAGTAGTGTGATGAAATCGTGTCCTGTCTACCTTTGTCCTGCAGGGAAATGAATTATCCATTTGTCCAGTGTGTCCACACTGCATACCCTTCCTGCCCCTTAGACATTTAGCAGCTCTTGGAGATTGGATCGACTATTGCGGTGTCGCAGAGCTTGTGTTCAGGTAACTCGTGTTTCACTTAATAATAGCTCCAAAGAGCAAGAATAGTGATGCTGGGGAAAACAGTATGTATAGGATTCAGGATTCCCTGTGGTTTCAGGCATCCACTGGGGGTCTTGGAACGTATCCAGCAGATAAGGGAGGATCACTGTTTAATTCTTTCACTTAGCAGCCTTCCAGACCATTTGCTTCATGTGCAAATGACCGCAGCCAAAGATCTCACCTAGATATAACATTTAGGCCTGGAGACTTTGGCCTACGGATGAGCCTCTGTGCTGAGCCTAATGGCAGCCACTTTCAATGGCTCTAAACCAGTGTGGGAAGGCAAATTCCTTAATCCCATTTTTGCCTTGAGGCTACTGGCCTCTGGGGGAAAGTTAGCCTTATCTCTGGCTACTGCTCCTAAGCCACGCCTCATAATTGCTTAGGTTTGAAATACCAAAGCAGATGGCTTCTTTCAGCCCCGATGGTCTCTGTGTTATGGAACTCTTGGACAATTTGGATTGGGGGCCGCCAACAGAGTACATTCCTTTCTATCTCTGCTGAAGACGGGAGCACTTCTGTCTGTCCTCTGCTCTCAGAGGACTCTTGAAAGCAGCAAACAGCACCCAACGCACATGACACCTGAATTTTCCCTACCAGTTCTCCAGTATTCCTGCCCTGTTTGGAACTTGCCTTTCAAGGGCAGCCGGCACTTGTGACCCATTAGAGTGTTGTGTAGTCAAGTGGGTCACAGCCAACTTTTTTTTAATGAGGTAAAATAGAATAAGAAATATCAGATGCATTATAGCCCAGGGCAGGAATAAAAGTTCCACTCCACAAAATTCCCTGCTCAGCTGCTTCCAGCTCCCTGGCTCACCCTCCATTGCTAACGGGTGGCCTTCAGCCTCAGGCACCAAGGCAGTATCTGCAGACCAGGCAGAAGTCTGGGGAAAGATGGAGAAGCAGGCAAAGTTACACGGATAGTCTGTTCCTAGAAGCTGCCATATAACACTTCTACCTGTATCCCATTCGCAAGAGTTTAGACACATGGTCACATCTAGTGCAAGGAGGGTGACAGATATTATTTTCATTCTGGGTGACCGTGTGCCCATTTAATGCTATTACAATGGGAAAAAAGGAGAGAGGATGTTCATTATAAGGCAACTAATAGGATTCGTGAGCAGATTCAAGGCGTCATGAGTGGTAACCAATTCTTTCTTTTCTTCTTTTTACCCAGTGATTTCTTTCAAAACTCTCAGAGCTATTCTCACATAGCTAGAAGAAGGCACCTTGTTCTCAGTCTGTCTTTGACACATTTCCACCTCTTCAACCACTGGATGTAGTGCTTAAACGTAGAAGTAGAGTCAAGGGCTTCCCTGGTGGTGGAGTAGTTAAGAATCGGCCTGCCAGTGCAGGAGACACAGGTTCGAGCCCTGGTCCAAGAAGATCCTTCATGCTGTGGAGCAAATAAGCCCCTGCGCTACAACTACTGAGCCTGCGCTCTAGAGCCCAAGTGCCACAAGTACTGAGCCCACGAGCCACAACTACTGAAGCCTGCAAGCCTAAAGCCCCTGCTCTGCAACAAGAGAAGCCACCGCAATGAGAAGCCCAAGCACCGAAACGAAGAGTAGCTCCTGCTCTCCTCAACTAGAGAAAGCCCGCACGCAGCAACAAAGACCCAACACAGCCAGAAATAAATAGATAATAAATCTTAAAAAAAAAAAAAAAAGTAATTGAAACAACCCAACAACTTCACCTCTAGGAACCTATCTTTTTAAAAAATTATTTAATTAATTTATTTTATTGGCTGTGTTGGGTCTTTTTTGCTGTGCGTGGGCTTTCTTTAGTTGCAGTGAGTGAGGGCTACTCTTTGTTGTGGTGCGCAGGCTCCTCGTTGCCATGGCTTCTCTTGTTGTGGATCATGGGCTCTAGCCGTCTGGGCTTCAGTAGTTGCAGCACATGGGCTCAATAGTTGTGGCTCACAGGCTCTAAAGCGCAGGGTCAATAGTTGTGGCACACGGGCTTAGTTGCTCCGTGGCATGTGGGATTTTCCTGGAGCAGGGATCAAACCCGTGTCCCCTGCATTGGCAGGCAGATTCTTAACCACTGCGCTACCTACGAAGCCCTAGGAACCTATCTTAAAGAGAGACTTGGATGAATGCACAGAGATGTACCTGGTGTGCCACCACTGTTGTAATAGTAACAAATTGGGAAACAACCATCAATAAGAGAATATTTTAAAGTTATGGTTGCAGCAACATGGATGGACCTAGAGATAATCACACTAAGCAAAATCAGAAAGAGAAAGATGAATACCATATGCTATCACTTATACATGGAATCTAAAATACGACATGAAGGAGCATATCTATGAAACAGAAACAGACTTACAGATACAGAGAACAGACTTGTGGTTGTCAAGGGAGCAGGGTTAGGGAAGGACAGGGAGTTCTGGATTAGCACGTGCAATCTATTATATACAGGATTTACAAACTTTAAGGTCCTACTGTAGAGCACAGGGAAATATATTCAATATCTTGCGATAAACCATAGTGGAAAAGAATATGAAAATAATATAGAGATGTATAACTGAGTCACTTTGCTGTACAGCAGAAATTAAACACAACATTGGAAGTCAACTATACTTCAATAAAATTTAAAAAATATTATGAAACAGCCAGACTCTGGAATCCCATGAAGTCATTTAAAAGTCCCAGATTGGGGACTCCCCTGGCAGTCCAGCGGTTAAGACTCCGCACTTCCACTGCAGGGGATGCGGGCTCCATCCCTCGTTGGGGAACTAAGATCCTGCATGCCAAAAAAAAAAAAAGTCCAAAACTGACTTCCTCTAACACCACTCTTCCTCTATCCCTTCTCCAGCCCTCCTGAGGGGTCTCAAACATTCCACTCTTGTTCCTGTTGTGAGACTTCTGTGTAAGCTCCTTCCTCAGCTTGGCGTGTTCTTCCCTGACAGATTTCACTGGGATCTGGCTTTCCCTAACCCACCTCTCTCAATCTGAAGCAGTCCCTCAGCCTATCTCTAGCACAACACCCTGTTTTATTTCTCAATATAGCACTTTCTCCTAATTAATTAATTTACTGTTTGTCTCTCCCAACTGGGACATAAATGCCAGGAGAGTAGTGCCCTAGTCTTGTTCATCATCCTGACAAAAACTGAGCCTGTTAGTGGGGATTCAGTAAATAATTGTTGAATGAATAATAGTAGCTCTACTTATTAAGTGCTTTCTCTTTTCTTGGCATTGTCCTACATCCTTTAAATATATATATATCTTACATCCTTTAAATCTATCATCTATCTATCTATCTATCTATCTATCTATCATCTATCCATCTATCTATAACCTCCTTACAACAATTCTGTGAAGTATTTACTGTTATTATCATATCATTTTACAGATGAAGCATTTGCCTAAGGCCAAGCAGCTAATAAGATGCAGAGCTGAATTTCAACCCAGGGAGTGGGTCCTGATCTTATGACCTTAACCCCTACACAACATTGCCTCTTTAATGTGAAGAACCAAAATGTACAGAATGTAGCTAAAGCAGGGCTCGGGGCAAATTTTATAACTATGAATGCCTATTTTAAAAAAGAAGAAAGATCTCAAATCAATTACTTAAACTTCCGTCTTAAGGAACAAGAAAAAAAGAGCAAATAAAACGCAAAGCAAGGAGAAGGAAGGAAATAATAAAGACTAGAGCAGAAGCAAATGAACCAAAGAGCAGAAAAACAATAGCGAACATCAACAAAACCCAAAGTTGGTTCTTTGAAAAGATCAACAAAAGTGATGAACTTTTAGTTGGACTGACCAAGAAAAAAGGACTGGACTAAACTGGATTAAAACGACTAAAATCAGAAATAAAAGAGAGGACATTAATATTAAACTTACAGAAATAGGAAAGATTATAAGAGAATACCATACAGGGAGTTGCTGGTCAAAGGGTACAAGCCTTCAATTACAAGATGAATAAGTCCTGGGGATCTAATGTACAGAAGAGTAACTATGTCTATTAATACTATTCCGTATACTTGAAATTTGCTAAGAGAATAGACCTTAAGCATCCTCACCACACACATGTACAGAAAAGGTAACTATCTGAGGTAATGGATGTGTTAATTAAGCTGATTGTGGTAATCATCTCACAAAGTATACATAGGTCAAATCATCATGTTGTACACTTTTAATGCATACAATTTCATTTGTCAATTATACCTCCATAGAGCCAAAGAAAAAAAAAAAAAGGAGAATACTGTGAACAACTGTACTCTAACAAATTAGATAAAAAATGGGCAAATCCTAGAAAAGCACAAATATCAAAACTGACTCAAGAAGAAATTGAAAACATGAATAGGCCTAATACAAGACATCAAATTAATCATTAAAAACTTCCCACAAAAAAAGCCCAGTCCCAGATGGCTTCACGGGTGAATCCTACCAAATATTCAAAGGAGAATTAATACCTGGACTTCCCTGGTGGCACAGTGGTTAAGAATCCTCCTGCCAATGCAGGGGACATGGGTTCGATCCCTGGTCTGGGAAGATCCCACATGCCACAGAGCAACTAAGCCCATGCACCACAACTACTGAGCCTGTGCTCTAGAGCCCGCGAGGCACAACTACCGAGCCCGCGTGCTGCTACTACTGAAGTCTGTGCCCTGGAACCCGTGCTCCGCAAAGAGAAGCCACTGCAACGAGAAGCCCGTGCACCACAATGAAAAGTAGCCCCTGCTCGCCACAACTAGGCAAAGCCTGCGCACAGCAACAAAGACCCAGTGCAGCCAATAAATACATAAATTTTAAAAAAGAAGAAGAATTGATACCAATTGTAGCAGGCTGAATAATGGCTTCCCAAAGATACCCATGTCTGTAGCAATTTGAAGACTCTATGAATGTTAAAAGGGATTTTATAGATGTCATTAAGTTAAGAATCTTGAGATGGGGAGATCATCCTGGATTATTGTGTTTTGTTTGTTTGTTTGTTTTTTGGCTGCAGTGGGTCTCCATTGCTGCGCTCGGGCTTTCTCTAGTTGTGGCGAGCGGGGGCTACTCTTCCTTGTGGTGTGCAGGCTTCTCATTGCGATGGTTTCTCTTGTTGCGGAGCACGGGCTCTAGGCAACAGGCTTCAGTAGTTGTAGCACATGTGTTAGTTGCTCCGAGGCACGTGGGATCTTCCCAAACCAGGGTTTGAACCCGTGTCCCCTGCTTTGGTAGGTGGGTTCTTAACCACTGCAGCACCAGGAAAGTCCCCCAACCAGGATTATCTAAGTCGGCCTGACATAATTACAAAGGTCCTTATAAGAGGGATGATGGAAGAGTCAGGGTTAGAATGCCAGGTGAAAAAGGAAGCAGAGTAGGAAAAAGAAGCTCCAACTCAGCTGGCTGTGAGGATGGAGGAAAGAGCCATGAGCAGCTTCTAGAAGCTGGAAGAGGCAAGGAGCAGATAGATTCTCTCCTGGAGCCTCCAGAAGAACCAGCCCTGTTATATCTCAATTTTCTCACTTTAGACTTGTTTTTGGATGTTCAATCTCCAGAATTGTAAAAGAAATAATTTGTTATTTTAAGCCACTAAGTTTGTGGTAATTTGTCATGGCAGCAAAAGGAAACTAGTACACCAATCTTCCACAAACCCCTCCAAAAACAGAAGAGGAGGGAAAACTTCCCAATCATTGCATGAGGCCAGTATTACTCTGATACCAAAACCAGACAAAGACATCACAAGAAAAGAAAACAACAGACCAATATCCCTTAAAAATTTACACACAAAAATCCTGAACAGGGACTTCCCTGGTGGTGCAGTGGTTAAGACTCCATACTCCCCATGCAGGGAGCCGGGGTTCAATCCCTGATCAGGGAACTAGATCCCGCATGCATGCCACAACTAAGGAGCCCTTGAGCCACAACTAAGGAGCCCACCTGCCACAACTAAGATCCAGTGCAACCAAATAAATAAATAAATAAATTTTAAAAAAATGTCAAGCCAATGTTATTTAAAAAAATCCTGAACAAAATACTAGCAAAATGAATCCAACAATATATAAAAAGGAAAGAATGAATATATGTATTTAACTGAGTTACTTTGCTATACAGCAGAAATTAACACAATACTGTAAATCAACTATTTGTCAATAGAATAAATAAATAAAAAGTCACCCAGATTAGAATAGAATAAGTTAAACAATCTCTATTTACAAATGACATGATCTTGTATACAGGAAATTCTAAGGAACCCACTAAAAAACTCTTAGAACTAATAAATGAGTTCAATGATGAATACATGAAAATCAACTGTATTTCTATATGCTAGCAATGAACATTCCACAAATGAAATTAAGAAAACAATTTAAGTTAAAATAGCAACCAAAAGAGTAAAGTACTTAGCTGTAGCTCTAAAAAAATGTGTAAGACTTGTACAATGGAAATAGCAAAACATTGTTGAAGGAATTAAATCAGATGTAAATAAATGTAAAGACATATTCACAGATCAGAAGACAACATTTTAAGATTGATTAATTTACAGATTCAATACAGTCGCCCCAAAAACCCCAGCTGTTTTTTTAAAGTGAAATTGGTAAGCTGAGATCAATATTTAAATGAAAATGCAAGGGACCCAGAATAGATAAAATAATATTGAAAAAGAAGAAAACAGTTGGAGGACTGGAACTTCCTGATTTTAAAACGTAAGGGGGTACTGGCATAAGCATAGGCATACAGATCATTGGGAAAGAATTGACAGTTCAGAAATAAACTGTACACTTATGGTTAATTGATTTTCAACAAGGGTGTCAAGACAATTCACGAGGGAAAGAATAATCTTTTTAAGAAATTCGGCTAGGATAACTGACATGCACAAGCCAAATAATGAAGCTGAACCCCTACCTCATGCCATACACAAAAATTAACTCAAAATGGATCATAAACCTAAATGTAAGAGCTAAAAACTACAAAATCCTTCAGAAGAAAACATAGGACTAAATCTCCATGACCTTGAGTTAGGAAACAGTTTCTTAAATATAACACTTAAAGCACAAACAACCAAAGGAAAATAAATAAATTGGACCTCATCAAAAATTAAAAACCCTTGGGACTTCCCTGGCGGTCCAGTGGTTAAGACTCAGTGCTTCCACTGCAGGGGTACTAAGATCCTGCATGCTGGGTGGTGTGGCCAAAAAAAAAATAACATTTTTTTTTTTAAACCCTATAATAACTATAAATGGAGTATAACCCTTAAAAATTTGAATCACTATGTTCTACATCTGAAACTTATCTAATAAGTTGGAGAAATAAGTTGGAAGTTATTGGGCCACAGACGGGGAATGGGGGAGCTCTTACTGGAAAGATGAGTAGAGGGTAAGAAGATTCAGGATCAAGTCTTGGGAACTTTCATCACTGGAACGAGGAAAGGAAGGGGGTTCAGGAAAGGAGGCCAAATAGGAGCAGACAATGGGGTAGGAGACACCTGCAAGACGTGGACTAGCTGAGGCCAAGAGGAGAGAGTGTTTTGAGAAGGTGGAGGGGCCAAGTACGTCACAGGCCGCAGAGTGAGCAGGAAGGTGCAAGCCGGAAGCAGGGCCAACCCCAGACTGTCTGCTCCCTTTGGCAAGAAGTCCACGGTGTGCCCCAACGAAGCCTTCCTGGAGCAGCAGGGGGTGTAGTCAGGTGGAGGAGAAGGAAAAAGAGAACAGAGTTTGGTGCTCAGCACACCGAGGACAATCTCAGCCCTGCTGCTCACTGCCTAAGTGACCTTAGAAGAGACACCAGGCCTGTGTCCTAGGCTGAATGGGGCCAGTACTGCTGCCCTTTTAGGGCTGATGAGGAAATTGAATACTGTACCCTTTGCAAACTGCCTGACACATAGTGGGCACGTTAGTTGTTAAAAGCTCTGGCTCCAGAGACAGGCAGCTCGCTGTGTGATCTCGGCCAGTTTCCTGAACTTCTCTGAACCTCAGTTTTCAGGACGTTCAGGGGCATATTAGTCAAATCCACCTCACGGGCTTGTTGCAAGAGTTAGATGAGAAAATGCAAGTAAAGCATTTGGTGTGTGTGGAGGGGTGCGGGGTGGGGGGTGGGAGAGGCACCCAGACACAGTAAGGGCTTCACCAAGAGCTGGATGTTCCCTTCTGCTCTCAGCCCTTGCCTTGCTCACAGTCAGGGCTGGGGGTGATGGGGAGCAGCTCCATTAACCATGTTCCTGCAGGGCTGGGCCCCGGCTCCTAAACAACCGCTCAGCTCAGCCAGCCTGGCATCCGCTCCACCGACAAGACTGAGACGCAGGGCAGAGCGCTGGGCCTTAGCTGCAGCCGGGTGCGTGTGTGCGGGGTGGGGGGCCCGCAGCCTCTTCTTCCCTGGTATTGGCTCCCAGACCGGCAACATGATCACCGCCTTGACCCCGAGAAGGAACAACTGCACTGAGGCCATCCTATGACTCGAGTCCCTCACATAAGGCCCCCTTAACCTTGAGCAGCTGTCGCGTCCTCGCCAACAGCTGGGCCCCGCGGGCCATAAATCACTGACGACACAAGCCGGCCAGCGCGGTCTGCGGTTGCCGCCAGGGATGAGGGTGGGGGTAGGGGCGCAGGCAGGGGCTCAGAAACACTCCCCTTGCCCGCCACCCCCAACCCCACCCGTTCCACTCGAGCCAAGGGTGGCGGCTTTGTAGCCTTGCTGGGCAAACTTTCCTTAAACCAGCAGAGGTCTTTCAACACAACAGACGCTGCACGACAGAAGCAATGTGGACGTGCAGGGCGGGGGGCTACGTGTATAAGCCGAGCCGGGAACTGGAAAGTCTGACATGAAAGTCACTCGATCACACGCCCGGGGGCCGGCGGGGACCGGCGAGCCCGCCGCTCCCGCCGGAGGCCCCGCGCGCATCTTGCCTCGGTCCTGGCGGCGAACACCGAACACCGAACACCGGGGCGCACAGGAAGCCAGCTAATCCCGCGGATTCCACTAATGCGCAGAACACATGCTCGCGGCCGCCGGGCAGAGGCAGGGGGACCACCGCCCGGGGGACTGGGACACCCGCCCCGGGGTATGTGCGTGTAGGGCACCAGAAGACAGCCTGGATTTTTCCATTATCTGATGAGAGTGCATTCCAGACCTTTCATCCACGTGTTTACTTTGCTCCCGTGTGATTTGTCTAGAAATGTCTGTAATGGCATTTTCCCTTTAACATCGTAGTAGGCTGCGGAAAGGAGAAGCGTATTAACCATTCTTTGCCATTAGATTCCTCACGGCGGAAGAACTGGCAGGTGGTGGAAACTACCTTCTGCCAGTCGCCACCACTTGTTTACATCTTGAAAAGAATGGAAGGAAAAGCGCAGACTCGGGAGCAGTTGTTTTAGGTGCTGGGGTGATTTGCTTTTCATTGTCCCTGGCAAAACTAATCTGTGGGGTGGGGAGGACGGTAGCCCTGGGGCGCGGTAGTGCCTGGGAGGGGCTTCCAGGGGTGTAGGTGATGTTCCGCCATCCGTCTTGGTGCGGGGTGTTACCTGGGTATGTTCACTTTATTCACCAAGCTGGACACTTACAATTTGTGTGCTTTCCTGTGTGTTCACACTTAAATTAAACATTTGCTTTAACACGTTTGTGAACAATATCTTATTTGTAAACAATAAAGTATTTTCAAAGGTACTCATAATAGGGTGAAAGGGACTTCAGCGATTACCTGAAGCAATTCCACTGCCATACTGAGGAGAAAGGAAGACTCAGAACGAAACTGGTCACCGAGACCCACTGAGTCAGAAGCTGAACCAGAAATGGGAGCTCAAAACCCCCTTGATTCTATTCCACCAAACCAGGTGACCTCTGCAAGCCTGGAATAAGAAAACTTTTAGAGGCACAGGATTTTTTAAAAATGAACAGTGATGACATTTTCAAATTTTAAAAATTAATACAGTTACTTCAGTTTTTGAACTGGTTATATGCACAACAGCTACAAAATTCAAAAGTTACAAAAAAGGTACATGATGCAAGGTATCATATAGATCATAAAGGTAGATGATCGCATTCCCATTCTTAGGGACCCTGTCCCACCCTGCCCCGGTGCCACTGCAGAGACTTCTGGGCATCTTTCTGGAGACTGGCCATGATTAACATGCTCCTTTCTTATTCACACAAAGGGAACACACTGGACACACCATTCTACAGCTCATACCCATCACTTCATAACACACATGGAGCTATGTTCATTTTAATACCCTTAGCCCCTGCCCACCCCCTCCCCCCCTTTTTTAAAATAATTTTATTTATTTATTATTTTTTGGGGGGTACACCAAGTTCAATCATCTGTTTTTATACACATATCCCCGCCCTCCCCCTTTTAAAAGCTATAGAGTGCTCCTTTGTATGGCCTGTTTCAACAAATTCCCTATTAGTGGACATTCAGACTGTTTCTAATCATTTGATATTAGATCGATGCTGCAATATACAGACTTTTTCATGTTATTTGGCAAAAGTGTAAGTAGACTGTAGGATAAATTACTAGAAGCAGTATTAGTGGATCAAGGGCAGATCCACTTTAAAAGTTCAGTAAATATAGTCAAATTGCTAGCCACAAATTGTGACTGTGACATCTTACAGTCCCATAAACAAGGTATGAGAGCACCTGTTTCCCTCTACTGTTGCAACACAGTGTTTTCAAATTCTTTGGACTGTACTGATCTGATAGATTCAAAAAGGTATGTCAGGCTAATTATGATGTACATTTCTCTTGAGGCAGACTGAACGTTTCATTTGTTTGAATCATTTGTTTTTTCACTATGAGAACCATCTGCCCATATCCTCTGTCCATTTTTCTATTCCATTTTAAATTGGGTTGTTGGTTTTGCATTATCAAATTTTTATTTGGAGAATATAATTTACACTGTGAAAAAAATCACACCACTTCCGCACAGAAATCAGTTATTTTTGGTGGGGTCCTTTCATGGTCTCTTCCAGGGGCATACATATTTTTACACTGTTACAGCTAATTAATAACATCTACGGTTTAGTAAGTACTTCCTGGGTGTTAGGCAGTGTGCTAAACAATCGTGGGGGTACATGAAACGTCTAGTTCTGCTTTTTCACATAATGTAATGTAGCAGGAGTGGTTTCTCATGTTGCTACATTGTCGGTATGATTCTCATTTGCAATGGCTGCTTAGTATGCTGTCAAGACAGTGGATATTCCAGCATGTAATTAGCTGTTCTCTGTTAACTTTCAGTTGCATCTACTGCCTCATCATTTCTGATGAGTAAACCCTTCAAATCTATTTTAAAAATTAAATTCTTACATTGATGTTGTAAATTGCATCTTACTTTAACATCAAATAAATACCATTAAAATATTTATAAAATATTCAATCATTGTAATTAAAATGTTTGCCTTATGAAATAGAGGGAAGTGAAATAGCAAAACTAACTAGTGGTGGGGGTGGAGGGATAAATTAGGAGTTTGGGATTAACATATACACACTACTGTATATAAAGGAGATAACCAACAAGGACCCACTGTATAGCACAGGGAACTATACTCAATACTTTGTAATAACCTATAAGGGAAAAGAATCTGAAAAAAATACATATGTATAATATGTATAACTGAATCACTTTCCTGTACACCTGAAACTAGCACTGTAAATCAACTAGACTTCAATTAAAAATTTAATCTGAAAAAAAGTAACTAGTGGTTATAAAGGGCGCACACAAACACACAATATATAAGTGTACATTGCTCATATACTGCCTACCACAGCTGCTTCTCCATTTGGTGCAAAGATCTCCCATAATTTAAAATTAAGGATGGAGAGTTATATCACTCTACTTGCTGCAAAAAGGTTTCATTTAAAACAAACTTTATTTGTAAGCATTTTAAAAATGAAAGGAAGATACACGCTTTTTAGTGTGAATTTCTCCTCAATATCAATATAAAAAGCAAGTGCAATTTCCCTTCACATAGCATAAACTTGTAATAAAAAAGATTACTTTTGCTCTATGCTACATTTAAAAGAATGACAGTGAAACTGAAGCAGGTGCCATTATATACGCTTATGTATGTAAAAGCTTGTTTTACAAAAAGGCTTATTTCTTTTATTTTTCTAAGTAAAAATGCTTTTATATAATGCCAAGCAAAAAAGGAAAATCAAAAATTACACAAGCAATATGAGTGAAGTCATATTTTAAAAATTAAAAATATCTAATAAAGGGGAAAAAAGACTGTAAGGAAATACACAAAAAGATTTACAGTTGAGTTACCAACTTTTCTTCGGTAAGGTAATATTAGTTTTACAACGAAAACCAAGAAATAAAAGAAATAATTTTAAGGAAAGAAATCATAACAGCTCTTGAACAATCATCTGATCAATGGGCCAGAACATGAAGGGAAGAATTTCTGGGGTCCAATATATGGTGGCTCATCCCAAACTAC
Organism: Hippopotamus amphibius kiboko; assembly: GCF_030028045.1. NCBI lineage: Eukaryota > Metazoa > Chordata > Mammalia > Artiodactyla > Hippopotamidae > Hippopotamus > Hippopotamus amphibius. The sequence goes on from NC_080192.1 coordinate 7,797,298, forward strand.
ACAGCAGGGCCTTAATCGATTGCTTTTGCTCATGCACGGCCAACTCAGAATTCAGCCTCACAGGATCTTTTAGCCTCGGAATAAAACAGAGCAGCATTGGACTTCCCTGGTGGTCCAGTGGTTAAGAATCCACCTTCCAATTCAGGGGACATGGGTTCGATCCCTGGTCCAGGAACTAAGATCCCACATGCCGAGGGACGACCAAGCCCACGCGCTCTAGGGCCCACGTGCCCTAGGGCCCACAAGCCCCAACGAAGATCCCGAGTGCCGCAACTAAGACCCAACACAGCCAAATAAAAAAAACAGAACAAAACAAAAAAACAGCACAGCAGAATTGTCAGATGTGGGCAGGGACAGATCTGAAAGGGGCTTCCCACCTTGGCGGTTTAAGGTTCATCTGTTCAATGGACAGACATCAAAATAATAATTATGGCGACAAGGTAACATACAGAGCCACCAAAAACTCGTATTAAGTGGTTGTGATTATAGGTGATTCCCACTCATGTTATAGAGCATTTTTTAGTTAAGAAGTGGGCAGTGGGACTTCCCCGGTGGCGCAGTGAATGGGACTCCGTGCTCCCAATGCAGGGGGCCTGGGTTTGATCCCTGCTCGGGGAACTAGATCCCACATGCATGCTGCAACTAGGAGTTTGCATGCCGCAACTAAAGAGGCCGCCTGTCTCAACTAAGACCTGGTGCAACCAAATAAACAAATAAATAAATATTAAAAAAAAAAAAAAGTGGGCTGTAAGGAGAGCTGTGAGACAGATGAAGAGTTCCCAGGGTGAGAGACAGAGAGGAGTAGAATTCTGAGGAAGAAAATGCGGGGGAGTGGCCCAAAAGAGTTCAGATTGCTCTGGTCATTGTGACACAGCAAGCCCGCGAGGGCGTATGACTTGCTTTTAGTGCAGGAAGGCCCGAACTCCTGCCTACACACATGGATGGGTTCAGCCAAGACAGACAAAATCCTGTCGGTCCCCAGTGCCCCGGAGTGAGGTGACCTGCCCCTCCAAGCAGGGGCCCGGGCTGTCACGTGGGGTTACTTCTCTGCTGCACTGGTGAGCGGATGCTCAGCACCTCCGGGTCCTCGTATCAAGGGAAATCAGCTCCTTCCCGGAGGTTCCCTCCCTGAACACCCAGGGCTCTGCCTGACTGTTTCAACCTGTAAACAGGTTGTAGGTTGCAGCTTTCTCTGTGTTGTGGCTCTGAGGTTTCATCACTAACAAATGTGGTTGCCATGGCAACCACACAATGGTTTAGTCTCCTGATACTCATCCACCTAGGCTGGGTTAAGTGGCAGGAGTTTGGGGCTGTATTTGGTGTTCTGTAAACTCTACCATTAAATATTCATTACCTCAAAAAAGCACATAGAGGACTTCCTAGGTGGCGCAGTGGGTAAGAATCCACCTGCCGATGCAGGGGACATGGGTTCGATCCCTGCCCCAGGAAGATACCACATGCCGCGGAGCAACTAAGCCTGTGCACCACAACTATTGAGCCTGTGCTCTAGAGCCCATGAGCCACAAGTACTGAACCCATGTGCCACCGCTACTGAAGCCCACGCACCTAGAGCCCGTGCCCTACAGCAAGAGAAGCCACTGCAATGAGAAGCCCGTGCACCACAACGAAGAGTAGCCCCCGCTCGCCACTAGAGAAAGCCCGTGTGCAGCATCGAAGACCCAACACAGCCAATAAAATTAATTAATTAATTAATTTTAAAAAAGCACATAGAAATGGCTACCCAGTATCTGTCTGGGTTCACACTTTTGGGTCCAGTTCTTTCTCCCTGTCTTCCTCCTCTCCTACCAGACAGATGCAGAGATCACCAGAGGGAAGGGCTGGCGTAGGAAGGAGGAGGGCACAGTGTGTCCACCGAGAGGCTCAGCCATGGTCCTTCACTCTTGCGTTGCTCTTCACAGCTTGCTATACAAGCCCCTCCCTTGTTGATGCCACCTGCCCAAGGTCACACAGCTAGGATGGCAGAACGAGACACAAGTTTCAGCGTTCTCATGTCCAATCTGTTGCTCTTTTTCCTGCACCAAGAGGGGGAAGCTGGGGAATCACAGAGGAGGTGGGTCCCCAGGGAGAATGGGAACAGCGGGGAATCACTGCTCAGCTACGCCACCCCAGGTGACCAGCCACACCAGCCAGCTTGGCTTCCTTCAACCCCAGTGAGGAACAATAGCTTCCTGGATTCAAAGTCACAGAACCCAGTACCGACCACAGTGTGCTGAAATGATCCTTTATGTGCCTGCCTCCTTAGCGTGAATGATTGCTTTTGTTTTCTTAACACCTGTCTTTCCACTGAGAGACTGACCCTACCCCATCCCTTGGTGGGATGGTCACTCCCAGGGCCTGACCACCATCTAACTGTGGGACTGGGCCCAGGAGTCAAAGTTTGGACAATAATGGTGTCCGATCTCAGTCCAGAGTGACTGGTCAAAGGTGCATGTAGCCCAGTCTTGGCCAATCAGTTCTTTCCAGTCCATCTTGCTTAGGGACACCAGGGGGGACAGGGTTCTCCTTTCTGGTTGTGACCTTTGACGGTGGAGGCTGGGGGCTGCCAGCAGCTGCCTTTCCCACCAGATGGAGAGGGCCTGGCTGTAGCCCGAGGGAATGAGACAAACATGCCAGGAGAAAGAGGGACAAGCAGAGTCAGGAAAAGGAGAGCTGTGCTCACCCTGTGCCATCCAGGGGTGCCTACAGCAGTATCTCCCCTAGGCTTCACTGTTACCTGATCACCCAATTTCTACAGCAATTCAAGAGGAAGGCCAGGTGTATTTCTTCTGGATGGGCTGCAGAGTTACCAATGGTTGGAATTACCAGAGTTCCTGATTATTCTTAGGATAAGTGAAATGCCCCAAAATCAGTGAATCAGCAGAGCGCAGTGCTTAAGACCATGGTTCTGAAGCCAGATTACATAGCTTTGTGAATTCACTAGCAGTCAGTAGAAATTCGGCTATATTATTTGACTTCCCCTAAGCTTCATTCTTCTTATCTGTAAAATGGGATGATAAAGATATACACATCATAAGTACTTAATATATTCAATATATGTAGGTTATTATTATCGCACGATTGTTATTGTTTTTCGGGCAGAAGGTAACATTACCTGACACGTGTAGTGAAGTTTGACTTTGGTAACTTATTCTTTGTTTTTTGTATTGTTAATATTTTCATTTTAATATTTTTTACATGTATTTGGATTACAAAGAATTGTTGGCCACTAGTATCTGTTACAATTAACATCTGTTTGAAGGCTTACAGTGTGCCAAGTCCTCCACGTGGCTGAGCTCACAGCAAGTGTGGGAAGGGATGTTTACAAGCCCCTCCTCTCAAGGCTGCCTCCCCAGGAAAGGAGCACACTTCATCCAAATGCCTACCAACTTCCAGCCTCTCTCCCTCTTCCTTGTTCCTCCTTAAGGGGAGAGGAGCTAACCCCACAGTCAGCGCTTGACAATCATTTTCTTAGTGGGTGGTGTCATTTTAAAATGACTGGCAGGCGCCCATTCCCTTTCTGTTCTACCTGTGTCGAGCTGTGTGGGACAAGTGGCTGGTCTCATGCACTTGCAGCGTTTCTTTCTTTCTTTCTTTTTTTTAAATAAATTTATTTATTTTTTGGGGGGGGTCTTTGTTGGGTCTTCGTTGCTGCGTGTGGGGTTTCTCTGGTTGCAGTGAGCATGGGCTACTCTTCATTGCTGTGTGCGGGCTTCTAATTGCAGTGGCTTCTCTTGTTGCAGACTACAGGCTCTAGGTGTGCGGGCTTCAGTAGTTGTGGCACTCAGGCTCAGCAGTTGTGGTGCACGGGCTTAGCTGCTCCACAGCATGTGGGAATCTTCCCGGACCAGGGCTCAAACCCGTGTCCCCTGCATTGGCAGGCGGATTCTTAACCACTGCACCACCAGGGAAGTCCCACTTGCAGCTTTTCTATCTACACCTGGTGGAATGTTGAGTCAGGCTACTCCTGGGCCCAGCTGTCTTTATTTCTGGGGGAGAGAGTAGGAAGGTGGGACATAGGCCCATGGCCGAAGTAAAGTTCTCAACACAGTTAACCAAAAGCCCTGGACTGAAGTTACAGATTGCCCAGGTCAATAGAGTACTTTTAACTAAAGTAACCTATGAAGATTCTGGTATATGGGCTTGGCGAATACAGCAAAGAGAGACCGGAGAGAAAAACTAAAGATTGAAGTAATGTAGGTTCCACTCACCACTCACCTGTGAATCTCTGGCCCAGAGCAGAGAGAGAGAAGACCCAAAGCTGCCGTGTCTCCAATCTATTCAATTCCAGTACGATTGCCCTGTGCCATGTGGCCCTCTCACCATACTAACTGATTCTAATGCCGAAGGACAGGGATTTTTCACAAGATATTAGCCTGCAGATGCAAGCTAACTACTTCCTCTGGTGCTTACCAGTGATTTTCTTTTCTGAAACAGGAGGGGAAATTGGTTGTGTTGGACTCACTGTGGGAATGAGTTGCTGAGTGAGCCCTGGAGGGGAGAAGAGGGGAGAAGCATCCCGCACCCCTAAAACAGTACATTACTTGTGCTCAGAGAGGGTGAAGCATCCTGCCCATGGCTGCACAGCAAAGTGGCACAGCCTGGATTCGGACCCAGGTCTGCCTGGAACCACAGCCCATGCTCCTAACCACTTGACTGCCTCTGCGGCCTAATTTAGTAGTTTACTCAATTAAATATTATAGAACCAGCAAGGTTCAGACCAAGGAAGATGGAAGGAACAGGTAACCTCTAGCAGAGCCTCTTACCCAGTGTGGCTCCCCCTATTCTAGCATCTTTAGTGGATGGCCAGCTCACCTCTGTTCAGATACCTCTAGGGATGGTGAGCTTCTCACCTCCCTCCAGGACACCCATCTCATTGTCAGAAATGCTACCCCCTCCTTTTTTTTTTTTTTGCCATGCCACAGCTTGGGGATCTTAGTTCCCTGACCAGGGCTTGAATCCAGGCCCCCTGCAGTGGAAAAGCGGAGACCCAATCCAAAACACTTCCTTCTAATGAACGTCCAGCTCTGCCCTCTGGACCCTACCTAACCTGTCTGCCAAATCCACAAGACTGTCTTTACTTAAGGCCCGTGTCTCCTGGAGGCTTGTTTGTGAACATCTATTGTTCTTTTATGTGCCAAATGCAGAGATACACACAACGCTACTACTGCCCTCACGATGCTCACAGAACAGAGGGGGAGCCAGTTGCAAACAGAGAAACCAACAAATCAGAGGAAGAATAGAGATAAGGGAGACAGGGACTTCCCTGGTGGCACAGTGGTTAAGAATCCGCCTGCCAATGCAGGGGACACGGGTTCGAGCCCTGGTCCGGGAAGATCCCACATGCCATGGGGCAACTAAGCCTGAGCACCACAACTATTGAGCCTGTGCTCTAGAGCCCACGAGCCACAACTACTGAGCCCAGGCGCCACAAATACTGAAGCCCCGCATGCCTACAGCCCATGGTCCGCAACAAGAGAAGCCACCGCAATGAGAAGCCTGCACACAGCAACAAAGAGTAGCCCCTGCTCGCCACAACTAGAGAAAGCCCACGTGCAGCAACGAAGACCCAACGCAACCAATAAAAAAAAAAGAGTTAAGGGAGACACTGCAATGGCGGGGGTACACGCAAGCTGGCGAGAGCAGAGACACCTTCACCGATGCACTCCCAGCACCACATGCAGCTCCTGGCACCCAGCTGGGGTTTAATTAATGTTGAATGAGCAGAAGAGCCAGTGATGGCAGCGAAGAATCCCTTGGGAATGTGTTCTCCAGGCTGGGGCTTGGAGGGAAGAGTCGTATTGAGCCAGGGGGAGACTGAGTCTGAAAAACCCTGGCTTTGCAAAATCCAGATTTACTTTTAACATTGAAAACTTGGGAAATCGCACATTAAAACCTGGACTTGGGGGCCTCTCCTGAAAAGCTGGAAGGTCTTGCAACCTGGAGCCCACAGTTCCTCCAGGTGACCATCTCTCTGTGCTGAGTAGCAGCAGCTCCCTCCAGGCATGAACCTCACTCTCTCCCAATCAGCTGCTCCCACTTACACCTTCCTGCCCGGTCCTCTCAGGCAGCTGTGGAGACTCTTGTATTGAACCCATTCCCCTCAGTGTCCTCATGACTCTTATCTAGAAAGCTTTTAATTCAGTGATTCTCAACATGAAGGATGTGGGAAAGATAGCTTCTTATATATTGGAGAGACTCTAACACAACTCTCTCCCCCGTCCTTCCTCTCCCCACGCACAATGAAAATCACTGTCGGAAGCCCAACCTCACCCCTGCCACGCTGGCAGCGCTCGAGTGTGGAAATTCCACCCACAAAGTTTCCCTGATCCTGCGGGAAGATGTGTAGACTCTCATCTCACACAACAGCATCACCCCCTCCTCTCTGATCATCACTAGAGTTTGTCACTTAGCAACACAGCATCCATGGGGTAGCAACTGCACACCAATTCATTCATCCCTTCGGCAGACATTGACTGAGCTGCTCCCACGCCTGGGACAGGCAGGGACTCAAAAAAGATTTGCTGTGCCAATGAATGAAGATACGGGGATGAATGAGGCCCGAAAGGAGGTCAGACTCTGGAAAACAACAGGTTTTAAAAAAAGATTTGTAATACAGGCCATAATAGATGTGTGTATGCATATGTAAATCCCAAAGACGAAGCCACAGTCCTGTATAGGGAAGTCAGAGAAAGAAGACGGAATAGTTCCTTTACGTCTTAAGAGAGGGGCAGGAGTTTGTTAGGACAGGAAGAGGGAACCGGAGAAACCACATTCCCAGGCAAAGGCAAATGATAGGCAAAGGCTCCGAGGTGTGAAACTGCATGGCAGGTCTGAGGTCACAGGAAAGTTCAATATCAATAGAGCAGAGGGTGTACAAAGATTCCTAAAATCTATATCCACAAAGGTTCAAGCCAGTGCCAACGTTCAGACAACAAGATTAGAGTTCTTTTGAGACACAGGGTAGACTCACATCCCTGCATGGCCCCCTCTGAGCATAGGGCCTGGACTGCCCTGGCCAGGAGAATGTTCACAGAATAAAGCTGAAGAAACAGAGACAGGAAGGGAAAACAGGAACCATCAGCATGGAACCAACCAGCACAGCCAAGATGCTGTCTTGGCGCTTCCCAAATACTTTCTTACAGTAAGTCCCCTACATACCAACGCGAGTTCCATTCCGAGAGTGCATTCGTAAGTCCACTTTGTTAAGTCCAACAAAGTTAGCCTTGGTACCCAACTAACACAGTTAGCTATACGGTGCTGTACTGTAATAGGTTTATAATACTTTTCACACAAATAATACATACATAAAAAACAAACACAAAAAATAAAGAAAATATGTTTAATCTTACAGTACAGTACCCTGAAAAGTACAGTAGTACAGTACACCAGCTGGCATACAGAGGCTGGCCCACAGGTTTGCATCCTTGAACGTTTGCAACTTGAAGGTTCATATGTAGCAGACTTACTGTACTTGTTTCCCTCAAGGTTGTTACATGGCCCCCAGACCCCTCCCGATCTGGCCCTGCCTACCTCCCCACCCTCACGGCGTGCTCCCTCCCTCGTTCTGTTCTCCTTATTCATGCTGGTCTGTTTTGTCCATTCATTAATTGCTTCACTCATTTCCAGGCAGGAAAACAGAGACCAAACCAGCTGTTTGAGCAGGGAGAAATTCATGGAGGAAATTGGTTAAACAGATATTGAAGGACTGAAAAGGCGAGGCTGGAACCCAGGTAACGCAGAGATAGTAGGTGCGGGAAGCAGCTACCTCTCCTGGGCCTGGGAGGACAAGGGCAAGGGCTGGGGTTGTAGAATCCACACACCTGGAGGAGAGGCCCACGCAGCTCGGACTCTTGAGGGTGCTGTCGTGACGGCAATACACCACCCCTCTCGTTTCCTCAAAGCGCCCGTTGTTCCTGCGCACCCCAAGGCTTCCTGGTGCAAGCACCCGAGACTCTCTACCTGAAGGACTTTCTTAGGCCACAGGAACGTGCTGAGCCCAAAAGTGGCCAGTACAGAGGTGCCGGGAAATTAAGACTCCCAGGAGCAGCCCTCAGATGACAGGAGGTGGACGTTAGTGGATAAATACCCCGCTTCCCTAAGCCTAGAGTAGAACAACCCTGAGGACTGCTCTGCACACCTCCCAGAGGGAGTCTGCAATCGAGCCCTAGTTGCCCACAGTGGTACCCGCGCATTAACGTACCCTGTATATTAACTACACACCCCTGTACATCACCTTCCTTTCCTTTCCTGTCTTATTTTCCCACTACTCTTTTTTTTTTTTTAAACTTTATTATTTTTTGGCTGTGTTGGGTCTTCATTGCTGTGTGGGCTTTCTCTAGTTACGGGCTTCAGTAGTTGCAGCACGCAGGCTCAGTAGTTGTGGCACACGGGCTTAGTTGCTCCGAGGCATGTGGGATCTTCCCAGACCAGGGACTGAACACGTGTCCCCTGCACTGGGAGGCGGATTCTTAACCACTGTACCAAAAGGAAAGTCCCTTCCCACTACTCTTATTGGGGTTTCCTGAAACCATTTTCAAAATAAGCTACCTGCTCTCAAATTCTTGCCCAAGGATCTGCCTTTGAGGGAATCTAAGACAAGAAGTTACCAGAAGTGGTTCGAGGAAGTAAGCTCTCACAATGGGATTTTGGAAATGGATCACTTGCCAGCCAAATGGCAACGAGGACCCTGTTACTGATGCTAAGTGGGATAGAGATGACCCTATACATGCTGGACCAGCACACTGACTGACTCTCACCTTTGGTAGACGGGGTGGGGCATAGGTGGAAGAAGCTGCATGGGCATCTACAACAACACCATCACTTGAAAAATACCAGGGTAATGGTTTATTATAAGGATTGTGGGGAGAATTCCCTGGCAGTTGAGTAGTTAGGACTCTGCACTCTCACTGCCTAGGGCCTGGGTTCAAACCCTGGTCAGGGAACTAAGATCCCACAATCTGTGTGGTGTGGCAAAAAACCCCACAAAATTGTGGTGCTGGTAAGCTGTTTTATTGCCGCCCAGAAGGAAGAAAATAATAGGCTCAAGTCAGTCAAATATCAACTCAGAGCACAATGTGAAAGCCAGAAAGTCTCCATAGTGACATTTAAAGAAACCCTCATCTCCTATAGCCAGAGGACAGACAATGCTGAAAATCAGGCCCACGATTTTTTTTTTTTTAATTTATTGGCTGCGTTGGGTCTTTGTTGCTGCACACGGGCTTTCTCTAGTTGCGGTGAGGGGAGCTAGTCTTCATTGTGGTGTGCAGGCTCCTCAATGTGGTGGCTTCTCTTGTTGCCAAGCATGGTCTCCAGGTGCGTGGGCTTCAATAGTTGTGACACATGGTCTCAGTAGTTGTGGCTCACGGGCTCTAGAGCACAGGCTCAATAGCTGTGGTGCACGGGCTTACTTGCTCTGTGGCATGTGGGATCTTCCTGGAGCAGGGATCAAACCCATGTCCCCTGCATTGGCAGGCAGATTCTTAACCACTGTGCCACCTGGGAAGTCCCAGGCCCAAGATTTTATTTATGAGTTACAAAGGAGGCTGGACTCACAGCCCCAGCTAGCCTCCTCTGCTAGGGACTGGAAAGGCAAGGAGTGGGGCTTTGAGGCCTGGATGTGACATTTGAGTAGATGCAGCTGAGAACCTTAAACACCCAGATTCACCATAACCATCCGGGACAGCAGGACTGGCTCCTCCCCTTCACTAGGGAAAGCATCTTCCCATTACCTGGAGACCATGGGAAGGCCTCATCAGAGGCAGATGTCTTACACAATGATACTTGTCCTCCTTGAGACCTGCCCTTTCCTGCCTTTAAGAATTCTAGAACAAAAACTAGGGTCAAGTCTTCCCCAAAGAGCTTCAGAACTTGGCTAATATGTTCCAGCAGAAACAAGGAGAACATTCCTGGGAACGGATACTGCTAGTGATGGACCTGGGAGGGTGGTCCCTGGAATTATAAGGCTGGAATGGGGAGAGTTTATTGACGTGAGGGGAACCCTCTCAAGATTTAGGATTTAATATTCTGGCAAGGACTTCTAGAGCCAGTTCTGGTACCCTTTGGAATGGCCCCTTCAAGCCTGGAAATAGTGATATCCTAAAGAAAATTAGATGGAAATGCTGGTCTTCCTTTGGCAGTGTGAGGAAAGGGTCGACAGCTGAGAGAGGTAAGCATGTTAGGGTGGATTATGTAAACCAGTGAGTCTGACCGTGATCTCTAGAAGACACTGTCTTCACTACAGCAGTACGGAATGTACCAGTGAGAGGTCAACATTGTTAAGAAACTCAATGGTAGCCATTCTCTGTGGGCCAGGGTTTACATAAAAGATGCAGCTGTGTACCTGGGCTCCATGGTGCCAATATGCATGATAGGATTCTGAAGCAGCAGAGGCCAGCGGGTAGCACTTAATCAACAGAGGCGAGACACACACAATGACTGTAACGGGGAACAAAACGAGAATGGTACTCACGTGGCCTTTAATACAGATATCTTGTGGTGATTGACGGCTTTGGCAAATGGCTGATGTCAGGCATTAAATTGGAAAAGCCTAAATGTCTCACCTGTTTAGCAGAAATGAGCTGGTTCTTATGCCCAGAACCCATCAAATGCAGGGGAGGCCAGGTCCCCTCAAGAAAGGACCCTACAATGCCACGACGAGTAGTATATACTTATATATGAATATTCTATAGCTTCTCCAAAAGGACTTTTAGTCATTTACCAGAGTACCTGTACCCTACAGAACAGAGGAACTCCAAGATCTTCTGAGGGCTCAGATACGGGTCTGAGTGACACCGATTTAAGGAGACCCAAATACCATCATGGGCCCCTTGTTTGAATGGGGTATATGGAAGCTGGTGATACCTGGAGTCATGGTCCTCTGGTCATTTCCCAAATCTTTGGGTGAGTAATCAGAATGGATATACTTATTAGCCAGCAGAACCCACACATTTATTCCTTGTTAGAGAGTAAGACCCTTATGTCTGGAAAAGTCAAGGAGAAGTCCCTGAAACCGTTGGCGTACTCCTGCATCAGAAGTACTCCTGAAACCTACATGGAATGGCAGAGATCAGTATCCTGTTTAATTAACCGGTCTAGCCCCTGCAAAAGTCAAATGGATCATGGTAGGTGACAGTGGACTATCATAACCAAATGGTAGCCCTAGTCACAGCTGCTGTGTCAGAGGTAGCGTCGTTCGTGTAATAGAGCAACACAGCCTCTAGCACTTGGCATGTAGCTATTGATCTGGCAAGTGTATTCCTTTCAACGGCCACCAAGAAGGAGGCTCAAAGCAGATTGCATTCACCTGTGATGGACAGCAGGCCACACCCATAGACTTACTCCAGGCCTAAGTTAACTCTTCTGCTTTCCATCATCATAGAGTCCTAAAGAATCTCGATCAACTGGACATTGATCCTACCATATACCACATCATCTTGAAGCTGCTGGTCTGATAGGATGTTAGAATGATCTTTAAAAGGCACAGCTGCAGTATAGCTGCTACAGTCCTCTTACGGGGTCTGTAACTGCTCACAAGGCTGTGGTCAACAGTTATTAATTCCTTCTTCACTACCCACTCTATTTCTTTTGCCCTCAGCCAGGACTCCACCAAGTTAGGGTTCTTTACCTGGTAGAGTGCCTTAAAACTTCATGTCTAAAAGCAATTAAAGAGCCTGTGCTCTAGAGCCCCTGAACCACAACTGCTGAGCCCGTGTGCCACAACTACTGAAGCCTGTATGCCTAGAGCCCATGCTCCGCAACAAGAGAAGCCACCACAAAGAGACACCCACTCACCACAACTAGAGAAAGCCCATGCACAGCAATGAAGACTCAACACAGCCAAAAAAATAAAAATAAAAAATAAAAAAATAAACAATAAAAGCAATTAAAAAACAACAACAACAATAAAAAACACTTCTGAATACCCTGGTGGTCCAGTGGTTAGGACTTTGCACTTCCGCTGCAAGGAGCACAGGTTTAATCCCTGGTCCAGGAACTAAGATCCAGCATACCATGTTCCATGGTCCAAACATTAGATATAAATATAGATATAGACATAGATATAGATGATATAGATATAGATATAGATAGACAATATATATAAATTTTAAAAACACTTCATGTCTAAAGGGTTTGAGTTCTCAGTGGCTCTGCTTTGTTGGGTTGCTTCAATTTCCCATTAACCTTTACTACTCGACATGGAAGTAAAAAGAAGTGCTACATAGAATCATCTGGGTTCCAAACACAGTTTTGCAGCCCCCCTTTGTATATAATAATTTGCTTTGGTAATTGGGGAGAATCACCCCAGTCACTAGAGTAACCTCTTTCTTTACCAATTGGAAAGTGCCAAATGTTCAGATTCCAACTGAATGGAACTGCAGCTGTGTCCCCTAATATTGGGAAATACTCCTCCTTTGGGAACTAAGACCTCCCATCAAGCTTAAAGGTGTGGGAGGAGGAATTGAAAGTAGGTGTAACAGTGAGAGGAACTTCTCCTGTTCCAGACCTTCAAACAGCACCACATATTGACCACACGTGTAAGACAGACTCCCATCCTTTCAGGGTGTTCTTCTCAACTGGCAACAGAACAGAACCTTCATTTGGTTGAAGAACCTTCCATGGTCATTCCCCCATTCTTTCTAGGTGATGGGATACATAGTAATGTTACTGAATTCTGTGATGCATGCTCGCAGCTCCAGTTCTTTTGCTAGGAAGTCATCAATGCACCCTTGATCGGATGCATTGATGTGTGGAATACCATAGAAGTGCAAAAGGCATTCCAAAAGACTATGGACGGTGATGCTGGGAGAAGCACTGCTGACAGGAAAGGCAAATCCTATGCAGAATGCATATTTATTCTAGGGAGGAAGACTGCTGCCTCTCCATAATGAAAGGGGTCCAGCATAACCAGCCTACAAGCAGGTGGCTGGCCGGTCCCCCTGGGGGATGATGGTATACAGGGTGGGGGAGGCCAGTGCTGGTCTTGGCTGTTGGAAGGTTAAACACCCGGGATCAGCTTGCTGAGGGGATAGCCTTGTTAGCCATGTACATTCTCCACCCCTGCCGCGTGGACCTGCTTGAACCAGGGTGGCGGGGAAAAGAGGCTGACTGAGAGCCGCAGAATGCATCATGCTGTCCACTTGGTTACTGAGAGCCTCCTCTACAGTAGATGTCCCATGGAGAGCATCCACATAAGACACAAATATGGGGGACTTCCCTGGTGGTCCAGTGGTTAAGACTTTTCACCTCCACTGCAGAGGATGTGGGTTGGAAACTTGGTCAGGGAACTAAGATCCTCGCATGCCATGTGGCACGGCCAAGAAACTTAAAAAAAAAAAAAAAGGCAGACACAAATATGTCCACACTGTGACGGTTCTGAGCATTCCATCCACATCCCAGATTCCCTGTTATTCATCTTCCAGTCCTGTTCCTTCAAGTCTCAGCCACAGCCCATAAGTCTAAGTTCAGGTCATCTCCATGTGTAGACCATGTGGACAATTAAATATTCTGCTCCAAGTTTTGCCCCTTAGGAGGATTTCTCTTTACCATTGTTTTTCAAGAACACTCATGATTGGGGTTGTAACGTTGACCGGGTGATAGGTGAAAGGGTGATGGTGGAAGGATCAGACTGAAAACACCTGATCAGTCACAAAGAGAGACCACATGGCTTTATGTGACGCATTGGAAGGTTCACAGCACCATTATAAGGATGCCATCAGCAAAACCCAGAATGTGGGAAATTCTGAAAGACAAATGATCTGGTTTCTTACTAAAATTTTTAAAGGAGAGAGAGGAAATGTTACAGATTAAAAGAGTTTTAAGAGACACATCAATCAAGTGCAATATATGGACCTATCTGGATTCTGATGGTAACAAACTAATTATTAGAAAATCATTTATGGGACAATCAGGAAAATGTGAACACTGCTGACTGAATATTAGATGACATTAAGGAATTACTGTTGACTTTTTTTAGGTACGATAATTATATTGTGGTTATGTTAAAAAATGAAGTCCTTAATATTAAAGATTGAATCCTTATCTGTTAGAAATACATATTGAAGTCTATTTATGATTCAAATAGAATGAATTCTAAGATTGGCTTTAAAAGAACCAGGCAGGTATGGATGAAACAAAATTGTATGTGGATAATCACTGATGCTGGATGATGGGTATGGGTTCATTTTATTATTCTACTTTCGTGTTAGCCTTAAATTTTCTGTATTAAAAGTTTGCTTCATTTTGTTTTAATGTATCTTGACCTCATGCTCTCTTTGGCCTCATTTCTCTAGTTTCTCTTCTCACCAAAATTTCTTCAAAGATTAATCACTCCCTCACTCCCGATCTCTCAATTCTCTCTGGTCAGGCTTTCAGCTGTGTCGCTCCTTTGAAATTACTCCAGCCAAGGTCACCAAGGGTGTCCGTGTTACTAAATCCAATGGTCACTTTCTTTTTTGTCCTCCTCTTCCTTGACCTCTCTGTGGCATTTCACACTATTGATCCTTCCTTCTTTCCTGGAATACTTTCTTCCCTTGACTTCTGAGAGACCAATCTCCTGATTTCCCTCCAACTTCACTGGCCACTATCTATATCAATTCCAGTCCCCTTGAATACACTACAGGTTCGCAACTTCCGGATTTAAATCTCTAGCCCTGCTCTCATCCCTGAAAATTCTCTCTCTCTCTTTTTTTTTAATGTGGACCATTTTTAAAGTCTTTATTGAACTTGTTACGATATTGCTTCTGTTTTATGTTTTGGTTTTTTGGCCTCCAGGCATGTGGGATCTTAGCTCCCTGAGCAGAGAAGGAACCGGCACCCCCTGCATTGGAAGGCGAAGTCTTAATCACCAGACCACCAGAGAAGTCCATGAGAATTCTCTTTAAACACCTACCTTTGTGGTGTCTCCACTTGGATATCTCAAAGGCAGCTCAGATGTAACATGGCCAAACCTTATTTTGGTTCCCCCGTAACTGCTCCTTCCCCAGTCTTCCTCATCACAGCACTGCCATTCATCCAGTTTCCCACCCTTGAAGCTTCTTTCTCCTTCAAGATCCCTGTCTAATCCATCAGCAAATCTGGTCACTTCTACCTTCAACTGGTAGAAGGTAGAATCACACCTCTTCTTCCCAGCTCCCCGGCGCCTCTCTGTTCAAGCTCTCACCTGGGCAACCTGATGTCCCAGAAAGCACTGCCAGGGCTTTCACCCATCATTTCAGTCTTTCCACTCCTTCCACTGTTAATAATCTCCTTTATCTCCACTCCTTAACGTTTTAATCTACTCAGTTTTTTAAATGTTTTCTAAACAAACAGTGGGCTTTTCATCAAAAGCCAGTAAGTGTTTCGGGGGCACAGGTGAAATCTGACCTGATGCCAAAGATTTGTTTCACAATGACAGGTAGGGGCAGTGGGTTGAGAGTGAGGGACAGGCAAACCCAGACGGTCAGAGTTGATACCTGTATCTGAGTGGTGCGCACCCGGGAGCTCATTTTACCATCATGACTTTCGCTTGTGATAAAAATTCTCCATAATAAAATTACACAGAAAATCCAAGATTACCAACTTCTCTGTAACTGTGTGGACAGGAACTCTTACCGGGCTTTTCAGGTCAGACCTAGTGGCTGTGATCGCGACCATGTAGCGAGGGCTGACTTATGAACCGCTATTGGCACGGCACCGATCCTTCCCCCAGCTCCAGCAGGGCCGGGGCCCAGGACTCTCCAGCAGGCTCCCGTCTGCAGCGCCCGGCCCGGGCTCGGTGCCTGCTGCAGGCCGGCGGCCAGGACACCTCGGCGGCAGCAGGGCCAGAACGCGGCTCCGCCCCGGCAAGAGGCCCCGCACGTGCAGCCGCGGGGAGCCCGCGCGCCTGCCTCCCCGCCCCCACCGCGGGCACGCGCCGCGCCGCCCGGGGGGTGGGGGCGGCGGGGGGCTGAGACCGCGGGGCGGCGACGGGGGTCAGCGAAGGTTAAGGGTCGACGTCCAGACAGAGCCCGGGGGTGAGGGTGGATGGGCGGGAGTGGGGGGGGGGTGGGGATCTGGAGTGGAAGCCAGGACAAAGGTTGGGAAGCGCAGAGCCCGAGGGCGCGGCGGCCCTCTCCGCCCGGGGCCAGGTGTCGGGGTGTGGCGGGACCGAGCCGGCCGCGGCCGCCCGGGTCTCCCCCCCTCGGCGGAAGCGCCCCGGGTGCCGCGGGGACGCAGGGCCGCCTGCCCGCGCCGAGCCGCCCGTGGTGGCCTTTGTGTCCGGATCTGGGCGCACGACACCGCCGCGGCTTTGCTTTCCCGTCCGAGTTCCCTTTGCAGACTCTCCCCGCCCCCAACCCCCGGGCCCTCCGAGGCCGGAGGAGAGGCTCGATCGTTTAGAAGCGGACGCGGCCCCGGCCCGCGCCGCCTGCGGAAGTGGCGCGGTCCCCGACCCCCGCCGGTCGCCCGGCCCCGGGGCAGGTGTGCGCGGGCCCGGGCCGCACAGCGAGGCGGCGGGCAGGCGGGGACCGGGGTGCCCGGGCGGCTGCGGCGCGGAGCCCCGGCAGAGCGGGCGGCCGGGTGCTGGGCGCTCCGTCCCCATTGTTCGGGGCCCGGGGACGGAGGAGAGAGGACGCCGCCCGAGGGGCAGGTAGCGCTGGCACACAGGATCTGTGTGACCTCGGGAAGCCGCCTCTTTGTGCCTCGGCTTCCTGGTCTGTGTAATGGGCACGGCATTTGTGCGCGCCACCTGCAGTGCTGGGCAGATCGCCCCTGGCCTCCTTGCTCCTGAGGGAAATGCGCGCCTGGCACATCTAGCAAAGGTGCCGTGATACGCTTCCATGACGGACAAACCCAGTTACACAAGTTTTCGCTCCTTCCTCCCATTAAATATTCTGAGGCTTCTGGCGCCGGGCCTGTGCTGGGCGGAGGCTGCCGTGAGGGTAGCAGGCTGGGTCTGGAGAAGCCAATAAAAGAGACTTTCCCTCCTGCCAGGAAGTGGGTCCTGGAAGCCTCCAGAAGCCGGCCTGCCTAGGGCCCTGTCCTGCCCTGGGCCCTTCTGTGTGCCAGGGCCCAGGCTCTCCACGTAGTACCATCCACTTGGAGTATTTGCTCGCTGACCTGGTTTTAGAAAGGCCACGAGACCTGAACACTGTTGGTGCTTCTAAATGATGGTGAGGTTACTCAGTGTAGACTCTGAGAAGCCAGACCCTGGCGCTTCAGTAGGCTGAACTAGACTTTTCTCTTTCCACCTTTGAATTGTGAAGCACACCAAAGGGGCCCCCTTTCCTTTCCAACATTCCTCAGTCCTGCAGTGCTTAGTGCTTCATACCTTCCTGTTTCCCTCAGTCTGTCCCAACACTGTGACTTAGTTGGTCTTGTCCAGGGCCTGTCCCCAGGCTGTTCAGTAAGTGAATATTGAGTGAATGGAAGAAGTCTTTTGTTCCCCTCTGAGTGTTCCCTACAGAGGCTTAACAAATTAATAATCCCACCTGCCATTTACTGAGTGTCTGTGCTGTGCCAGGTTCTACACCAAGTGCTAAGTTCTTGCTCTCCTATAAGAGGCAGCATAGACAGGTCACGTGGGCAGTTCAGCCAGGCCCAAGCTGGATGCTGGCGTTGGATGGACTCTGGAGGCAATGGGCTGCTCAGCCTGCTCAGCCGGGTTTGCACAACTCCACTGTCAGAGCAGCCCCATATTCCTAGTGTGGGGGCTGGAGTCAGTGCTGGCACCTGGGCGGTCATTCTGGAAGCTTGCACGACTGTCAGCTCTGCCAGGGTCCAGGTCCTCCTGATTCTACCCCTAAATGTCCCTCAGTTCCATCCAGGTCTCACCATTTGTCCCCAGATCATCACCCAGAGCAGCCTTCCCCAGTGACTGCCAGTTTTCCCTTTTTAATCCTTCCCTACCCTGCGTCTTCTGGAAAGAGCAAATTCGGTCCTTAAAACTCCAGGGAGCTGGCCCTTTGCCCTCAGAATAAATCCACACTTCTTGGGGTGGCTTACAAGGCCATATTTTTAGCCTGTTCTCCAGCCACCCTGCTGTAGGCTTTACAATGCAGCAAAACAGAACAGTTCTCACTTCCCTGCCTTGCCTCAGCTGGGCCTTCCACCTGGGGTCCCACCAGCCACACCTGCCTCTCCAGGAAGGGCCCAGGGGTCCGCCTGCTGCCAGATCGAAGTTGCCTGTTTGCTATTCTGGCTCCTCTGCAAGGACCTGAGCTCCTAGAGGGCAGGACTGTCATTTCACACAGACCCCCTAATGTCCAGCATCTAGTGTGTGTTGAGTGAATCAAATGAATAAGTGAAAGAAGGGGCTGCAAATGGGGCAGCCTGACCCCATGGGCTACAGTGAATTTCCAAGACACAACTCAAGCAAATAACCCTCACCTGGTTACACTCCACCCAACAGAGAAGACCAAGCGCAGGTCGAGGGTGGGAGCTGTGAATCTGGGCAGCCCCAGGCCTTGCCACAGGGTGCTGCTGAAGGCCAAGTAGGACAGCCAGCGTGTCCCTCCCTCACCTCAGGCCACCTATTGATGGTCCCAGAAAACTGTCCAGCACTGTGTGAGGACACCTCTGGGCCTCCTGTCAGACTCTTCTGCAGAGGACGGGAGGGATGGGATTTAATATTAGTTAACATTTACCACCTGCCAGGGATGTGCAAAAGGCTCTCCATGTATAATTTCATTTACCCCTCACCTTCCCATTGTACAGGTGGGGAAAGTGAAGCACAGAGAAGTTCAGTAACTTGTAAGGAGGCAAAGTGTCAGGAAGTGGCAGTGCTCGGATTTGATAGTAGCTTGACTCTCTCCACTATGATTTGAATTTAGGATAAACAGGTGGGCCTTTCTCGGCTCGCTGGCTTGCAGGGGCCACGGGCCACACCTGGTGATAAGCTGGCCTTCCCTCTCAGTGTGACTGAGAAGCAGAATCTGAGGGAACCCGCAGAAGCGACCTTGTTACCACGGCAACAGCCCTGTCACTGCAATGGTGATTTTGCAGGCAGGATATCAACCATACCAGCACAGGCATCGCCTGAGAAGTTCAGGCAGCACCAAAGTGGCCACACCTGCTGGGAGTCCAGGGCGGTGAGTGGGGCCAGCCAAAGAGGGTGGGCCCAGGGGTGAGGGGCCCTATTACTGTGTCAGGTTGAGGCAACTTCCAAAATGTAGAACATGCAGGACAGTGCCCATTGTGGAACAACTGCTCTTCTACTCAAAAACCTTCAGGGGCTCCACGTGATCTGCCATGATTTACCCCTTTGGGATGAACAGGATGTGGACTGGCCAGAATGTGTTTTCTCACCCTGAAAAACAAACAGCTAAGGAATTCCCTGGCGGTCCAGTGGTTAGGACTTGGTGCTTTCACTGACGTGGGCCTGGGTTCAATCCCCGGGGAACTAAGATCCTGCAAGCCACACAGCATGGCAAAAATAACCCCCCCAAAACAAACAAACAAACAAACAAGCCATCTAGATAAAAAGCCATCTATATTCTAGCTCTATAAATCCTCTCCCATCTGGGCTTGTTTCTCTCCCCCTCCTGCCAACCCCCACCCCCCACGGACCCAGCACAGACCTACTTTAATTTTCACCTTGACCACTGTAGTAATTTCTTCCTTATTCTTCCCCTGGAAGCATCCATTTGCTCAACATGTATTTCTTAGCTGGAGGCTGTTCTTGGAGCTGGGGACTCCACAAAGTCGACCCTCCCCTGTCTCCTGGAACTGGTGGTCCAGCAGGAAATGCACACAACACCAGCCATTGTCAAAGCCCAGTCATGCTGAATGGGAGGATGTGGGGAGCTCAGGTGTCCCTGAAATGCCCAGAAGGACAAAGGTGAGCTAGGGGAGGTATGGGGTGAAGGGCAGAGACATGAGAGGAGAGGCTTGGGGGCTGGGCAGGGCGGGAGCCCAGAGGGCATCATACACATTACAGGGCAGGCAGTGGATTCTGGGCCCACGGAGGGCAACAGGGAGAGAAAACAAGCTTGTCCAAGTTCTAACCTGGCTACCCCACCACGGGCTGACCAGGATAGCCCTGAGACCCGAAGATAACACATTCCAGCCTTGGTCTCCCTTGTAAAAAGGGAGGACTGGGCAAGATAGTCTTTCAAACCTTTGGGAATTCCCTGGCGGTCCAATCCTTGGTCCAGGACTCCAAGCTCTCGCTGCCAAGGGCCCGTGTTCGATCCCTGGTCGGGAAACTAAGATATTGCATGCCGCACGCACGGCCCAAAAAAAAAAGGAAAATTTTTCAAACCTTTGAACAATTTTAAATCCTAGAGAAAGGTCAGATATGCAACACAAAAAGTTTTCTCAGGCTGGAGAAAGACCACCCCAGGCCTCTCTTGCTGCTTCTCCCTAATCCAACCTAGGGTACCTGTGGTTACAATAAAGGGCCCACACCCCTTCCCCATTACCTTGGAATGTTGGACTTTTTATTTTTCAGAGTAAATTGGAAGTTTAATGTATAATGGAATAGAGCTTTAAAATGTCAAATCACTAAAACACTAAAGATACTTCAATAGAAGGTAACTGAAAAAAAAAAAAAAAATCTTGGCCCTACCTTGGAACATTATAACCACAGTGAAAATGGATGAACTGTATCTATATAGACCAACCAGGAATGATCTCTAAAACATGGTTGAACCAAAGAAGGTTTCAGGATGGCCTGTGGAGTATGATCCCGTATGTTAAAGGTCTCACTTTTTTTCCAACTATAAAATGAGGATATAAAATAGTGGGACCTCACAAGTTAGTCGTGAGGATTAAATGAGTTTATGCTCCTATGACGGAACAATATAACATGGTAATCACTCAATAGGTGTTAGGCATTCCTACTGTTCTTAAAATTATTTTGGAAACCGTTGGAAGTGCGTAATCCGCAATCCTAACACGGGTGGGTGACCCAGACCTTATAAACAAGTAAACACTCGCACAAACGTAATTATTAATTATGATAAATGCAAAGCAGGGACAAGTGTGGGAGTCAGTAAGTAAAGGGGAGGGTGCAGGCTTTGGGGCCTCCTACCCAGCCACGGGGATTTAGAACTCAGGAATTAGGGAAAGTGAGACTTCGTGCTGAAGGGAGACAGGTTACTAAAAAGAAGCCGAGAAGTAGACATTATTAGGTGGAGTCTCTGCTTCTTCAGAAAAGAGTGGATGGAATCTTCCCCAATATACAAGTTGCATAATGTCATTTCTAGGCTTAAAACCCCTCCGTGGCTCTCTGACCTAGGGATAAAGACCAAATTCCACGTTTTCCAGCAACATCGGGCCTCGCTCACATCCCCCGTCCGTCTCTCTGATGTCTGGCCCGCGCTGCCTAGCCTTTCCCGCTCAGGAGGGGTCCAGGAATATTCCTTTGGCCCAGACAGCTTGTCCTTGGGGCACACTCCCTCCTCCTTTCTCTCCACTCACCTTAAAGGTGATCTCTCTGGTAATACCCTTCTCTGTGCTTTCTAGCACTTACTGGTGTGGAATGAGACAGGCACTCATTTAACTTGTTCCTATCTCCCTGGTGACAGCAGGGGCTGTTTTGGTTTATTTGCCACTCTGCCCCCGCCCCCCTCAAGTGTCTCCAGAGCCTGGCACATAGGAGACCCTGGACAGACACGTGCTGAGGGTCCACGTCCCCGCCATCCGGCCCATCAACGATACCTCTTGAGTGACCTGCTCCCTCTCACCTGTTTCCTAAAAGACTTTGTCCCTGACATGCCTCCATTCACCTCACTAATACCTGAATAACCTTTGGCTCCATGTGGAGAGACTCCCTCTTCTGCGAAGCCCTCCCTGACCACCCCTCTGGGCTTCCACCCTATGCTGTAATTGTCCTCCTATTGTCACACTGCAGTCAGTACCTCTGCTTCTCCTGGAGCTTAGATTCTAGTGGAAGAAGATGAAAAATGGAAAAACAAACAGGAAAAAATGTATCGTGCTATGGGGAGAAGGTAGGAGGCGGTGTGGGAGGAGAGGTGGCAGTTTAGGGTAGGGTGGTCAGGGGAGTTCTCACGAGAAGACCTGCGGGAGGAGAGGGACTGGGGAGCCAAGTGACATCTAGGGGAAGAGCAGTCCAGGCCCGTGCAGAGACCCTGCTTCAAGGAGTACCGCCAACGTGACTGGAGCTGAGTGAGTGAGGGGCAGGGAGGAGGAGAAGGGGACCCAGACTATGTAGACTCTGAGAATTTTGTTAGGCCTTGGGCTTTTACTCTGAGTGAGGTGGGAAACGTTGCAGGGCTGTAGGGTCAGGAGGGGCAGGATCTGACCTAAAGGAACTTTCACTGCACCTGCCCTGGCCAGGCTAAGTCTGGAGGACAGAGAGAAAAACAGCCCCCCAGGGGCTCCCAGGGCAATGGGATGCCCCCCAGCTGATTCAAATCTGCATGGTAGAAAAGCCCCTCCCACCAGCACATGGATGGACTCGAACATTTTGCCCGACCTGTATAGTGGGTTCTGATAAAGATTTATTAGGTATAAATGATTAAGGCAAGTTCCCTACCAATTTCTTCTCCTTTTCTTTCTCCTTCTGTGTTTGCCTTGCTTTCTTCCAGAAACATTTATTCAAAGCCTATTATACTAGCAGCAGTACCGGATTATAAACCATAGAATATAATATCCACAAATCCGTATTGGTATAAATGAATGAGTGAATAAATATATAAGTAAATGTGGGGGAGGAAAGGACAGCTGTTTCTTACAGAGGATTCCAATTAATAAATGCAGAAGGAATGCAAGAAATAGGAGCTCACCATTAGAACAGCAGAATAACCATGGCCAGCAAGAGCCTCTGATGGATGTGAAAATGAGTGGGAAAAGTTTGAGGAGAAACAGAATATTTGCATTATCTAAAAGATATTTATTAACTACAAAAGGAAAAACAGGGAGTTCCTAGGTGGCGCGGTGGTTAAGAATCCGCCTGCCAATGCAGGGGACACGGGTTCGATCCCTGGCCCAGGAAGATCCCACATGTCACGGAGCAACTAAGCCCGTGCGCCACAGCTACTGAGCCCGCACTCTAGAGCCCGTGAGCCACAACTATTCAGCCCATGTGCCACAACTACTGAAGCCTGTGCACCTAGAGCCTGTGCTCCACAACAAGAGAAGCCACAGCAATGAGGAGCCCGCACGCACCGCAACGAAGAGTAGCCCCAGCTCTCTGCAGCTAGAGAAGGCCCATGTGCAGCAACGAAAACACAACACAGCCAAATAAATAAATAAGATTAAAAAAAAAACTGTCTGATGTAACCATTAACAAAGAAAAAAGAAAAAAAGGAAAAATAATTGGACTGCAGAAAAATCTGGCAGACCCCATCTCAGCCAAGTGATTAAGCTTCACATCTCAAGAATAAGACACACCAACATCATGTACCCCTTGATGTTCCGAAAAGAGGGCCACTTCTGTGTTATGCTTCCCCAGAAGGCATGACCTCCCTCTAATGATGAGAAAACATGAGATACACCCAAAGTGAAGGACATTCTGCAAAACACCTGACCAGTACTCTTCAAAAGTGTCAAGGTCATGAAGATAAGGAAAGACTGAGGGACTGTTATGGATTAGGGGAGACTAAGGTTACATGACAAGTAGATTCAACGTGGGATCCTTGATGGGACCCTAGAAACAGGATGGGGCGGGAGAACACTGAAAAACTGATGAAATCTGAATAACGTCTGTAGTCTAATTAACACTATTGTCCCAATGTTGTTTACTTGGTTTTGATCATTGTACTGTGGTTTTGTAAGATGTTAACCTGAGAGGAAGCTGGGTAAGAGGATACACGGGAACTCTTGGTGATATTTTTGCAACTTTTCCGTAAGTCTAAAATTATTTCAAAATAAAAAGTGAAAAGAGAAAAAATAAGACTATTACAGCGCTGGCACCCAGCTTATAGTCCCTAAACACCACTGCCCTCAAAAGGAATCAGAGCTGCTTAGAGAATGGCTGATTCCAGATCTGAACACAAGAGGATTCTAGATCTGAATGCAAGAAGATTCTGGAAGATCTGGAAACATCAGCTAGCAAAGAGGCTATCAAGATTTACAGGGGGTACTTCCCTGGTGGTGCAGTGGTTAAGAATCTGCCTGCCAATGCAGGGGACACGGTTTGATTCCTGATCCAGGAAGATCCCACATGACGAGAAGCAACTAAGCCCCTGCACCACAACTACTGAGCCTGCGCTCTAGAGCCTGCTTGCTGCAACCACTGAAGCCTGAGCTCTGCAACAAGAGAAGCCCCCGCTTACCACAACTAGAGAAAGCTCAAGTGCCGCAATGAAGACGCAAAGCAGCCAAAAAAAAAGCTGGGTTGACGACATTTCCACAGACCCCAGGTGGGTGCTGGAGAACAAACTCACTATTTTGAAGACTGATCAATAAAGAGCAAGAATGAAGCATTTTTCCTGCCCTTCCTTCAAGATCTATACCTGAGATGAATGAAATAAGTTGATGAAGGGAAGTTTCTCTTCACAGAGGTATTCCAGCTAATAGTAGAAGAGATAATGATCAAATTAGAGGATTTTCATCTTGCAACCCCTCATGAATTTAGGGATCTAAACACTGAACGACAGGCTGCTTGTGTCACACAAAGAAAGACAGCCAGACATTATTTGCTTCCTAATGAAATCACACAACACTGGGACTTCCTAGGTGGCACAGTGGTTAAGAATCCGCCTACCAATACAGGTGACATGGGTTCCATCCCTGGTCCAGGAAGATCCCACATGCCGTGGAACAACTAAGCCCTTGTGCCACAACTATTGAGGCTGTGTGCCGCAACTACTGAAGCCCATGCACCTAGAGCCCGTGCTCCACAACAAGAGAAGCCACGGCAATCAGGAGCCCACATACCACAATGAAGAGCAGCCTCCGCTTGCCACAACTAGAGAAAGCCCATGTGCAGCAAAGAAGAGCCAATGCAGCCAATAAATAAATAATTTTAAAAAAAAGAAATCGCACAACACCTCTTCTGAATTAGTCTTGTCGAAAAACTCTCATTTGAATCAAATCAGGCTCTAGATGAAACTACCGCTTTATGGGAAATACAAAGGGCAGAAAAACTTGTTAAATTATGCCACAGGGATGCAATCAGCAAACTGTGGGATATGGTAGGATAAATTATGTGTTTACAAAGAAAATAAAAAGAGATGGAGGGGGAAACTGTGGCTAAAAGATACCTAAATGACGTATCAACTAATTACATAATGCGGTCCTTATTTTTATCCTGGTTTTTTTTTTTTTTGAAGCAACTGTAAAATGGAAACACCTATGCATATGTGAGACTATGGGAAATTTGAACACAGACTAGCCATGTGATAATATTAAGGAATAATTGTATATCTTTTTTAGATGTAATGGTATTGTGGTATGTATATATACATATACATATATATTTAAAGGCCTCATTTTGAGAGATACACACTGAACTATTTGGAGAAAAAATAGTGTGACAGGGAGGATTTGCTGCCGTGGAATACATCACAGAGGGGTGAATATGTCATGATCAGGCATGGGTCGTGGGTTGTTGGGCTGACAAAGGTTCAGTGTCCTGTTCTATTTTTCAGTATATGTCCAATATGCTATATAATAAAAAGTCTTTTAAAAACACCTGCGATCTACAACCTAGAGAAAACAGCAATTAACATTTTGTAGTCTACCGGTGTTGATTAAAAAAAATCTGTATGTGCTCGTGTATCTTATTAAATTTGGGTTATACAACATATAATCCTTTAGCAACCTGTTTCTATAATATATTGCCATACCAGTGAATACCCTACCAGTGGATAATTTTTAAATCTTTTACACCCTGGGAGCTGCAGATGCAGAGTTAAGCCTGAATTCGCACCTCCGAGGCAGCCTGTGACCTAAGGGAGTGAGCAAACTCACCCCTGTGACTCAGTTTGCCCCTCTCTATAATGGGAACGCCCTTTCTACATCCCAGCTGTACAGTTTCAAGGACAGAATATTCACGTCGCTGCCCAGGCCTCCCTCCCAAGGGAGACCTGGACTTGATTCTACGCAGGGAACAACTGCTGGGGTCCATCCCAGTGGCCTCTGAAGGACAGTGTCGCGTGCAGAGCAGGCACTTCAGTTATATTCTCGAGCTCCACCTCAGCGCCCGGGGTCTCATCGGATTGTCACCACCTTACTGTCCCTCGCATGTTTCTCTGGGCAGTGTCCCTGCCTTCCAGGCTGCATCAGGGACTCCCCAGGGGCCCAGAGCCGCCCCCCACCCCCCACCCCCACCCCCGGCCCTGCCTGTGGCTGCAGTGAGATTTGCAGTCGCCTTTCTAGCTTCCCCCGCGGACCCCCAGCGCCGGGCAGAGGGTCCCGCCCAGAGGAAGCTCTCATCAACGTGTGTTGACTAAACAGGAAAGAAAGCCATCGGCGTGCAGGACCCAGAGTGTGTGTGCTTAATCAAACCCCAGGCGCCAATGCCAACTCCTCAGCCACGCTTTACAAAATGAAGCGAGAGAAGCTGAGGATAAGCTAGCTGGCCGGACTGTTCCCCGCTTTCCTTGGGAGGCGCACGAGGAAGGATAAGGGAGGGGCAGCCAGGCGTGCGGGCTGTGCGCTGGAGGGGCGTGAGCAGCAGGCAGGGCCCCTTCGTCCCGCCACTGTGCCCGTGTCACTGTGCTCCGTGAGTGCCTGGGGTTGAGAAAGGGGGGAGGAAGCCCCGGGAGGGTATCTGGGGCTGGCAGTGTGGCAATCGTGATTGCTCCAGAGCCAGCACTCCCTCCTCGCCCACACTTCCTCCCAGTCTTCCCGCCCCTCGGCCCTGGGCCCGCACCCACACCCGCGGCCTCCCTGCTTCCGGCTTGTTTACCTGGTGGGATGCAGGATGCTGTGGGGGGCGCTCCTTCGGCCTCGCTCAGCCTGGGGGCTCGCGCTATAGCGTGGGAAGCGGCTTTGTGTCTGCTGTAAATGAGGCACATCAGTGCAGATGGTCTCCCCTTTAGCAGAGCTAATGAGTTACTGGGGAGAGGGAGCCCCCTTGTTCAGTTTACAAACCCCAGGGGACGAGTTGCCCAGACCTTAGGACCTGAGCTCCTCCGGACAGGATCCAGACCCACCTCTGTGAGGGTCCCCAGTCTGCAGTACAGAGACTGGCCTTTCAGGAGGGGAGGGGTGGGGGAAGCTTGGGAAATATTTACTGAATGAATAAATGAATAAATGAGTGAACCATGTTACATACAGCTGCAGTGACCACAGGGCAAAGTAGAAAAGAGCAAGAATTCCAAAGTCAAGCAGACAGACCTGGGTTCCAACCTGTTCTCTGGCACGTACTAACTGTGTGACTTGGGGCAATTTGCCTAAAAAGTTCTGAGCCCCAGGTTCCTGTAAAATGGAAGCCAAAAACTCGACCTTGTTTATGAGATTTGTGTGGCATCTTTGTAGGGTATGTGGCACAGAATAGGGTTAATAAATGGTCACTATTGTTGTTAGTATTGTTTACTAATTCAACAGAAGGGCATCAGGCACCTACCATGTGCCGGGTACTTTCTAGGGACTTGGAGATCACTGAACAAAACACAAGACCCTTCTTCTCACAGGGTTTGCATTCAGGCAGAGGAGAAAGAGACAATAAACAAATAAGTAAATGAAGCAGCATGTTGGAACGTGATAAAAGCCAAGAGGAAAAAAAAAGCCGAGACGTATGGGGGATGAGGAGTGAGGGGGTGGGGTTGGATTGTCATTTTAAATAGGATGACAGAGTGGGCCTCACTGAGAAGCTGGCATTTAAGCGAAGATTGGAGGTGAGGGAGACAGACATGCCAGTATCTGGAGGAAGAGTATTCCCACAGAAGGCACATGCCTGAGCAAAGCTCCCCAGGTAAACAGTGTGGAGGCAGGGCTGGGGGTGGGGTGTGGGGAAGTGAGCAGGGAGATGACCTCAGAGGTCAGGCGGCCAGACCCCATGGGCACTGCCGGCCATGGTGAACTTGGCTTTTATTCCAGGTGGAGATGAATTACTGCAGGGTTTTGAGCAGAAGAAAGATGTGATCTTACCTTCTTTTGGATTTTTTTTGTTTTGGTGTCTTTTTTTGTTTGTGGTTTTTTTGGCTGCGTTGGGTCTTCGTTGCTGCACAGGCTTTCTCTAGTTGTGGTGAGCAGAGGCTAGCCTTGGTTGCAGTGTGCAGGCTTCTCAGTGCAGTGGCTTCTCTTGTTGCAGAGCATGGGCTCTAGGCATGCAGGCTCAGTAGTTGTGGCTCACAGGCTCTAGAGCACAGGCTTAGAAATTGTGGTGCCTGGGCTTAGTTGCTCCAAGGGTCCGAGGCATGTGGGATCTCCCTGGATCAGGGATCGAACCTGTGTCCCCTGCATTGCCAGGCAGATTCTTAACCACTGAGCCATCAAGGAAGTCCCCTGACTCACATTTTGAAAGGATAACCTGGGCAGCCAGGTTGAGCATAGACTGAACGCGTTGAGGGGTGAGGCCGGGAGAACAGGTGCAGAGGTCCCAGTGGGGCAGTGATGGCAGTGGTAGTGGTGAAAAGTCGTTGGATTCCGTATTTTGAAAGTGGGGCCAGCTTGGTTTCCTGAAGGTTTGGATCCTGAGTGTGAGAGAGAGGGGAAACCCGGATGTGGGCAGTGCTGAGCCTGAACTAGCAGAAGGAATCAGTTGCCACCAACTGAGACGCTGAAGGCTGCAAGTGAACCAGGTTTGGGAAGGAGATCCAGATTTGGATGTATTAAGATCTAGGTGTCAGACATGTGCACGAAGATATCTAACAGGCTGCTGATGTAAAATTGAGAGTTAGTGCTACTATGACTATTTTCCTCCCCTTTCACACCCAATCCTCATGCCAGCTGGTGAGGAAGGCAGGCCAGGAACTATTCCCTCAGCTTGACTGAATGGAAATTCTACAGAGTACAATTTCAATTCCAACAGAATTGAAAACACGTATTCAAACAAATACTGGTACATGAACGCTCACAGCAGCACTATTCACAATCATCAAAAGTGGAGATAACTCACATGTCCTTCAGTGGAGGAATAGATGTGTAAACTGTAAGATACCCGTACAATTATTATTATTCAGCCATAAAAAGGGATGAAGGACATTGCAATATGTGCTACAAGGTGGGTGAACCTCAGAAACATTATATTAAATGAAAGAAGCCAGTTGCAAAAGACATATTACATGATTCCATTCATATGAAATAGCCAGAATAGTTAAATCTATAGACAGAGAGCAGATTAGTGGTTGCCAGGGGTTGGGGGAAAGGCAAAATAGGGAGTGATCACTTAATGGGCACAGAGTCTCATTTGCAAGTGAAGAAAATGTTTTGGAACTAATAGGGGTGATGGTTGTACAACACTGAAAATGCACTAAATGCCACTGAATTATGCACTTTAAAATGGTTAAATTTAGGGACTTCCCTGGTGGTGCAGTCGATGAGAATCCGCCTGCCAGTGCAGGGGACGCGGGTTCGATCTCTGGTCCAGGAAGATCCCACATGCCACAGAGCAACTAAGCCCGTGCGCCACAACTACTGAGCCTGCACGCCTAGAGCCCATGCTCCACAACAAGACAAGCCACCGCAATGAGAAGCCTGAGATCTGCAATGAAGAGTAGCCCCCGCTCTCCACAACTAGAGAAAGCCTGAGCAGAGCAAGGAAGACTCAATGCAGCCACAAATTAAAAAATAAATAAAATAACATAAAATACAAATTTTTTTTAAAAAGAAAGAAACTAAGAAAAGATCTTATAAAAAATGGTTAAATTTATGTTATGTGAATTTTATCTCAATAATAATAATAATAAAACCTTCTATGAAGAACCTAATGCCAGGCTTGTGGCACCCTGTACCATGTGGTGACCCCCACTGCTATTTTCCTGGAAGCCTGTGAAGGACTCTCACCAGTTCTCCATCCCCCTTCTGAGCAGAGGAGCTCAGAGAGGCAAAGGGATGTATCCACTGCAAGGTCAGTTCAGGGCAACTGGATTTCCCAAACTCCAAACCAGGGAATCTGGTCTGACAAGCATGGGATTCGCATATGAAATCAGCCCTGCCCTGGAAAACCTGTGGCTAGGGGATGCTGGTGTCTCAGGGAAACTGTACTTCCAGGTCTGTTGCAGGTTGAGAAGGAAGGGCTTCTCAGAGCTGCCGTATTTAACCCTTCAGGGTCAAGGCTCCAGAGCTGGAAGGGACTTTTATGGCTCATCTATGAGGAAATGGAAACTACAAAAAGATAAATGCCTTTTCCCAAGTCCCACAGCCAGTAAACGGCTGAGCTGGGACTAGGAGGAAGGGATATAGCAACGTGGATATAGCACCAACTCCGCATCCAGGAGCCTCATGGACATTATCTCAACCTCCCTGAAAAGCAGCCGTTGGCAGCCCCATCTGCAGATGAGATTCAGGGAGGTTTAGGGACCAGGCTGACATCTTGCAGCTCTTAAGAGGCAGGGCTGGCAGCTGAATATAGGTCTACCTGACTCTTACAGTCTGTAATTTTTGCTAGGCCTTTATCTGTCTTGTTCACATGTGGATCCCCAATACCGAGGGAACGAATGAATGAACCAAGCTCTCTCCAATCTCCCACACTTCCATCCAGATTCACCCTGATCAAAGTTAACAGAGGCTCTGGGCCTATCACATGGTTGCCATAGTAACTGAACTTTTAAAACTTTTAGAAATAACAGCTGCAGGCAATCTAGGACAAAACCAGTGAACCCTTCTCTTGCTGCACTAGTTAAGACTTTTCTGTCCAAGCTGATAAAGGTTAATGCAAAGTGGCAAAGAGGAGAGATTCCCTACATACCTTTATTGTTCTTGACCATCCTTGTTGTCCAAGGACCCTTTGTTTGCCCCACCACTGCCACCTTCGCCACAGATCCATGGTTTAAAAAATGGTATCTACTGAGGACATCTGCCTGTAAGTGGTAACTAAACTGTAACCCTGCTCTTTATACATCAACAATTACAGAGCTACCACCAGAGCTTCAGATCAGCAGGAGATAACCACCATCCCCCGCCACAGGGCTGATAGTATTTTAGCCCAAAGTCAGAAACTTGACAGTTTTATTAAGTAGTGCATGCCTGTAGGATTTGGACTTTTTGAAATATGGAAAATAACTTCTTGAGGCTATTCCAAACAAAATAAGAAGTGAAAATGAGGAAATAAACACAGCTACAAAGAACCTTAAAAGAATCGTGATTATTATGCAAGTAAATGAGAAAGCCTGAACTGAATGGGTGGTTTTCTAGGAAACCATAAATTACCAAAATCAATCCTTGAAGTCTATTAACTTTTAGACAGACCAAATATCACGTAAGAAAATGAAAATGTTATTAAGGAGCTATTCTCCCACACAAAAAGGGGGAAAAAGTTACCAAGTCCAAACTTAAGGTGAATTTAACCGAACTTTAATAACCAAAGTTATGAATAAAAATGCCATTCAAATGGTTCGAGACCTTAGAAATAATAATAAGAAAGCTTCTATATATATTGAGACCTCACGTAGTAGATACAGTTCTGAGTGTTGTATTCAATTCTCGCAATAACCCTGTTAAGAAGATAAATGATTGCTCTCATTTTAGAGATGAAAAAACTCAGGCAAAAGGAGTAAATATATAGTTCAGAGTGACACAACTAGTAAGCGGAAGACCCAAATTTGAACCTAGTGAGTTTAGTTCCAGAATTTACTCTCTTAACCACTACGCCAGGTCAACTCTTGCTAATTCCTTTTATGAATATTACACATCAATACCCAAGTCTGTCAAAAATAGCACGAGAGGAACGCCACAGACAATCTCATTTATGGATATAACAGCAAAAACTGTAAACCTAATATTAGCAAATAAAATCCAGCAGTACATACAAAAATTATATACTCCAACCGAGTAGTGCATACCAGGAAAACAGGATGATTCAATATTAGGAATACCATTAATATCATTCACCATATTGACAAATCATTGGAGAAAAATTGCATGAAGATTATTACATAGATGTTGAAAAGGTATTTGAAAAAGTTGAAAAATCCATGCCTGATTTAAAAAGAAAATCCCTTAACAATTCGAAGGGAAGGATGAACCCTTAAAATACAATTACATACCGCACCCCCCAAACACACTTACATATATATACCTCAAGCTGAAAAGCCAACTTGTAAGAATAAAATAATACAAGACTTCTCATTAAAGTCAGGACAAAAGAAGGATATCCACTACTATCACTTTTTAAAAAATAAATTTATTTTTATTTATTATTTATTTACTTTGGCTGCACTGGGTCTTTGTTGTGGCACATGGGCTTCTCTAGTTGCAGTGCACAGGCTTAGCTGTGGTATGTGGGACCTTATTTCCCTGACCAGGGATCGAACCTGGGCTCCTGGCATTGGGAGCGTGGAGTCTTAACCACTGGACCACCAGGGAAGTCCCTACCATCACTTTTATTTGTAATTGTTCCAGAGGCTGTTACCAATGTAATTAAACAAACAAAGATATGAAGATTGAAAAAGTGATGTAATTATTATTTACAAGTGATGTGATCAATTATATCTTATAAAACCTACAAAATTCAAGTAAAAAATTGTAGCACAAAGAGAATTCAGTAATGCATCTAGGTACAAATTTCACATACAAAAAGCAATAGCCTTGGGACTTCCCTGGTGGTGCAGTGGTTAAATCCACCTGTCAATGCAGGGGACATGGGTTCGATCCCTTGTCCAAGAAGATCCCACATATCGCAGAGCAGCTAAGCCTGTGCACCACAACTACTGAGCCTGTGCTCTGGAACCCAAGAGCCACAACTATTGAGCCCACATGCCACAACTACTGAAGCCCTCATGCCTAGAGCCCGTGCTCCACAGCAAGAGAAGCCACCACACTGAGAAGCCTGTGCACCACAACGAAGACTAGCCCCCCTCACCATAACTAGAGAAAGTCCATGTGCAGCAACAAAGATCCAACAAGCTAATAAATTAATTAATTAATTAAAAAAAAAGTTTGAACCATGATCCAGATAAAGTCTAAAAAAAAATCAATAGCCTTACTAGATATAAAAAAGATTGGTTTGAAAATATAATGGAAGACTTACATTTTGACTCAACAATCCCCAGTTCTGGGAATTTATCTTACCAACATAGTCATGCATTCATTCATTCATTTATTCAGCTATTCATTTATTCTGCAATTATTGCTGAATGCTTATTTATTCAGTATCAGATACCTTTGTGAGTGCCAAGAAGACAGGTAAATGAACAAACTGACAAAAGCAAAACAAAACAAACAAAAACAACAACAAAAAACCCTTACAATCTGGTGGTAGGAAACAGATAATAAACAATTTTTAAAGTAAATGATACAGTGTGTTAGAAGATGATGATTGCTCTCAGGATAGGGAGATTGGGAGTGTTGGGTGGTCAGGATGGGCCTCCTGGAGTAGGAAGGAGGTGAGGGGGTGAGCCATGTGAATACGGCCGGGGGGCAGACACAAAGTCCCTGTGGTGGGATTAAGCCTGGTCTCTGCACACAGAATGAGTCATGTGTGTAACAGAAAAAATTCAAAGACTAAGTATTCATCTATAGGGAATCAGTTAAGAAAAGGTACATCTATCAATGGAATACTATGCAGTTATACAAAAGACTAAGGAAGCTCTCTATGATGTGAGATGGGAAGATCTCCAGGATATATTGTTTAGTGGAAAAAACCAAGGACCAGAATAGATTATATGGTATGCTAGCTTTGTGTACCCAAAGGAGGTAAATCAATATTAAAAAGATGTCAATTCTTTCTCAATTTATTTACACATTTAATATGGGCTCCCCCAAAAGAAACAGAAGTTAGTTTTTAAGAGCTAAGAAAATTCTTAAAAAGGAGAGTAAGCAGCAGGGCTAGCCCAACCAGATATTAAAACATATTGTAAAACTATAGTAATTAAAATACTTTTGTATGAGAATATGAGTAGAGATCATAGAATAGAATAGAATATCCAGAAACAGGCCCAAATACACACAGGAAATAATAGATCATGTAATGAATTGTCCTGGGAATGTTGAGTAACTATTCAGAAACAAATACATTTGTATCCTTCCTGCATTACTTACACTAAAATAAGCTATAAATGACTCAAAGATATAAATCTAAAATATGAAAACATAAAAGTACTGGATTAAAAAAAATTTATAATCTTACAGTGGAATGGGCTTGCTCAAGCATGACTCAAAACTCAGAAGTCATCAACTCTGACCACAATAAACATTTAAAATTTTTCCATGGAAAAATGAACAAAATCAAAACACAACAAACCAAGCAATAATTTATCCAACACATAAAACAGACAAATTTCTGTAACATAAAGACAACTCATATATCAAAATGCAAAAAGCTAAGGTCCTATAGAAAAACAGTCCTAGGATATGAGCAGAGTTCACAGAAATGGAAATTAACATGGCTCTTAAATATATTAAAAGATGCTTAACCTCACTTAAATTAAAACTGCAGTGAGATACTATTTAGAATCGATGATTGGCAAAGATAAAAATACAGTAGTTTGATAACATATGTGGCTCATAATCTATTTTCATTAAATAGTGCTGATCTAGATTGAAACAAATTCCCCCTTCAGCTGCTAAGTCACTGAGCTACAGGGCCTGGAGGACGGGTCCTTCCGTATCTACCAGGACCACTGTGGGAGCTGCCCAGCCTCAGTCCTCTGAGGCCCAGGCAAAGATGCTCATCCCACTGTGTCTGTTATTCCCGGTCACTGCCCAAAATATCACCTCTTTTGGCCATCTCTTGTCTCCACACAGCTCTGTAATTCCCCTCTTGTTTTAACCACCCTTTGCTCTCCACCTTCTGAAAACTTTTTCCTTGGCTCTTTGGAAAGCTGATTCTTGGTCAAGAAATCGCCTACACCCTCATTCTTCTCCCAGCACAGCCTAGGGTTTACTCTGGGGCCCAGCAGGTAAGGAAAATGCGTGAAGTGTGAAGGTCGAGGGGTGAATGTCTGTGCCCGCACTGTGTGGTAAGAACTGGGCAAGCTGTTCTCTGGTTTCTGTGCCCTGACCCAGCTCCAGGCTGACTGTCAGCATGGGGGAAAGTGGACTCAATAGGGCCAGACCTTCACATGGTTCAAGAGAGACCAGAAACACTCATATACCGCTGGCAGGAATGTAAAATGGTACAGCTCTGCGGAAACAGTTTGGCTGTTCCTTAGAAAGTTAGACATAGTGTTACCATATGACACAGCAATTCCACTCCTAGGTATATACCCGAGAGAACAGAAATGGGTCACACAAAGACTTGAACATGAATGTTCATAGCAGCAACATTATGTCCAAATAGTGGAAACAACCTGAAAGTCCATCAAGGGATGAATGTATGAACAACATGTGGTCTATTCATACAATGGAATATCATTCAGTCACAAGGACGCATGAAGTACACGTGCTACAATATGGATGAATCCTGAAAACATGCTAAGTGAAAGAAGCCAGACACAAAAGGCCACTAATTGTATGATTCTGCTCACATGAAATGTTCAGAATCGGTAAGTCCATAGAGACGGAAAGTAGATGAGTGGTTGCCAGGGGCTGGGGGAGAAGGGAAAACCAGAGTGAGTGCTAATGGCACATAGATGATGACCATGTTCCAGAAGCAGATAGTGATGCTGATCATACACCTTGACAGACATACTGAAAACCACTGCATTGTACACATGAACATGCTGAAACAACTAAATAGAAAGAGGCCAGCAATCTGGATCTTTGTGAGAGACCTGACATTTTTCACATTGACAATTTTTTTTATAAATAAAGTTATTTATTTATTTATTTATTTATTTATTTATTGGCCAACTTGGGTCTTCGTTGCTACACACAGACTTTCTCTAGGTGTGGCAAATGGGGCCTACTCTTCATTGTGGTGTGCGGGCTCCTCATTTTGGTGGCTTTTCTTGTTTCAGAGCTGGGCTTTAGGTGCATGGGCTTCAGCAATTGCAGCACATGGGCTCAATAGTCGTGACTCACAGGCTCTAGAGCACAGGCTCAATAGTTGTGGCACACGGGCTTAGTTGCTCCATGGTACGTGGGATCTTCCACTGTGTGGGCTCAAACCCGTATCCCCTGCATTGGCAAGTGGAAGTCCCCACATTGACTTAATTTTTGAGCAAGCAAAGCAAACTAGAGTTTGGCCTGTAGGCCACCAGTTTGGAACCTCTGAACAGAAATCACACGCTCCTCTGAAGTCACCCCTTCCCAGCATCCTTCTGTCACTCAGCAGTCCCCATCCCCACTCCTGGCTCCTCTCGCACCTGTCCCAATGCTTCTTCCAGACCATCATCCTTTCCTGCCTCCTCTGAAGTCCTTGCCTCTCAGCTGTGCTCATTCACTGACAGCTCACTTTCTATCTTCCTCTTCCCACCAGTCCCTCCTTTGTTCTTTTTTTTTTTAATATTTATTTATTTATTTAGGTTGCACTGGTCTTAGTTGTGGCACACGGGACCTTCATTGCCGTGTGCAGCATCTTTGTTGTGACATGCAGGGTCTTTAGTTGCACATGTGGGATCTTTAGTTGCACACGCGGTATCTTTAGTTGGGGCTTGTGGGATCTAGTTTCCTGACCAGGGATCGAACACAGCCTCCTGCATTGGGAGCGTGGAGTCTTAGCCACCGGACCACCAGGGAAGTCCCCTTCCTTTGTTCTGCTGTCTTCGTATCCACATATGAGCCCCTACTTTCCAGCTGTTTATTAGTTGCTTGAACGTCTTGTTCTTTGGCCTCAGGCCCATCTTTGACTCCACTCCTGTCCTCCCTTCCTTCCCCTCCCTCTCGGATTCCACAGTTTCCCACCTTGGCTACTCTCTTGACAACACCCTGACTTCTCTCGACCTGCCTCTCTGTTGTAATTGCCTGGAACCCCCAACCTGCGGTCAATCTGATTGCCCTTCCTCTCCCAGGGAGCACCTGGGCCCTGAGCTCTGCTGGAGGAAATCATGGCACCATAGAGTCCAGTGACATCAATTCATGGATGGAGACTGTAACTGGGTCCTCATCAGCTCAACCTGCCACCCTCCACAGTGGCTATGTAAAACCCTCACCACTGGACTTCCCTGGTGGCGCACGGGCTAAGAATCTGCCTGCCAATGCAGGGGACACGGGTTCAAGCCCACGTCGTGGAAGATCCCACATGCTGTGGAGCAACTGAGCCCGTGTGCCACAACTACTGAAGCCCAAGTGCCTAGAGCCTGTGCTCTGCAACAAGAGAAGCCACACAATGAGAAGCCCACACACCACAACAAAGAGTAGACCCCGCTCTCCACAACTAGAGAAAGCCCACGCGCAGCAACGAAGAACCAACGCAGCCAAAAACAAAACAACCCTCGCCACTCTCCCCAAACCTCTGACCTCACCTTCTATCCCACACAGAAGCTGGAGGTCTGCAGACAGGAAATCTCCCATCATCCTGCCACCTGATTGCAACCACCTTCGCCTCCTGAAGGGAAGACGTGTCTGAATGTCTGTCTCCCCAAACTCATATGTTAAATCCTAACACCTAATGTGATGGTATTAGGAGGCGAGGTCTTTGAGGGGTGATTAGGTCACAAGGGCAGAGACCCATGAATGGGATTCATGCCGTAGACACGAGGCTGCAGACGGATCCATCCTTAGCCCTTCTGTCACGTGAGGCAGCACCAGACACCAGATCTGCTGTTGAACTTCCAGCCTCCAGAAGTGTGAGAAATAAATGTTGTGTGTAAACAACTCAGTCTATGGTATTTTACTGTAGCTGCCTGGACGCCTAAGACGCCATCTAAGGCCAGTCCCCCCTCACCGTACGAATGCCACACCCCAAGTCCCACCTTCTTCTCCTAGATGCCCTCTCAGGCTTCTGTGAGCTCTCTGACTCTTTGCCAAGAGCAAACCAAACCCCTCATGTCTCTTCCTCTCTCCCTCCACCGTGTGTCTTTTTCTAGCAACTAACCTCTTCCCTTTCTAAGCTGACTCTTCTTGAAGGAATTGTCTGCACTGGCGGCTTCAGTTTCCGCGTACACCCCTCGAGCCTCCAGCAACCTGGCTTCTACTCCCAGTTCCACTGCACCCTTTGCTGCAGGGCCCCACCCATCTCCTCATTGCTCAATCTAACGGTGCTTCTCAGTCCTGAGCTCACTGGGCTTCTCCTGAGCAGCAGCAGCTAACCGCCTGTGGGCCTGCCCTGTGGCCGGCGATGTGGCAGGTGATGTGGCAGAGGGGCCTGGGGGAACTCACACGCGTGAGTTTAATTTAATCTGGAGGGTCAGAGAGGGCACCCTGGAGGACGTGGCATTGGAGCAGAGCCTGAAAAGATGAGTTAACACTGGTCAAGCAGAGAAGGGGCTCAAAGTCTTTGTAAAAAGTGGAAGGAACGCCCCCAGTTTGTGAAACTGCTAGCGGTTCAATATTCCTGAAGTTGAACTGAGAGACTGGCTATGAAGACTCTGAAGGTCATGTAAAGGGTTTGCTGTTTGGATTTTATTCTGGAAGCAGTGGGAAGCTGCTGAATGGCCTAAAGGAGAGATCGGCGAATTTTTTACGTAAAGGGTCACATTGTAGGTATTTCAGGCTCTTGCAACGTCTCAACTCTGCAGTGTCACACGAAGGAAGCCATAGATAAGACATAGAGAATGCGCTCATGTATGTATGTAAAGATTAAAACTTTATTTAGGGACTTCCCTGGTGGCGCAGTGGTTAAGAATCCGCCTACCAATGCAGGGGACACGGATTCAATCCCTGCTCCAGGAAGATCCCACATGCCATGGAGCAACTAAGCCCATGAGCCACAACTATTGAGCCCATGTGCCACAACTACTAAAGACTGTGTGCCTAGAGCCCGTGCTCCGGAGTGAGAAGCCAGCGCAATGAGAAGCCCCCACTAGCTGCAACTAGACAAAGCACGCTACAACTAGACAAAGCGCGCAGCAATGAAGGCCCAATGCAGCCAATAAATTAATTAAGAAAAAAACCCTTTATTTATGGACACGGAAACTCAGATTTCATATAATTTTCATATGTCATGAAAAACTATTCCTTTGAGTTTTTTCCAACCACTTAAAAATGTAAAAACCATTCTTACCTCCCAGGCTATACAAAAACAGGTGGAAGGTTGGATTTGGCCCGCAGGCTGAAGTTTGCCAACCCTGCAAACCCTGCAGCAATATAATTAGAACTGGGCTTTATTGGTGGTCCAGTGGTTAGGACTCCGCACTTGCTCTGCTGTGGGCGCGGGTTCGATTCGACCCCTGGTTTGGGAGCTAGGATCTCCAAGCCAAAAGAAAAAAGAAAAAAGAAAGAAAGAAAAAAACTGGATTTTAGAATGATGGGGCAGAGTGGGAGTGAGTAAGCTGAAAAGACTGGTCAGAAAGCCATCTGCAAGAAAGGATAAACAAGCAGGTAGGTGGCAATGAGGATGGAGATAAGTGGGTGGATTAGGGAGCCTCTGTGCACAGACAGAGCTTAGAAAGCTCCCCCACTGAGACTTCCCTGGTGGCATAGTGGTTAAGAATCCACCTGTCAATGCAGGGGACACGGGTTTGATCCCTGGTCCATGGAGATCCCACATGCCTTGGAGCAACTAAGCCTGTGCGCCACAACTACTGAGCCTCCGCTTTAGAGCCCACAAGTCACAACTACTGAGTCTGCACGCCACAACTACTGAAGCCCTCGGGCCTAGAGCCTGTGCTCTGCAACAAGAGAAGCCACCACAACGAGAAGCCTGCACACCACAATGAAGAGGAGCCCCTGCTCACCACAACTAGAGAAAGCCTGTGTGCAGCAACAGAGACCCAGTGCAGCCAAAATAAATAAAAAAAAAATCAAAAACAAGAACGCTCCCCAACTTCAGCCCACTCAGAGAGAGATTAAATAGGCGTGGCGTCTCTCCTCACCTCAGCCTCCCCTCACCCCCACCCGCACACCCGGAACGAAGCAAAATCCCTGAAAGCTAGGGTATTGGGCGTAGGTGTCACCACTGACTCCACAAAGCAGAATAATCCCAAGCTAGTTCTGGATAGATCCTCCCCAGAACACATGCTGGGGGCTTCCCATGACCACGAGCCCTCTAAGTGTCCAGTGAGTGCTCACGTGTGTCGTTCACATGGATACTTCGTCTGGATCTAGCGAGGCTTCAAGGCAGAAGGACATCACCAGCCGGGCGACGTGCAGGGAGGCTGTCCTCAATGGCAAGATGCACAGCTCAGTCTTCCTGGATGAAGGTGACAGGTGGCCTGCTGTGCCCACTCCCACTGGGGGTGTGTCCAACAGTCCCAGGAGTTGTTTGGCTTCCTGTGGAATGCGGGCTTCCAGAGAGGATTCTAACTCATGCTCTTCTCCTGGGTCGGGAGGGCTTCACCAAACTCCTCCCAACTCTAACCCCAGATATAATCTCCTTCTCCCAACACAGGTGAAGCCTAACCCTTTATCTCTTCTCTTTCCAAGCTACTGTTGATGAATAAATACCATGTCATTCCCCATCAAAGGGACTGCCTCGCTTGTCTCAAAACCCAGCTGGTGAAAATCAAAGCTCTGGCTCTTGGCCTCAGCACTTCCCCTGGCAGTCTGGGTGGGCCACCCTCAGAACCCCTTGCCCTCGACACCCTCCCCATTTCTTCTTCGTTGTTTTGTTTGTTTGGTCACATGGCATGTGGGATCTTCGTTCCCTGACCACTGGACCGCCAGGGAAGTCCCACCCTCCCCTCTTCATCCAGACAAAATGCCTACAGAATCAGTGCTGAGGGACTTCCCTGGTGGTCCCGTGGATAAGACTCCACAGTCCCAACGCAGGGGACCCAGGTTCGATCGCTGGTAGGGGAACTAGAGTCAGCATGCCGCAACTAAAACCTGGTGCAGCCAAAATAAATCAAATAAATAATAAATACATATTAAAACAAAAGCAAAACAATGCTGAGAAGGGGACTGTGCTTGTTACTCTTTACTGTACCTCTAAGAGACCTAGGAGAAAAATGGACCAGCATTTGGGAGGGGGTGGTTGCTGAGCAGCGCGGAGGCCCTACTTGAGGGTTTTTTTTTTTTTAATTAATTAATTAATTTATTTATTGGCTGCATTGGGTCTTCGTTGCTGCACACGGGCTTTCTCTAGTTGCTGCGAGACGGGGCTACTCTTCATTGTGGTGCGCAGGCTCCTCACTGTAGTGGCTTCTCTTCTTGTGGAACACGGGCCCT
The DNA here is from genome assembly GCF_030028045.1 of Hippopotamus amphibius kiboko. NCBI lineage: Eukaryota > Metazoa > Chordata > Mammalia > Artiodactyla > Hippopotamidae > Hippopotamus > Hippopotamus amphibius. The sequence continues at coordinate 7,838,416 of NC_080192.1, forward strand.
AGGCACGCGGGCTTCAGTAGTTGCAGCACATGGGCTCAATAGTTGTGGTGTGTGGGCTTAGTTGCTCCGTGGCATGTGGGATCGTCCCAGAGCAGGGCTCGAACCCGTGTCCCCTGCGTTGGCAGGTGGATTCTTAACCACTGAGCCACCAAGGAAGTCCCCTGCTTGAGTTTTGTGTAATAAAGTCACAGTGAGAATACTTAGCACGGCTGGGTGGTTAGCAGGTACACTCGGCGGTTCAGCAAGGAATGGATTGAAATGATGGACCATGGAGCCAATCTGAGTAATGACGGACATGAAGATGGGAAAGGTGGTGATGACCAGTTAAAAGATGGAGGGTCAGTGGCTCAGGGGTCCCAAACATGAGGGAGCATTGTCATATCAGGGGACTAAAAAGGAGGAAATATAGTTGGAGGTAGAAGTCCCAGACTAGGGTGTTTGACGTGGGAGGTCTGAAAATGGTGCTGTTTTTGTATGTGACAAGGTCCAGGGCATGACAAGGTCAGCAGTGGCCAAAGAACAGATCCTTGGCAGCATGGAAATCAAGGAACTGAGAGCCTGGGGATTGGATGGCTTGTCTACATGCATGCAGGATTCGTGAAAAAGGAAGGCGGGAAGGAGTAGAGGTGGAGAGAGAGAGACAGGCAGGGAGCCCACGGGAGGAGGTAGAGCACCTGAGAGGAAGGCAGGTGACTTGCAAGCAGGGACATCATCTAAGCGCCTGTGCGCCAAAGGTGTGTGATGAAGGAGAGAGGGACAATGGTGACAAAGAGGCAATAGGAGTATGGAGGAGCATCATCCCACCTCCAGTCCTCTGGTACATGGAGCTTGGAGGAAAAAACAGCCTCCATTTAAGGACTGAGAGGAAGCAGTGTCCTCAGGGGAGAGTCAGGCTAGCAGAGAAGAGGTTGGAGATGGACAGGGTTTTGCCGACGGCAGGCTGTGGGTCCCGAGGCATGGTGAGAACATTTGGCAGCTCGGAAGAGTGTGAGACTGGGGCACGGTAGGGGATGCTCAGAGTCATATGAGGTTGGGGGTCCAGGTGATGAGGGGTGACCTGGGAGACGTGGCTTTGGGCAGCGTGGAGTGTGATGGGCCCTAGTCCTCTGCATGCTCCTCGGACCACTTCTCTGTTGAAATTCCCTCCATAGATGCTCTAACCCAATCCTGTGCTTGGAAGACTGTCTGACAATGAAGCCCCAATTATATCTTCACCTCCAGCCTCTCTGTAGAGCTCCTGGCCTGCACGTGTAATTGTCTGCTGGACTCCTCCACTCAGGTATGTAAAAGATCCTTCAGAATGGAAAGGGTGAACCCACAAATCCTCTCTTCCCCCAGTAAATGGCATTAGCATTCACCCCGTTGCTGAAGACAAAAGCCTAGAACTCACCCTGGAAACCTCTATTTGCTTTATCCTCCTCTATCCAACCCATCACTAAGTGCTAAAAGAACTAGCTTCAAAATCCACCCAGTGCCCAGCATTGCTTATGGCCTTCACTGCTGCTGTCCTGATCCCAGCTGCAGTCACTCTTACCTGGTCCCGGTGGTACAGCTTCCTGCCCATCTTCCCGCTGCCACATCTGCCCCTGTACAGTCTATTTTCATGGAGCAGCAAGAGTGAATTTTCTAAAACATACATCAGAGTAAGTGGCTCCCCTCCTTTGATTTCCCAAACCCCCTGGGATAGAATTCCAAATCCACGACTGCAGTCCTGCGGGATCTGGCCACTCTCTGCCTTCACTGCCCACCAGGCTCACCCTTGCTGGCGCCACCCCAGCCTCTCCGGCCTCCTTGTTCCGCTCAGACACTCACATCCATCCTCAACTCGGGCCTTTGCCTGGACAGCTCATCTTTGCCTTCAGAGCTCTGCTCCCAAGCCACTTCTCTGAGAGGCCCTCCCTGATCTTCCTGCCCCAAACAGCCCTCCCTCCACCCTGCCCCTTTCTGCTTTGTTTTCCTTCACATACATCAGTACATTTAATGTAAATCAATACTCTGCTTATTTGTTCATTTGATGATTTTCTCTCTCCGCTGGAATGGGTTCTTGGAGGTACACGCAAAACTCCATCTTTGCCACTGCTGTATCGCCAGCTTCAAACTGCTCCCAGCTCATCGTAGAGGCTCAATAAGTATTTGCTGAATAAATAGATACACTAAGGAAGGCTCTTTTACCTGATATGGGCTTCAAGTACTCATTTTGAAAACCAGAAGCTGGATATTGGCAGTTGAACTGCATGCATTCCTGCCATAGTAATTCTAATTCTCCCCCAAGGTAATCCATCCTCTGCGTTAAGCAGAGGAGAAAGCATGTGTTTCTCAGCATAATAACAAATGTGTCCTTTTCCTAAAGGGCAGGGGCAACTTTCTGCCTTCCATGGCATTAGCCGCTGTAGTCTCTGAAAAGAAGGAGGAGGCTTGGAGCACCGACCTCCACTCCTACTGGTGGATTGCATTTCAGAGTCCAGGGGGTGGCTGCACCTCAGTGTTCATCTGGCTGAACCCTGGTGGGAAATGGGGGCACTCGAACTTGAGGGAGAAGAAAGGTCATTCTTGTTTGAGAAAATTAATATGGTAGCTTAAGTTCGAGTGGGGATGGAGGTTTTCAAGAGAGAAGGAACCACATGTGAAAAGGCCTCCAGGACGTACGGAGCCAAGAAGACTTGCTCTGAAGTTTGATGTCGCTGGGGAGCTGTGGAAAACACCATGAGGGAGAAGGGGCTCCAGCCAGACCAGGCCAGACCTTGTGGGCCGCAAGAAGAATTTTGGTCTTGGTTCTCAGTGCAAGAAGCAGCCCTCGCAAGAAGATGTGATAAGATCAGTCTGGGTTAAAAAAGATCCTGATGGAATGGATTGGAGGGGGTGCAGGGCAGAGGCAGGGAAACCAGGGCAGCCATTGGCAAATGTCTAAGTGAGAGATGATGGTGCCTTAGACCAGTGGGGAAGATGGAGAGAGATGCATAGATTTGACAAGTATTTAAGAAGTTAAGTTGATGGAGCTTGGCGATAAGTCAGATATAGATGAGGGAGAAGGGAGATCAAAGAAGATGCCCATGGGGAGTTCCCTGGTGGTCTAGTGGTTAGGATCCTGGGCTTTCACTGCCATGGCCCAGGTTCAATCCCTGGTCAGGGAACTGAGATCCTGTAAGCTGCTTGGTGTGGCCAAAAAAAAAAGAGAGAGTGAGAGAAAGACATCCATGTTTCTTACCGGAGCCTAAATGATGTGGTACTGTTTATGAGATGGGGAAGACTTCACAGGAGGAGGCATAGGAAGAAGGACAGATGCTGAACCAGAAAGCAGGAGAGAAATCTGGGGAGTTGGGCATCACAGAAGTCAAGGCAAAAAAAAAAAAAAAAAAAAAGAAGTCAAGGCAGATACCAAAACTGAAGTTACAGAACGTGTGATGGGCTGAGAGCAAACCTTTGCCACATGTATAACAGATTCATCTTGGAAAATATAGAGGATCTTGAAAGAAACAGGAATGACAAACAACCCAATAGAAAACTGGAAAACTGACATGAAAGGGCAATTTGTAGAAGAAAGGATCCAGATTTCCAGTAAATATATGAAAAGGTGTTCAATGTCCCTAGAATTAGAGGAATGTAAATATTATGGGTTGAATTGTGTCCCCACCCCCCAATATATTGAAGTCCTAACCTCCAGTACCTCAGAATGTGAACTTATTTGGAAATAAGGTTGTAATTAGTTAGGATGAGGTCATACTGGAGTGGGTTGGGCCCCTAATACAATATGACTAGTGGCCTCCTTATAAGAAGAGGGCCGGACTACCCTGGTGGTGCAGTGGTTGAGAATCCACCTGCCAATGCAGGGGACATGGGTTCGATCCCTGATCCAGGAAGATCCCACATGCCGTGGAGAAACTAAGCCCATGCGCCATAACTACTGAATCCCACACATTGCAACTACTGAAGCCCGCCTGTTCTAGGGCCAGCATGCCACAACTACTAGGCCCGAGTGCTGCAACTACTGAAGCCTGTGTGCCTAGAGCCCATGCTCTGCAACAAGAGATGCCACCACAATGAGAAACCTGCGCATCTAAGAGTAGCCTCCACTCACCACAGCTAGAGAAAGCCCGCACAGAGCAATGAAGGCCCAAAGCAGCCAACAACAAAAAAAAAAGGAAAGAGAAAGAAAGAAAGAAAGAAAGAAAGAAAGAAAGAAAGAAAGAAAGAAAGAAAGAAAGAAAGAAGAAAGAAAGAAAGAAAGAAAGAAAGAAAGAAAGAAAGAAAGAAAGAAAGAAAGAAAGAAAAAGAAAGAGAGAAAGAAAGAGAGAAAGAGAGAAAGAAAGAGAGAGAGAAAAAAAGAGGGCCATGTGACAACAGAGACCCAGGGAGAATGCCCTGTGGGGACAGAGAATCAGAGTGATACACCGAAGACTGACAACCACCACCAGAAGTTAGGAAGAGGCCAGGAAGAAGCATGCCCTACAGGTTTCAGAGGGAACACCACCCTGCTGACACCTTGATTTCAGACTTCTCAGCTCCTGAACTATGAGACAATACATTTCTCAGTTTTTTTAAGCCACTAGGTTTCTGGTACTTGGTTACAACAGCCCTAGAAACTAATACAGTAAATTAAAATAACATTGAAATGCTTTCTTATTTTTCCCATCAGCTTGGAAAAACAAAAACAAAAATGATAACATCCAGTGCCGGCAAGGACATGAGACAGTTCCTCCCACAACTGCCGGTTGGAGTGGAATTTATAATTGGAGGGCATTTGGCAACAAACCATCAAAATGAAAAAGCCCATGACCTAGAATTTAGCAATTCCTATTCTTTCTGTCTGTCCTGGAGAAATATACATGTTCACAAAAGGGTCATGTATAAGAATGTTCTTTGCAGGAATTCCCTGGCAGTCCAGTGGTTAGGACTCTGCGTGTTTTCACTACCAGGAGCTTAGGTTCAATCCCTGATTGGGGAACTAAGATTCCGTAAGCCATATGGCCAAAAAAAAAAAAAAAAAAAAATTCTTTGCGATACTGTCGTAATGGCACATCCATCCTGTCCACTGGTAGACAATACTTATAAAACTTGTCTCTTCCCAGGGAGGATACACTAAGTTAATGAAGCTGAAGCTTCAGTGTCCCTCACTTGCCTGGGAGAGAATCTAGCAATTTCTCAATGTAACTTTGTAATATTCTTCCTTAAAGAGGTTCCGCCAAATGCATAAGCTTCAGGACCCAAAAAACTTGAACCTGCCCCATCATATTATATGATGCATGGCGACAGTTAAAAAGAGATGAGGCAGACAACTAGAAAGTGGAGGGTTTCACCATGTGCAGGTCTGAATTCTTACAGAGAAGGACTGAAAGTGATGAGTTGGTTTGCCATTTGGAAGTTCCTGGTGACCTGGGTGGGCAATTTCAGTGCAGTAGTGGGTAAGAAATGGCTGACTGCTGGGAGGGAGGGTGACAAAGTGGGGGCCATGAAAGTGGACAGTCCTTTCAAGAAATCTGGCTGAGAGGAGAGATGAGCTACACTAGGAAGTCTCATGAGAGAGGAAGAGGCTTGAGACACTGTGTTGAGGAAGAAGAGCCAGGTAGTGCTGAACATTGAGGCTGAGTTACAGCAATTCTGAAACCATTTGTCATGTGGTTGCTTAGCCTGCAAACACTCTTCCAATTTGGGGCATTATCTCAAGCCCCCATCTCCTATTACAGAAGCAGAAATGGATCAGACATCACCCCTTCCACCCACCCAGAGTAGCTAGCCAAATTTTTCTGAAATATTTGATTTCTACTACCACTTGCTTCAATTAGAACTTCATAAAAATTGGTATTTGATCAGACAGTTTTGTTTGGCACGCTTGCACAGACTTATTTTTGTTGTGGGTTTAATACTAACCCCTATCTTGTGCTCTGCCATCCAGGAATCCAGAGTCCTGAAAGTCTGAGGCTTCCTGGGAAAATCCCTTTCCATCATGAGATAATCCACCAAATAGGAAGATTCTCATAACACTCAACACTTTGAGATTTTGTTCCCTATGTAAGAGGTAAAATGACTGAGACTTTATGCAAGTCCAAGCTTGTCTTTGTTTTTTAAAATTAATTAATTAATTAATTAATTCATTGGCTGCATTGGGTCTTTGTTGCTGCGCCCGGGCTTTCTGCAGTTGTGGTGAGCGGGGGCTACTCTTCACTCTGGTGAGTTGGCTTGTCGTTGCGGTGGCCTCTCTTGTTGCAGAGAACAGGCTCTAGGCACATGGGCTTCAGTAGTTGCGGCACGTGGGTTTAATAGTTGTGGCTCACAGGCTCTAGAGCACAGGGTCAGTGGTTGTGGAGCACGGGCCTAGCTGCTCCACAGCATGCGGGATCTTCCCGGACCAGGTCTTGAACCCATGTCCCGTGAACTGACAGGCGGCTTCCCAACCACTGTGCCACCAGGGAAGCCCCCAAGTTTGTCTTTGACTAACAGTGTGCCCTTAGGCAAGACTCTTAAACGCTCTGAGCCCCAATATCCTCATTTGTAAAGGGGGATAATTGTACTGCTACTGGTGAGCAATCTGGGAGACCTGGGATTGAAGAAAGAGTCAGAAATGGTTCTTGTGAACAAACTGTTATGTTTTATTCCTTGGACCTCAGAAATGGGGACTGAGGGAAGATCAGGGCCTGTGGCCAGGGCAGCCAGCTTTGGAGGCCAGTGCCTGTTGAGCTGGGTGAGTATGAAGAGCCCTGCCCAGTCAAGGGGTGACTCCACCTGCCACCCAAGCTTCTCTGGAGGACAGGTTAAATGCGAATCTTACACAGAGACTTGGGCAGCAGAGAGACACAGAAATCCAGAGATGCGCAGAGATTAAAGCTGAAAGTAAATGTGCTACAGTGGAAGCTTTGAGCACGCTGGACTCATCAAGTAGTAAAGGCAGAGAGACGGTTGATGGTGGTAGTTGCAGAAGCTGTTGGTGCCCTGCCCCACACCCCCTCCGTCCTTCTTACTTTAGCTGCAGGTGCAGGAGATGCTTCTCTGCGTGCACTTTTTACCTCCAGTCCTCTCAGTGCTCTGCTTCTCAGTCCTCAGCCTGAGGGTTTTTTCCTGGAGCTGTGGGGACTTGCTCAGCCCTTGGTGCTGGGCGGCTCAGAAGGGCCCCAGATTTGAAACCTCTAGGGCAGTGGGAGTCGATGGACAAATCCTCCAGGAACACAGTGCTGGGGTGAGCTCTGAGAGGCTCCTCCCAGTGAGACTGAGCCCTGGCTGCCCACAGAGGCTTTCCTTACTTCCTTCTCCCTTTCACTTTCTGTCTTACTTGCCCTTTGCCTTGCTGTGCTTCTGGGAATCTCTCCAAAATAAGCTATCAAGTTCTTGTCTCAGGGTCTTCTTTGGGGGAATGTGAATTTAGACAGTAGAACTGGAAGAGAGAAGCAGAAACAGAAGATCTACTTCAGGTGCTGAGAAACAGTGGACACTTGCTCGGAAACAACCAGATGAGGGCCTGTTGAGACATTCCGGTCTTCCCAGGCTGACTGTGCAGGTGAGGCTGATTTCCATTAGACAGACTTCGCAGTGTGTCTGAAGGAACCTGAGTGAGTCTCCGGTTCTTCCAGCCTGAAGGCACCTAACCAGCCTTCCCCTAAGTATTGTTGCCATTTGTTAAGCACCTACTATGTGCCAGTCTCTGCATCAGGCACTTCTCTTGCATTATGTCTCATTCTCATGACAACTTGCAAGGGAGGTAATATCTTCTTCTAACAAACAAAGCAGTGTGGTACCGGCATGAAGACAGACATGTAGGCCAATGGATTAGAATAAAGAACCTAGAAAGAAATCTTCACATATATGGTCAAAAGATTTTTGACAAGAGTGCCAAGATCATTCAATAGGGAAAGGACTGTGTCTTCAACAAATGGTGTTGGGAAAACCAGATATTGACAAAAAAATGAAGTTGTGCCTTTACCTTATACCATGTACAAAAATTAAAGTAGATCAAAGAGCTGAATCTAAGAGCTAAAACTATAAAACTCTTAGAAAAAAAAATAAGAGCAAATATTCACGACTTTGGATTTGACAATGGTATCTTAAATACAACACACAAAGCACAGGCAACAAAATTTTTAAAAAAAAGATAAATTAGGCTCCATCAAAATTAAGAATGTTTGTGCATTAAGGGACATTATCAAGAGTGAAAAGACAGCCCACAGAATGGGAGCAAGTTTTTGCAAATCATTTATCTAATAAACATTTAATATCCAATTTTTATAAAGAACTCCTACAACCCAACACAAACAACCCAATTAAAAAATGAGTAAAGGATTTGAACAGACATTTTGCCAAAGAAGACATGTGAATAGCCAATAAGCACATGAAAATATGCTCTCCATCAGTAGTTATTAGGGACGTGTAAGTCAACACTACAATGAGATATAGCTTCACAGCCTCTAGAATAGTTATTATTTTTTTTAAATGGAAAATAATAAGTGTTGACAAGGATGTTGCTGTGGGTCAAATTGTGTCTCTCCCCTACCCCTAATTCATAGTTGAAGCTGTAGCCCCCAGTGTGGTTGTATTTGGTTATAGACTCTTGAGGAGGTAACTAAGGTTAAGTGAGGTAATAAGAGTGGGGACCTAATCCGAAGAATTGGTGTATTTTTTAAAATAAATTAATTAATTTATTTATTGGCTGTGTTGGGTCTTTGTTGCCGTGCGGGCTTTCTCTAGTTGCAGAGAGCAGGGGCTACTCTTCTTTGCTGTGCGAGAGCTTCTCATTGCAGTGGCTTCTTTTGCTGCAGAGCACAGGCAGTAGTTGTGGCACATGGGCTCAATAGTTATGGCTCGTGGGCTCTAGAGTGCAGGCTCAGTAGTTGCAGCACACAGGCTTAGTTGTTCTGAGGCATGTGGGATCTTCCCAAACCAGGGCTCAAACCTGTGTGCCCTGTATTGGCAGGCGGATTCTTAACCACTGTGCCAACAGGGAAGCCCTGGTGTCCTTTTAAGAAGAGGAAGAGAGATCAGAGTTCTCTTTCACTTTCTCTCCCTAAGTTCATGCACCAAAGAAAGGACACGGCCGGAAGGTAGTTACCTACAAGCCAGACAGAGAGGTCTCACCAGAAATTGAATTTGCCAGCACTTGGATCTTAGACTTCCCAACCTCCAGACCTGTGAGTCATACATTTCTTTTTATTTATTTTTTATAGGTTTGTAATATTAATTCATTGTGGGTTTTTTAAAAAAAACATTTATTTATTTATTTGGCTGCATCAGGTCTTAGTTGTGGTTTGTGGAATCTTTCATTGCAGTGCGAGGGCTCCTTGTTGTGGCACGCAGGCCTCTTTCCAGTTGTGGTGCGCGGGCTCCGTAGTTGTGGTGCTCGGGCTTAGTTGCTCTGCGGCATGTGTGCTCTTAGTTCCCTGACCGGGGATCAAACCCACATTCCCTGCATTGGAAGGTGGATTTTTAACCCCTGGACCACCAGGGAACTCCCTGAGTCATACATTTCTGTTGTTGAAGCTGCCCAGCCTGTGGTATTTTGTTATAGCAGCGCAAGTGGACAAAACAGATGTAGAGAAATTACAATATATTGCTAGTGGGAATGAAAATAGTGCACTGCTGTGGAAGACAATTTGGCAATTCCTCAAAAAGCTAGAATTTACCATATGATCCAGCAATTCCATTTCTAGGTATGTACCCAGAGGAATTGAAAGCAGGGTCTCAAAGAGATATTTGTACACTTCATGTTCATTGCAGCAGTAGTCACGATAGCCAAAAGATGGAAAAAAAAACAAGCATCCATCGACAGGAGAATGCACAAACACAATGTGGAGTATACATACAATGGAAGATTATTCAGCCTGAAAAGGAATGAATTCTGACACACGCTACCGTAAGGACAAACCTTTAAAACATTGTTCTAAGTGAAGTAAGTCAAACACTAAAGGACACACATTGTATGATTCCACTTACGTGAGGCTCCTGGAATAGGCAAACTCAGAGACAGAAAGTAAAACAGAGGTTACCAGGGGCAGGAGGGAGGGAGGAGTGGGGAGTTACTGTCTAATGGGTAGAGTTTCTGCTTGGGATGATGAAAGAGTTCTGGAAATAGTTGGTGATGGTATACAATATTTTGAGTGTACTTAATGCCACTGAATTGTACCCTTAAAATGGGAAATTTTAGGGGACTTCTCTGGAGGTCAGTGGTTAAGACTATGTCCTTCCAGTGCAGGGGGTGATCGTTCGATCCCTGGTCGGAGAACTAAGATCCTATATGCCGCGTGGCACAGCCAAAAAAAACAATTAAATAATAAATAAAATAAAATTCAGTGAGATTTAAACATCAGTGGTATAAACAAAGGGATAGTTGGCAAATGTAACCTCATTCTTCCTGCATCTTTGCCATGTTTCTCAACAGCTTTGGATGAATAGAGATGCCTTCTGCAGACTCTTGAGAATATAGCTCAGAAGAGTCAGAGAACATGAGTTTGTTGAAGGGGCAGAATTTTTTTTTTTCTTTAAGAAGTTTTATTGAGATACAATTGACATACAATAAACTGCATATATTTAAAGTGTACAATTTGATTTTTTTTTCTTATTAGTAATGTATATATGGCAATCCCAATCTCCCAATTCATCCCACTCCAACCCCCACCTCCACCCCCACCCCCGCTTTCCCCACTTGGTGTCCATATGTTTGTTCTCTACATCTGTGTCTCTATTTCTGGGGCAGAATCTTTAGGCAATATAGAACCAGGCCTTCTGGATTATTCTTTTATGATACTTTTTTTTAAGCTTTTTATTGGAATATAATTACTTTACACTATCATGCCAGTTTTTGCTGTATACCAAAGTGAATCAGCTATATTTATATATATATCCCCATATTTCCAGCCCTCCCTATCCCAGCCTTCTAAGTCATCACCCATCATCGAGTGGATCTCCCTGTGTTATGCAGCAGCTTCCCACCAGCTATCTATTTTACATTTCGTAGTGTATATATGTCAGTGCTACCCTCTCACTTCGTCCCAGCTTCCCCTTCACCCCATCCCCACCCCATGTCCTGTGAATCTTTCTATTATTAGGGCTCCTAAACCTTGTAGGTGAGGTGAGTAACGGACCCATTTCAACAATTCAGATGACGATCAAGGCCTGAATAGTGGAGGCAGAGTGGGCGAGCATGGATCTGAGTAATGTGAAATTGATGTATAGTAGATAGGACATAGTAACCACATGGACATTGCGGATGAGGGTCGAGGTGGCATTAAAGATGACTTGAAGGTTTCTAGACTGTTTGGATGGCAGCATCTCTGAGCAAGATAGAGGCTATCCGTCACAGGAGGAGGAGTTTGGCAGAAAATAGAATAATTATCAAGGCATCTGAAAATAGTTTCATTCTCCTGTAAGTACAGGATGATAGGTTCTACTTTTGTGTCATGGATAGTTTCATGTCTCAGAATGCAAAATGTAGACACGATTAGTTTCAAAAATTGCTACTCTGAGGTTACTCTGAGAAAAGTAGAAGAAAGGGGATGCTGTGGTGAAAGAGACCACGCTGTTTCAGACGTCATCACAGCCTGGGTTTAGCTAGAAATATGGCCTCACTTTTGGGGAGATTTCAAACAGCTCAGAGAAAAGAGGACGCCTCGATGCTGGGGGCCCTAACGGGAGGCAGGTACCCCATCTCTGTTTAGAGGAGTCTGGGGGAGGACCAGCCTCTCCGGTAACTCGGCACTGAGACAAGGAAGTGGGGAGATTGACTGGATTGGGCAGGACAGAGGTTGTCGGAAGGACAGAGATTCGAGCAAGTCTAGCTGAAGCTACCGCACAGTACTGGGATTGGGTCAGAGGAGCTTGTGCCAGGCTGGAAAGAGATGAACAGAGATGCAGATGCACGGTGAAGTTCTAGGCCGTGTGCGGCTCTGCAAGCCGTGGGGTGAAGGCCCAGGTAAGAGGGCAGTGCAGTGGGCTCAGCGGGGGCAAGAGGCCCCTGAAAGTTGTTCCTATTTGGCCCAAATAGGAGGAAAATAAAGGGTATCAAGAGCCAAAAGGGCATCCACTCTTCAGTGAGTTCTTTGCAAAGAAATTGATCATGGGACTTTCCTGGTGGTCCAGTGGTTAAGACTCCGTGCTTCCACTGCAGGGGGCACAGGTTTGATCCCTGGTGGGGGAACTAAGATCCCACATGCCAAGCAGCGTGGCAAAAAAAAAAAAAGAAGAAAAAAAGAAAAGAAATTGATTAAATATGGGACAAAAACAAAGGAGAGAAAAGACAGGCAAAGGACTCAGAAGAGTGTCCTGTTGGCTGAAGAAATGAGCGAAAAATGTCATATGACGGTCAAATGATGGACTTTTAAGGAATGTTTTGAGAATGAATAAGGAAACGGTGTGGGCCTATCTGGTGGGGACAGGAGGAGACAATGACAAGAGCTGAGAACCAAAGACCTAGCCAGTTGTTGGATACGGAAAGAATGTTGGAGAGCTCACAGCGGCAGAGGGGATGTTGGAGAATTAACTGGGCTCAGAAAATGGGCGGCAACCGGGACCACGGCCAAGACAATGCCACAAATCTAGTCTGGGAAGGTGCTGCCTAGTGAGGCTGTTAAACACCGGATGTCACAACGCATTTGGCCGTCTGCACTGGGCCTGGGGTGCTGCCAGTGTACTGCCCAAACCGTAAGGCATGGCAGGTTGAATGTCTCTGGTGGAGGGTAGGTACCCTACCTGGATCCAGCTGCATGCTTGATGGCTACGATGGGATGTGAATTCTGCATCTATCAAGATGGGGATTTCTCCGCTAGTGGAGGGGGCATCAGACCAAATTAAAGACTCGTTTCAGCTTGTAGCAAGGAAACTAATGACAGCATGGGCAGCCAGGGAACTGCAACTGTTTTAGAGAGATGAAGAAGGCCAGGGCTCTGTCAGTGGCGGTGGGGAAGGGAGGAAAGGGTACAGATTGTAGTGAAAGTACAACCATAGAGTGAATAGACTTTAATGATGGTTTAGATGCAGAGGCGGAGAGAAGAGTATCTAAAATGCCTTTGAATGCCTGTGGCTTCAGAAATTGGATGAGTGGCAGTGCCGTTAACCAGACTAGGTCATCCAGGAGGAGGGGTATGTTTTGGGAAAATGACGGGTCAGTCATTTCTGAAGGCTGAGTTTGAAGTGTCTGAGAGGCACACAGCCAGGGAGACAATGGACACATTGCGTGCCATGTTCCTAGACAGTCTCTATGCAGTGGGGTGCTGGTAAATGACTAACAACAGGCTCTCTGGAGAAAAGAAATTCTGATTTGTAGCATTTCCCAATTCTGTGGTGTAAATACAACCACTGTGGCCAATTTCAAGGTACCAACACGAGGTTACTAAGAGTGGATTTGGGAAGAGATGCACATGATCAACTGTCAGGAGCCCACCTGGGGGGTTCCCACATACCATGGTGACTATGCATGAGGCTGAGGTCTCCCAGACAGAGCAGAACCCGGAGAACAGCATCTTCAGGGACAGACTCAAGAAGAGGAGCTGTCGGAAGGAATCTAGGAGAGAATGGGCACATCCAGATCAAGCCCAGATCTGGGCCCTGTCAAGCTCTCCAGAAATGACTTCCACCATTCATTCATTTTAAGAACATCTCCTAGACTGTAAGCTATTTGAGGGAAAAGACTTTGTCTAACTCAGCTGTGTTCTCTGTATAGCACACAGTAGGCACTCAGCCAATAATTCCATTAATGTCGTAGGGAAAATTTATGTCCACCAGTTTTATGAGGCAACACAAGAATGACTGGATTGTGTTACAAGGAGACATTTTGGCTCAATGTAAGAAAAACTTCCAAGCAAGTCCTGCAGATGTAGACACCTCTTGTTCCGTCTGCCCCACACCACTCCCACTCTTCTGGGAACTGTCACCTTACCTTCCAACTCTGAATTTCTCAAGGCCATCACTATATTCTATCAATTAGTCCCAAGTGTGGGCACCTGACACAGCTGGGATTTTTGGAATAAAGGACTTGGAGTTAGTCCCTCTCACGTGGCAGAAACTGTGGGAGAAGAGGTGGCAGAAGATGCATCAGCATCCGAGGTTTTCCTGCCATACATGAAGCTAGTCTTGGGAATTCCCTGGCAGTCCAGTGGTTAGGCCTCCGTGCTTCCACTACAGGGGGCAAACTTTTGATCCCTTGTCAGGGAACTATGGTCCCACAAGCCAGATGGCACAGCCAAAAACAAAAAACAAAAAACAAAAAAGCAGCTTGTCTCTGTGAAACAGCAGCAGGGAGAATCCCAGCAGCAATGCCCCAGTTCTATTCATTCACTCCTAGGTCCAGCTCTTTCTCTATCCCTTTCTCCTATTACAGGACATAGGCCCACGGCCCTCTCATAAATGTCCCGTGACGTAAGCAGAAGCTGGATTCGGATACCCAAGGGTCCGGATGAACACCCAAGCAGAGCTCTCCAAACGTGTGATGCCATCTGTGTGAAAAGTGCTGCGTTCTTCACCTCTAAAGTATTCATGCAGTTTGAATGACCACTTGAAAGGGGCTTAAAGGAGGGGATTTCTGCTGAGGGTGGTAGCCCTAAAGCAACAGCGACGGTAGCCACCTCTCCGTGAGCACTTGCTCTGTGTGATGGCGAAGTGGGGGAGCTGGATTCGATCCAGGTTGGACTTTGAAGTTCTTAATTACCAAGCTAGCGGTTCTCAAACTTTTTAGTCTCAGGATCCCTTTATGATCTTAAAAACTGAAGACCCCAAAGAGTTTTCGTGTGGGTTATAGCCATAGATATTTACCACATTGGAAATCAAACTGAGAAATTTAAAAGATTTTAAAAGAACAAAAACCCATCACGTTAACATAAATATTTTTATTAAAAGTAACTTTTTCAAAACAAAAAATTAGAAGAGTGGCATTGTTTTACATTTTTGCAAATCTCTTTTATATCTGGTTTAACAGAAGACAGCTGGAGTCTCACCTCTGCTTCTTCATTCAATACTATGGTTGAAGAATATAAAGAAAAGGTGGCCTCGTACAGTCTCGCAGTCAGAAGAGGAACTTCGTGAATCTCCTGAACGGGTTTCTGGCACCCCCGGAAGTCCTCAGCCCATACTTTGAGAGCCACTGCAGTAAACTAACCTGCCTCTCAGTTAGACGATATAGCCATTGAATTAGCATTAGAACTGGCAGTTCTTTCCATGGCCAAGGCATTTTAAACAAACTGCAAAGGGTGGTTGTGGGGAAGGAAAGTTGAATTCTCCTGTTAACTCAATTTTAAACGACATTGATTCCCAACTTGAGTCCATAGATTACTCCTTTGCCAGCCAAGGTTACATATTAGATTTTTTTCAAAGTTTACCTTTCTAAACTAAGAAGAGAAAGCAACATGTCATACACAAAGTTAACATTTGTCTAGTATTCTTACAGTTTACAAAGCCTCTTTCTGTGCTCACGTGATGGCATTTAGTCCTTAGCAGCCACTCTACAGAGCAGGAAGAGCTCGAAGCAGAGGCGACTCACCCAAGACTGCCATCAGCAGCCAGACTGTGGACCAGGCTTCCTCACGACCAACAGACGTGCTCGCAGGACAAATCTTCTCTGGCTCTAATGGACAAACATCTCACTTTCAAAAGCTGGCTTTCCAACCGAGGAAGAGGGGGCTCTTATTTATGCTCACTTTTTTCACATACACAAGAGACAGCATCTGTTCTAGAATCCAACTGGATTTTATTTGACACAGAATACAGTATGGCTGCAGGAACAGCAAACTGAAAAGACAAAGCAGAAAAGACACGGTTCTATCTAATTTATAATTAAGTAACAGGAGGGCGGGTCATTAAATGGATAACGAAAATAGCTGAGCTTGATGGAAGAATTTCTTTCTCTAGTGCCCATACCTGAAAGACAAATTATTTAATTAATTCCTTAGTAGCTTCCTGTTTGAGACTATAAAATCTGCTTAAGTATAGCCGCAAATTTGGTTAAAACTTTGAAAAGAAGTAAGTGGCCACAATTGTGCTCCGAGACTGGGTTACGACCCCGGTCGCTGCCCTTTCATCTTACCGGGCCCTGTAACATCTTACTTTCCACCCCCTTCTTACTGCTGGTCTCCCTATAGGACTCAACCACACCCACCTGACTCCTTCCAGTTACCAGGCAGATGCTAGGCAGTAACCGGGAGGCGAGAGGGAGAAGTCAGAGCCCATGGCTGTGAAAGGGAGCTCCACGTGCTGGACTCAGGCAGCAGCTCAGAGAGCATGAACTCTCAGCCTCCCCTATCTGTGGCTGCCTCTTCACCTCAACTCCAGGACTCACACAAGTTCAGGGTAAGGCAAATACAGAGAACAGTAAGTGAACAGCCTTCAATTTCAAAATCTATCAGCAGTTCCAATTACAGTACCCAGTACACTCAGCACTGCAGAAAGAGGACTGTGGAGAAACTAGGTATGGATCTCAGGTCCTTTCTGACCTCCCCAGAAGCCAAAAGTTGGCTGTAGCAAGATTATAAACAAGGGTAGGAAATTTCTTGCACATGTAAATGGATTTTTCTTTTTTAAATATTTATTTATTTATTCATTCATTCACTCATAGGGCTGCGTTGGGTCTTAGTTGCTGCACGCGGGATCTTCATGGCTGCATGTGGGATATTTTAGTCGTAGCATGCAAACTCTTAGTTGTGGCACGTGGGCTCTAGTTTCCTGACCAGGGATCGAACCTGGGACCCCTAGATGGGGAGTGTGGAGCCTTAGCCACTGGACCACCAGGGAAGTCCCTAAATGTATTTCTTAAACCCAAAATCCTTCATTATCATCTTATTTAATCTTTTGTCATGGTTCTTTGTGGACAGTCTGCCTCTGATTAAAATACTTTGTTATGTGGATGGAAACCAGAGCACTACAACTCTGCATCACTGCTTCCTTCCATCAACCAGAAGGGCTACTAGATTCTTTAAGCATTTCTTGTAAGAAATTCACTTAAATACTGTCTAAAAAAGTCCTCACAGGGTAGAGCTCCAGTGTGAATTGTGGGCTGGAGAATAACTCGGAAGTTGTCCATCAGATTAAAGCATGTTGAAATTTGCTTCTTATGAATTTGTTTTCCCAGTGCACTGATAATCATGGCCAGGCAAAGTCACCAGCTGGATAAAGTGACAGTTTCAAAGCCCAACAGGAGGATTCTTCACTTCCCCCACTTCTTAGGCTCAGCCCTGGGCACATGTAATGGGCTATGTGAGACAGTTTTGGTGCAAAACGGAACCTGGAGCCTGCTCTAGGGCACAGCCAATTACAAAGGCCTCCTGAGAACTTAGAAAGGTGCTTCTGCCTTGACATGCATTACATGTCATGGTTCCAGTCAGAATGCAAGCTCCCCAAGGACAGGGAAGGACTGTCTCATACATTTTTATGTCTTACACATTATTTAGCATATTCTTTGCTGAAAGGAGTGTGATGGTATGAAGATATTGAGTATTTGGCAGATTTCTTAAAGAATGAACATGCATTTCACAAGACTTTCAAATTCCTTTACCAAAATAAATAATCAAGTCTAAAAAGAAAATAACTGTACCAACAAGGGATTTGTAAACATTTCACAAACTAAAGAACCCTGTTTATTGTTTTTTAAACATAAGACTATTCTATTTGTCAAAACTCATATTTAAGTAAAAATCCCTCTTTCCATTAAAATTTTGATCAAGAAAATGACTGAAAATTCAACAAAGAGCGTTTCACAGAAAAATATAACAGACAAAAAATATATAAAAAGTAGCCCAACAACTCAAAATTTTAAAAAAATGTAACTGAATACTAATTTTCACCTGTCAGTAGCTAAGACGGAAAAGTTTGATAACAGAACATTGGCAAGAAATGGAGAACAGAGCCTTGTGCTTCACTGCTTGTAGGGACTATGAATTTGTGCATATCCTTGGGAAAGGAAAATCTGACACTATCAAAAATAAAAACATACATAGTCTTTAACCAGAAATTCCTCTTTTAGGAACTACTACTACAGATACAAAAAAATTCTATATGTATATCCACCCAATGTTGGGTTGGCCAAAAAGTTCATTCCATAACATCTTACAGAAAAAGCTGAATGAACTATTTGGCCAGCCCCCAACGCCTGCAAGTACATATATGAGGATGCTCAGGTAAGCCGCTAAGAAGGTCACTTCCAGGAGAGAGATGAGAACAAGGTAAGAGACTCATTTCTGTGGTATACCCTTTGACCGTCTGAATTTCTGAAAATTTGTATGTCACGTTTTATTTACATACTACTACCAATAACAGCAACAGTGAAAATGATTTAGTTGAGATGGTCATAAATACTATGTAAGAATGAACCAGTATGAGCTAAACCAATGAAACGTGACAGTTGGATATAATTCTAGCCCAAAGCAAAGACACCTGACATTAGTTGGTCCCTGGAGCCTTATTACTGATGTGATTTTGGAAATATTTAACAGTTTGCAAATTCTCATATTTTCTACTATCACAGACCCTGGATGGTTGCGAAACTCCAGGCTGCAAGCTTCTAATGCGGGTTCGCCTATGCATTTTCCACAGAGATGAGTCCCTGTCTAAGTAACCAAATGCCAGTTTATGAAACAAGGCCTGTCCCACGTCCCCATCTTCTGAGACTCTGCACCCTCCATCTTCACGTGAGTCCAAGAATGGCACTGACCACAAAGTCAAAACACCCAGAGATACCTACTTTTGGAATTCCCACTCTCTGTTGTCCAACGGACACACCTGCCGTGTTTTGAGCCAGCGGGAGATGCAGTGGAAATGAAAAGCATGCTGGAAGAAAAGATACATTTTATTAAAAGTAATTCTGCGTAGGCTCAGCTATCTACTGACGACTTGCCTCAAGGGCAGTGGGGTGGTTACACACAGGGGCTGGAGGAGAACAATGGAAGGCAACACACAATGGGAGACAAAAGATCAACAAAGGGTTGCATCTTGGTCACCTAAGAGGGTAAGTCCAATGAAACATCATTCGTACAAAAGGAAGAACGCATTTAGGAAGCCTGGTGGGTTTCTAGCAGTGAGCTCTCTTTCCCTAAGGGAAGATGGAGTGCGGCTCCCTGGTCACATTCAGCCTATAGGGGACATTTACTGTCCTCGGACTCACGCAGGGAGGCCCTCAGTCACCCTCGGGTTTCAAACTTCCCCATTCTTGGTCTCAAGCTGCCCTCCCCACCTTGGAGCAAGGAAACCAGGAGCAGAGCTAGTGCATCACCCCTGCCACCCACCCAGACCTGAGATGGGCACCTTCCCGACCTCCCATACCCAGCTCAACTCTGCTCAAAGGACTTTATATCCAGATTTGTTTGTAGATGTACTGCTATGACAACAGCTTGGTACTCAACAAGCCTTTAGTGGGTGAGGGACTGTCTTAAAAAGGAATGAGACAAAAAATTAGGGTAAAAGGAAGTATTACAATGAGCACACTGCATGCAAACAGCTGAAAGAGCATCAAAGGGCTTATTCCATGATCTAGACAGGAAGAAAAAAGGCAAAAGTACCCATAAACAACTGGGAACTGATAGGGAGCGAGGAGTTGGCCTTCGAATTTGGGGAAAAGGAGTCTGTGTGCAGTTTTTGGTGTGAGCTAATGACATGCAGATGCCAATCACAGCACCTCTGCAATGGACGTTCACCCTCCACCCTTGCTCATGTGAGCAGTGTAGGACGGGGCAACAACAAGAGTCCCCTCATCTGAGCCACCATGGGTCAGCTACGGTGGGGACAGGGGAGACGTGCTGACACCCCAACACACCATGAAAGCTTTGGCGGGCTTGGCTGATAACAGCCCTGAACCCTGGTCAGTATGTCTCCCCAAACACGCATGGAACTGAAAGCAGAATCATAGCGTAGATTATCATCTGTCAACTGTCTGTTGACAGACAAGCAGGATTCAGGGACGGAGACTAGAGCCCACAGCTAGCACTGGGGCTACTCAACAACACAAAGACTCTCCAGGGCGATGGCCTGTTGCAAGATCCCTTTCCTCCTAATGCTCACACAGCTCATCATGAAAAAGAGAAAAAACGAAATTTCCAGAAGGCAGAAAGTGGAGGCATTTTTCTCAATCCCCAGGTGGTGGGGACAGGCTCACCTAAGGGCACGTGAGACACCCTTCTCCACCTCCCAGCTGCCCCATCAGGCGCTTTGCAGCAGTACAGGATCCTTGTACTCCCCAGCCAACCTCCGAAGATGGAGGGAAAGAGGGGCTGCAAATGAGGCTGCAGGGCGGGTGACAGCATCCCTGAACGCCCCTGATCCCGGCTTTCTTCCTGTTCACAATCTAAGACATATTAATGAGTACACCGAGCAGTCTCAAAATACACTGCCTAGTGCTTTACACTTTACGGGAAATCTGTAAACATTTATTACCTCACTGTTGCCTCCAGCAACCCTGGCAAGCCAGCATGACGGGTATTATTATCTTCATTTTACAGACAGGAAACTGAAACCCAGACGAGTTAAGTGACTTGCCTAATTCACAGAACTGGTTAGTAGGAGACCCAGCACTAGAACCTGGGACTAGTCCAATGGTTTCAGGCACACCTGCCGGCTCTTCTTGGAGGCAGGCTCTCTAAGCTTGGCTCTCCTGAGCCAAATTTAAGGAGAAGCTCACTCCTTTTCCTCCCACCAAAGGGACAAGGTTCTTAGTATACGCCTGGATGCCAGGGAGAGCAAGGAGCCTGATGTCCTTTGTTCTTCACCCCCGTATAGGACTAACACTGTCCCTGGGCCAACAGGGGCTGCTGGGACACGGCCACGGGGCCCCGACAGCATGGAGACGGTGCCCCACAAGCTGTGGGCTGGGAGGAGAGCCTCACCCTGAGGGAGAAAAGTACTGATAGTTCTCTCCTCAGGAACCACAGCCACCCCAAATTCATATTTATTAACAAAGACGCTTACCAGGTGCGGGAGAGGTGTTCTAAGCACTTTTTTTTTTTCTTTTTTTTGAGCAGTGAAAGGTTTACTGCAGGATCATGCAAGGAGATGGGTGGCTCATGTCCCCCAAAACCCTGAACTCCTCTAAGCACTTTTTAACATAAAGTCTCTTCGTCCTGATTGTGACGTTATGCAGCCTACCATCAGCTCCATGTTACACGAGGCTTAGAGAGGCCAATACCTTGCCTGAAGTTGCCTAGCTAGTAAGTCATAGAGACAGGGAATGGTGGTCTAACTCCAGAGTCTGACTTCTTAGGCCTGTGTCATGCTGGGAGCCCTCCGTCCCCTGGGCACAGGATGCCTGGACAGGACAATTTTAGCTCATATGACTGGGACTACATGGCTATAAGGATGAATTTTTAACGTGCTGGAAATAACATATTTGATGTCTATTATCCTTCACAGCTGTCACTCCCTGGAAGGCTGTACATTCAGTCCAACGATGCTGCACAAAACATTTCTGGCATGAGCCACATTAAAAAAAAAACCCCGGATGGGCCTCCTAGGTGGCGCAGTGGTTGGGAATCTGCCTGTCAATGCAGAGGACATGAGTTCAATCCCTGCTCCAGGAAGTTCCCATATGCTGCAGAGCAGCTAAGCCCGTGCGCCAAAAGAAAAAAAAAACCCCGGGCTTCCTAGGTGGCGCAGTGGTTAAGAATCCGCCTGACAATGCAGAGGTCATGGGTTCGATCCCAGCTCCAGGAAGATCCCACATGCCACGGAGCAACTAAGCCCGTGTGCCACAAAAACAACAAAAAAACAAAAAACCCCAAATCCTAACTTACTACATTTGCCACACTTAAAACACATATACACATGAACACTCTATTCACCTTAGTTCCACAAGACACCTATCCTTTTAAAAATCTGTTAAGAAAGATTTCCACTAACAGAATATTCCAGACTGTGCCACAGGCTTCAAGGGCAACTCCTAAAGATGAGTCCCCACAATGTTACTGACAAAAGTTGGTACATTTTATAATTAAGACAAACTAGTGCCTCTGCAATAACTAATGATTTTTACCCTATAACAGGCCAATAGTACAATGACTTAAAAATCTTTTTTTTTTTTCTTTTAAACTATTTGTGTACCTTTTGGGAGAAAGGTGGGCTAGTCATTTTTTTTCCTAGTTAATTTCAAGACCGGCAAAGGAGGAAAAGTGGTACTATGTTTACAAGCCATGCTGACAGGGAAAGATGTTTCCTTACGTTACAGACTCCCCATGCAACAGTGCACTCTTCCGAAGTAGCGGACGCCTGGTTGGCTTGACACTCTATGCCTGTGGGAACAAGAGCAACAAGGTCACTGGACCCCAGGAGTGACAACCTTTTCACCTACAGCTGCCCTACCTGCACAATTACACGGTGACACAACTGGGGGTGGGGGTAGTGACTTGTCCAAATGACAGTGATTCCTCCTAATCTGGTAAATTTAGCACATTCTCAAAGCCACCTCATAACTCTTACTGTTCTAAGAACTGGCATCGTCTTTCTATTCTTCCTCTCAGGCCCTCACAACACCCAGGTTTGCCACATGAGAGCCCAGCTGGGTGACAAGTTCCAGTCCCTAAAGGAATCAGGCAGACATATGTGAGTCGGGACAGAGTGAGTAAAAGGCGGTGAAGAGGCCTGTGGTAAAGTGCAGAGTGTGCTCTGCATGAGGACATCAAAACTCAAGTCCTAAAAACACTGTCCACACAGCAAACCTGTGAGACCGACGGGTTGGAGGTCTGGGACCACCACTCAGCCATGCTTATCGCCCAAGGTGATTCTGACTGATGAGTGGAGCAAATTACCGCAAATGTATCCAAATATCAGTTTCCTAAAGGGGATGGGGGGGACTTAAATGGAATAAAAATCTGACTGGAATCAAGAACGGACGAGTAAAGCTCTACTGGGGATAAATATTCAAAGAACAGGAATTACTGATGTGTAATTTGCTTTCTCTGCAGGTGGTAACTAAATGGAGTCTCCCTACTGAAGAATAAAAAGCTTCAGGAAAGACTATTTAATAGGAGACAATTACTTCAAAGTTCCATAGGTGGGAAATAGTAAAACTGTAAGAAAGTAGTGCTGAGATGTTAATGTGTATATTTGGTCTTAGGGGAAGAGATAAACCATAATGGTTTTTCCCCCACCCTTCAAAAATACGAAAGGCAAAGAATCTGAAATCACAGAACTTGCTTTTGCTATCCAGATTCACACCACAAAGAGAATAACTGGTTTTCCTTCTGATAAAAATGGAGAATCTACGATCTGTGCTGTATATTCAAGAATGTATTGGGGCTGTGAATGTACCCTATTCAAAGAGATGGCAGAGGAGATAGAATCTGATGTCCTTCAAGTCAGATCCTCTCACTTAGATGAGGACTGTATATTAAGAAATTAGCTAAGTAAGAGGCACATAATGAAACTGTTTCGAGGTACACTACCATGTCTAAATTGTTCTAGGTCTACGTATTTTTAAGGGGCTGTCTTTCTATGCCAAGTGCAAAGTAGGCTCTCAGTACTTGAATAAGCAAACAAAAAACACTTCTATAAATAGAGAGAACGGGGGCCAAATATACATTTATTCTTTATCAGAAAATTCCTAACAAAGAACAAAAACATACTGTACAGCACAGGGCATATAGCAAATATTTTATAATAACTTTAAAGGGATTATAATCTACAAAAACATTCAATCACTATGCTGTACACCTGAAACTAATACTGTAAATCAACTATACTTTAATAATAATAAAAAAAGATCAGAAATAGGATTGCAATCTAGAATGTCAGACAAAAGGGGGTAAGGCATGAAAAATTACTAAAAACAAGTGTAAAATGTTCTCAAAGATAAAGTGTTTTCCAGCTTTTGGTCCAGAGAGTGAGCATAGGGGTTTAGTTATTTGTTTAAACAGGGGAAGGAATTGTTCACTGTCAGCCTTGAGCAGACAAAAAAACAGCACACAACAGGTTCCCATCAGACTCCAGCAAAGGCATAAGTTCATTTCATGTGACTTACAGAGCTTGAAGACTTTTACACTTCAATACAAGAGCACTGCAACCAGAGGACTGCTAAGGAAGCAATGGCTCCTTCTTGGAAGTGAAGAGATTTCATACTTTGAAAACATTGATGGAGCTGTAGTTTTAGGAAAAGACTAACTTATGGGCAAAGACTGGTGTAAGCACTTCTGGATGCCCCCTCCACCTGGAACAAGATTACCTGAGGCAATGGAGAAAATTACACCTAGCAGATTGTGTATTTCAGCAATTCTTTAAAAGAACCAAGAAACAGGGCAATGCAAAGTAAGTAGGAAGCTACAGTAGGGCATATAGTATCAGTCTGGATTCCAAAGAGGAAGTCTTCAGACCAAGAATGCTTTGTGGGTGAATTCAACTGGAGCACAGCCATGATCACTCATTTATTTACGGCTCTGTATATAATTATTCATTTAATGCCAGACCAGAATTTATTAGAAAATGGCCATTGCTAAAACAAAATTCTTTTTTTTCATCTTTAGCAAAAAGTCTTTTTACAGGAATCATAATTCATCTATTTTTGAGAGGAAGACAAATCCAGTTGTGGCAATCAGATTTCTTTTTAGTGTCTGTAATAAACGGAAGGGTATGTTTCATAAGGGTAAAGACCTGACCTCAGCCTTTATCTTGGAGCCTTGCAAAATGCCCAGGATATAAATATTCATCGAATGAATAAAAGACATGACTTGAAAATACTTCAGTTGTTTGTTACAGGAACTCAACGTTCTACCTCTGCACCTGTCATTTAAAATATATGATAAAGCAGGTGTCTAACTAAAAGCCCACACCAACCCCTCAAGCATTCAACACTAAGAGAAGACAGAATATCAATGGCCTTTGTCTGTCACCATGTTCCCAAGAAGTGCATTCTCTTGCATCTAGAGAGCCACACGATGACTTAAATACAGAGGTTAAAAAAAAAAGGATTATATAAAATCATTAAGTATTTACAGAAGAGAGCCCCAAGGAAGTAAAAATTTCTCTGGGCACAACTCCTTGTGAAAATGCACAGTAAGAAATTGGCAAGCACATAATCAAAAACCCCACCCAAGCACATTTAAAACTGCGCATGTGTTTTTCTGTGATGGGTCCCTTCTATCTACATTAAACGTCATGGCAGCTGCTGATCTGTTTTGACTGTTGTGTGAAAAGGTAAACAGGGTCAAAACTCAAAGAAACCAAGGGCAGTAAACTACCAACACACGCCACGACTGCTTTGCAACACAAAATATTTGATTTGTGCTTTCTAAGTTGCAAAGATCACAGATTAATCCCCTATTTTGTTTTTATTATTCACTGAGCAAATATCTAGTGAGAACCTATTATGTACTAGACACTATGCTAGATGCTTAGGGACACAGTGGTAAATAACATGGAATTGTAAAGAACCAACTAAATTAAATGACTGCTACAAAGGAATCTATAGGATGTCTTGGAAATATTTAACAGAACTGTCATAGCTTGTGTTTGTGTGTATGTAAGTACAGCGAGAGCATGTTCAAGGTGAGATCTGAAGACCAACTATGGGTTAGTTCTGCATTGCCCAATAAAGTAGCCGCTGGCCACGTGTGGCTACTCAGCACTTGAAATGTGACTAGTCTGAAATGAGATGCGCTGGAAGTGTAAAATACACTTTGAAGACTTAGTACCTAAAAAATGTAAAATATACCACTTTAAAATACTGATTACATGTTGAAATAAAAATATTTTGGATACAGTAGGATAAATGAAATACAAATCATCTAGTTCTTTTAACTTTATTAATATGAGTACTAGAAAACTTTAAATTACATATGTGCTCGCATTTGTGGCTTACATTTAGATTGGACAGTGCTGAGTTAGACAAAGATGGGGCGAGAAGAGGTGGAAAACATTCCAGCAGAGGAACCAGGATATGTAAGGGCTCTAAACAAGAGCATGGACACTTCAAGAATGGAAAGAAAGTCAGAGGAACTACCAGAGTAAGCAGGAGAGTGGCTCAAGATAAAGCTGAAGAGGCAGGTAAGCCATTTAAAAAATAAGTTATAATTTCAGTTCTAGGAAGCTGAAATTTCTTTGTGCTATTTCTGATCTCAATAACAAACCATTTCAGTACCTGGATGGTACTAGATAGTAACTTCAAGTGTTCCTGGTGTGTTCAACATTCTTGCCCCTATTACTACAAGGATACTAAGTCCATCAACAGCTATAATCAAACCTACTATGTGTTGACCACTATGTGTAATGAAATATGTGGAAATTTAAATGAAATTTCTTTAGAACAATTAACTGCCTACTTAGATGTCGGCAGTGATGTCCTCTTAACTACACTTGGGACTAACACTGAAAATCCATACTCAGGCTTCTTTTCTTCACAAATCTTCCCCAGAAAAAATTACTCTGACAGAACATTTTAGCTCAAAGTTAATTTTCTTTCTTTCACTATTTCTGCCTTTGAGTCTGGTTACAAGATGGGAAATAGAGAGGATATAATCGACAGTACCTCTGTGTCCACAGTTCATTCTAAATGTGGCTTTGCCTTCTTTAGATTGAGCAGATTTATTCTGAGAGATGCGTATGCCTGCAGGACATCATAAAAAACTACTCTATTTCCAACACACACAATGGACTAGATGCAGAAGACCCCAAGTGCTCTGACTGCACTTTATATCTCCTTGTGAAGAAGAAAATTGGTCACATCAGGATAGCCGCAATCTCTGTAACCTTCTCAACTTCCTCCCATCCTCCTCCAATTACTTACAAAGATCCATAATGTGGTTCCTGCAGATGGCACAGTTATCAACCACAATATCCCAGGCCCACAGGGCGACCGCATTCCACTGCAAAGAGAAAAAGGGGGAACAATGCACTCCACTCTCCTGGTAACACGAGCATAGAGAGACACACACACACACACTCTAGGATTTCATGTAACAGTTACTATCTTTTTGGCCACAAGGACCACTAAACAAAAGAGCTTCTAGATGTTACTAACATTACTCTTATTTATTACATCAGAGAGCAAGAATAGGCTACACGTATGCACACCCATCCTCCAAACAGTTGAGTATATGAACACAGAAATGAACGTCATCTTTTAATTTTATTTTTTCCTACAGTTTAGTCAGCCATATCAATGTAAACAAATCAGGAATAATTTATAAGTGCCTGTTTTAGGTCTAATAATCACAAACTTGAATTACTGTGCAGGTTCTCCTGGCAGCTGCAGAAGAGCTCAATTTCTGCATAAATAAATATCTGCTCTTCAAGGCAACTTTGGAAGATCGGAACAGAATGAACTAAGACAATGATTGGATCATAAAACGGGTAATCGTGGGATAAGCTGGATAACTAATTCCCCATCAGTACACAGAACAAGGTCATCACTTAAATCTTACCCGATAACTGCACAACAAACTCTAGAATTCACTAGACTTTTGTTTAGTTCCTATCATCAAATAAACTGTTCTCAACTTTTACCTGCTCAGACTGTTCTATTTAGTTAAGGAAACTTCCATAAGAGTTTATCTATAAGTAGTATTTAAGTAATTCAACCTTCTGGCTTCTGCAATTATAAATATCCCCAAACTCGCTTTCATCCACGAATTTGGTGCCACTTCCCAAACCTTCATCTCTTTCAAGCCTGATTCTCAGTGTCTAGTAACTTCTTCAGCACTTCTCACACTTGGAGGAAAAAAATCCTGCTGCTATTCTTCAATATGGCTGCTGGCTGTAACTGAGTGTGCAGTGGCCACAATGAAACGCCAAAAAGCACTAGCAGGGGGAATACTGTCAGGGTTTAGCCAAGTGTTCCAGGAATAACATCTTCCCTATTTCAGAGTCTTCATTAGGTACAGATTTGTTTTATGGTCGGTGGGAATCGGCGTTTTTCTCCCAAACTGCTGGCAAACAACTATGAGGCATTTCATGCAAAAAGACACGTTCCACATTTCTGCTTTCACACTTTTACCAGGACGTTCGCAACTAGAACTCAACCCTCCCTACATAACACACGATTTGGGCTCGCATTTTCTTCTTAACAAATTCCACCATGATTTTTCTTTTTTTTTGGAAAGGGGGATTCTGGATACGACCACAGGACTGGGGCGGCTGTGTGACAAACCAATAGACCTCTCAGAGGAGCCAAGAGTTACACTCGAGACACTTTAATTCGACAGCGGTGAGGACTAAAGAGGCTAATGGAGGCCTCGATTAGGCGAGGCCCCGATCGGGGTCCTTCATAGGGACCCCAAGCTTCGGACAGGGGCGGGGCACGGAGATCACCAGCCCGGGTCCTCAGAGCCTCCAATGCGGTAGAACCTCAGGTTCCCGGCTTTCGCCGCACTGCCCCATCCTCCACCCACCGCAGCGCTCCGACTCCCCCTTCCACCCACCCCACCCTCTCCTTCCCCACCCCTCCACCACTCCAGTGACAGCTCACGCGCTTGGCTCCTGCAGCCCAGCCGCAACCGCGCGTATCTCAATAAGCACCTCCGTGATTGGCCCCTCAGCCTCCTAACGAAACCAATACTACCACTGACAGTGGGCCGCAGTCACGCCGATCAACCCTAAGACCTGCCCCCCGGCTTCCTTTCGTGGTACCCTGTCCCAGGAACGCCCTGAAATGAAGCCCTTTCCTCCGCGCCTTGGTCATCCTCGGGCCTGCCAGTCAGATCCGCGCCTCTCTAGCTTCCCTGAGGAAGGCGCTGGCGAGACCCAACCTTTTTCACTTCAAAGCGCTTCTTGCCCGCGCCGCTGTTGGTGCCGCTCGGGGTATCCACATCCATCGCTGCCGCCATTTTGGAAACACACGGTCTGTCGCCCGGCTACTGCGCCTGCGCGCTAGCGCACGCCTCGCTCCCCCTCCCGCCGCGGCACCTCCTCCCGCACCCCACCCCTCACTGGCGCGCGAGGGGCAGGTGGGGGCGGAGCATGTGGCCACGCCTCTTAAAGGCGCGGGCGCTGGTTCTCCCCACCCCCCCACCCCGTGTCGGCAGGGAGGAGGCGGTGGCCAGAGCGGCTGGGGCGGGGCCGGGCGGGGCCGGGCCGACGTGAGCGAGCCGGGTGGAAACGTTCGAAAGGACTTGCTCTTGCCGCCCTCCCCCGGGAAGCCCCCGGCCACACTCCCTCAGCTGGGGCGGCGGCTGCTTCCTCCGCTTGGGCCGCGCGACCTGCAGCACCGGCCCCGCCTCGCTTTCCCCGGCGCCGCGCAGCTCCACTGCCCGCGGGTCCTCGTCGTGTTCTTCCGGGGAAGGGGCGAGGGTGGGAGTCCCGTCTCCTACTGCCGAAACCCGAGTCGTCACACTGGTCTTTCCAGATCCTGACCCGCTTCCGATCCCGGCCCGAGGTGCTACCCTCCCTGGGAGGCCTGAGACTCCGTTTGGTGTCCTGATTCCATTTCGGGAAAGACTCAGGATTCGATGGGGAGACCTAAGATTCACCCCAACCCCTGGCCATGTGTCCTCCCCAACCCCTGGCCATGTGTCCTCCCCAGGACCAAACTGAGCGGACATTCTCCAGCCCTGCCTTCACCTGCCCACTTGAAATAGGTGGACGGAGGAGGCTTGGGAGCCTGGGAGATGCCAGCCTCACCCCACCTCAAGTACCAGTACGACCTGAAATGGCATTTAGTTGAGGTGCACGATTTCAGCTTCACTCACTTGAGCACATACTTCCCATTGCTCACTTGGTCATGTTTCTCCTTAATTTCCATCCTCTTTCCTCTCGTTGCGCTATGATCACATCTGCAGTCACTGTACTTCTTGAAGTATTTGTGTGAGGCATTTGTCACTTATCTTACTGGTCATTCCTTCCCAGCCAAAGCACCTGTATTTTCTGGCACCCTCCCGTTTCTAGACCAGGCCCCCCTTCTTTCATCTCTGACCTTGCAGAGGTATGAATCTGCTACATCACTCTTAAATCTTGTATTGGCTTATTTCAAATCTCATATTTTCTATTAAAGGAAAATAGCAGAGTGATGGATTGTATTGACTCCATTGTTAAACCAGAAGTAGGGTTTGTTTCCTTGTCTTAATCATAAACAAGAACAACACATCTGTGAAAACACCACCAACAGCTTTAAACAGACTAGAATAGAGAAAAATTGTGTGAGATCTTAAAGCATTATAGGAAACTTACAACGTTTTTCTAAGCCCAAGTTTTGTTGAATTAATGATTCCATGTTATAAGTTATGTCACCTTATTTATTGTGCTTCTGCAGAAACAGTAGAAACCCAGAGTAAATTAAGGGTTTCTAGTAAATCGAGCACATATTTATCCTTCATTCAACAAATTCATTGAGTATGTACCAGGTCTTGTTATAAATAGGAGAGACACTGTGATGAAGAAGTCAAACTCCCCGTAGTGAAATAATACACAAGTCAACAAATAAACATATCAAAGACTTCCCTGGTGGAGCCGTGCATGAGAATCTGCCTGCCAATGCAGGGGACATGGGTTCGAGCCCTGGGCGGGGAAGATCCCACATGCCTTGGAGCAACTAAGCCTGTGCACCACAACTACTGAGCCTGCGCTCTAGAGCCTGTAAGCCACAACTACAGAAAGCCTGCATGCAGCAACGAAGAACCAAAAAACCCAAAAAACAAAACAAAACAAAAACATTTAAAAAAAATCAAAAAATATCAGGTATCAAAAGTGCAGGCAAAGTCATGAGGCTGAAGGGGAGATGGAAGCAACATTAAATTGGGTGGTTAGATAAGGCCCTTAAGAGGAATAACATCTCAGCTGAAGTCTTTACAAGGGCTTCTGCCTTTTTTTTTAATAAATTTATTTATTTATTTAATTTATTTATTGGCAGTGTTGGGTCTTTGTTACTGCGCGCGGGCTTTCTCAATTGCAGTGAGTGGGGGCTACTCTTCATTGTGTGGTGCACGGGTTTCTTGTGCTGTGGCTTCTCTTATTGTGGAGCACGGGCTATAGGCTCTCGGGCTTCAGTAGTTGTGGCACACAGCCTCAGTAGTTGTGGTTCACAGGCTCTAGCGCTCAGGCTCAGTAGTTGTGGCGGTCGGGGCTTAGCTGCTCCACAGTATGTGGGATCTTCCAGGACCAGGGCTGGAACCTGTGTCCCCTTCATTGGCAGGCGGGTTCTTAACCACTGCGCCACTAGGGAAGTCCGAGGGGTTCATTTTAATGTACTTTTCTTCTTTTCTTTAATGGTACAAGTACCTTCTAACATATTTTTTCATTTACTCATTTATTAGGTTTGTTTTTTGTGTGTTCCACCAAGAGAGGGGATTTTTTATTGTTTTCTTTATTGGTAACAGATTCTCCTAGAACAGTACTTGGTAAGTTGTAGGTGCTCAGTATGTGCTGAATGAATAAATTTGAAGCTTATTGAGCAAGGGGAGTGTGGTAAGAGATGTCGGACAGGCAGACAGGGGCCAGATCACGTAGAGATTTTATTGCAGATATTATGGGAAGGCATTGGAGGAATAAAGTAGGGGAGAGGACTAACAGTGACATAATCTTATTTAAGTTTTTTTAAGTTTTTAAGCTTTGTAGGAAGAAGGTATTGTAGAGATACAAGAGAGGAAGCAGCAAGAATTTACAAGTTGTTTGTTTTGTAAAGAGCTACAGTGGGGCAGTTCCATTAAGCTATGAAAACCTCATGTGCTGATCTCTCCTTTGGAGATTTATCTTGCTATGATGATTGGTCATGGTGTTCTATATACTAGATCCTGCTGCATAAACCTAAGAAAACTTTGTAGACCCCATACAGATTCCTATCCTTCATAATTTTACTTTAGTTCTATTCAGTTAATCCATCCATTCATCATTCAACAAATATTTCTAAAATATCCACAGAACCTGCTGTGTGTCAACTATACCATACTGATCTAGATAAAAAGGTATCTGATATTTTGCGTACTTGCAAAAGTCCCCTTTCATCATTGAACTTTTGATGTGTAGCAAGAGAGGCGATAGTCAGTTAATGATAATTCCAGTGAATTTTAGGAAAGAGGAAGTAGGGTGCCTTGAAGCAGAAGGACAGTCTGGAGGGTGGGGGAAGTCCTCTTAGAGGAAATGGTTTGAGATTGAAGGAGAGCCAGACAAAAAGGAGTGGATGCAGTGGTATGCTGGTTAATGTTAAAAAAAAAAAAAAAAAAAAAAAAAAGCAGCCCTGATTTGTAGCTTTAGCAGTCAGAATACAAAGTTCCTGAAAGTTTAACAACTGCTCCTGTAAGATGACGCAAGCTGGCTCCAGCATTCACACACACTGAGGGGTGTGCAAGAAGGTGGCATTCCAGGTAGAGCCAACAGCATGCAGAAGGGGTTGGAAGCGTAGAATGCGTAGTACACTCGTAAAGAAGCCTGGAATGGCTGGAGTATGAAGAGCAGAAGCGTGAACAAGAATCAATTGTTAGTATCTCTTCCCAATTCCATAAGTTGGTAGCTTGAAATTGGCCGTAGCTGTAGTATTTACACATGGAAATCAGCAAGCACTTACAAACCAGGGGTCCGTCCCCTTACCCTCCTAGAGTCAGTTGTTAAACATTTACCACTGGTGTGGGCCAGGTCTTGCAAGAACGTTCAGGAGAGCCAGGCAAAGGGTTTTGGTCTTTCTCCTCAGTGATAAGAAACCTTTGAAGGATTTTAACCAGTTAGTCCCATGGTCAGATATGCCTTTCTCAAAAGTGCTAGGCAGGACTTCCACTTCTGGGAAGATGCAGTAGACATACCTTTTTCCTGTTTTTCTAAGTACAACTAAAATCCCTGGATAAGAAATATTTTTTTGAAACATAAGACTCTGAAAGATGGAGAGAAGAGGACAGACCAGCTAGGGACCTCAGGACTTAAGGAATGACATGATAGTGAGTTCCCTAGGTTTTCTTTTTACCTAGTATATCCCTGTCTTACAGCTGAAAAAGGTGGCAACCTGCAAATGCCAGTGAGTGCAGACAAAACAGCAGCAACAACAGGCTGCTTTCTCTAGCAGACAGAAAACTCTTAGTCAATAACTGCTCTACTCCATTCAAACAACACAGGAAAAAAAGTGGCCTCACTCCCACCCATGCCAGCAGAGCCAGGTGGGGAGCCTAGACTGTACAGCTCACAAGTCTGTAACCAGGTGATGTAGGCCAATTAGGGAGCTGGAACTTTCCAGGTGGTAACAAGCTCCCCTACACCTGTGGTGTAAGAAGGGACCATGAAGGGTCTAGACTTCCACTCCCAGCAGTAATGAGGCACCTTCCCCTCCCTGCTGGAGTGGTGTTGGAGAAGGCTTGATGGAGAGTTAGGACTTTCCCCATCACCCAGCAATAATGAGCTGCCCAACCCCCACTACAGTGTCAGTAGAGACCATGTGGGGAGATGGAACTCCCACCCTTGCCCAGTAGTAATGAGCACCCCCACCTTTGGCTATTAATGGGGACTAACTGGGGAATCTGGACTTCTAACTCTGCCCTCCCTTGCTGGAGCAGTGTTGAAAAAGGAAGATTTTAAAAAGATCCAGGGTCTCATAAAATAACGTTAAGATGTCCAGTTTTCGTTGAGAATCACTCAACGTCCCAAGAACTGTGAGATCTAAAAGTGAATGAAAAAAGGCTATCAATAGATGCCAACACCAAGATGATGGTTGTTAGAACTGTCTGACAAAGATTTCAAACCAGCAACGATGAAAATTCTTCAACAAATGAGAAAAATAGAAAACCTCAGCAAAGAAACAGAAGAGATAAAGGAGACCCAAATGGAAAGTTTAGAACAGAAAAATTTTATAACTGAAGTATCTCAGTGGATAGGCTCAACAGCAGAATGGAAGTGACAAAGAAGAAAAGTCACTGAAATGGGAGATAAAACGATAGAAACTACTCAATCGTTTATTCAATATAACACTGGAACTTCTAGCCAGTCCAATAAAGGGTGGGGGGTGGGGTGGGGGGAACCATATAAAAGGCATACAGATCGGAAACAGAACAGTCCTATTTTCAGATGACACATAGTTTGTGTAGAAAATTTCAAGGAATTAAAACAGACTTCGAACTAATATGTAGGATCAACAAGGTCACATGCTACAAAAAAACATAAAAATTAATTGTATTTGTATGTACAAGCTATGAACATGACAGAAATTAAAAACTATGCCATTTGTAATCATAAAAAAAAAGTTATAAATCTAATGAAACATGTTAGGACTTGTATGCTTAAAACTAAACAGTACTGATGAGAAAAATTAAAACAAAAAAAACAAAGAAACAACTTTTGGGGACTTTTTTTTCTTTGCCATGCCGTGCAGCTTTCGGGATTTTAGTTCCCTGACCAGGGATTAAACCTGGGCCCCCGCAGGGAAAGCACCAAGTCCTAACCACTGGACTGCCAGGGAATTCCCCCCAAAATTTTGTAATAAATGAAGAGACATACTGTGTTCAAGGAATGAAAGATTAAACATAGTAGAGATGTCGATTTTCACCAAATTGATAAAGTTGAACACAATTCCTATCAAAATCCCACCAAAAAAAATTTTTTTTAGTTACAGATAAAATTATTCTAGAATTTATGTAGAAAGGCAAAGGAACTGAAATAGCTAAAACAGTTTTGAAAAGGAGGACTGAAACGGGAGGTATTACTTTACCTGCCTTTAGGACTGATACAGGGAGGGTGGGAGGAGACTTCATAGGGAGGGTTATGGGGATATATGTATAAATACAGCTGATTCACTTTGCTGTACAGTGAAAACTAGCACAACAGTGTAAAACAATTATACTCCAATAAAGATCTGGGGGAAAAAAAAGACATACAGCTATAGTAATCAAGACTGTGCTGTTGGTAGAGGAATAGACAGATTAATGGAACAGAGCAGAAGACCCAGGTAAAGACCCATCCAAAATGCCCAACTAAATTCTGAAAAAGGTGCAAAAGCAATTCAGTGGAAAAAAGAACATTTTCAACAAATGGTGCTGGAGTAAGTAGACATTCACAGGCAACCAAAACCAACCAAACAAACAAAATCCTTGACCTTGTACAAAAATTAACTCAACATGTATCATAAACTTAAATATAAAACATA
Organism: Hippopotamus amphibius kiboko; assembly: GCF_030028045.1. Taxonomy (NCBI): domain Eukaryota; kingdom Metazoa; phylum Chordata; class Mammalia; order Artiodactyla; family Hippopotamidae; genus Hippopotamus; species Hippopotamus amphibius. Next base: position 7,873,331 of record NC_080192.1, read on the forward strand.
AAACCACACAATAAAAGTTCTTAAAAAATCATAAAACTAAAAAACTTTTAGAATAAAACATAGGAGAAAATATGCAGGATTGAGGGCCAGAGTTCTTATACTTGACATCAAAAACATGATCAATAAAAGGAACAATTGGTAAATTGGACTTAATCAGAATTAACTTTGCTCTGTGAAAGACTGTTAAGAGGATGAAAAGACAGTTATAGAGTGGGAGAAAGTATTTGCAAAGGAAGTTTACAACAAAGCACTAGTATCTAGAATATAGAAGGAAATCTTAAAACTCAACAGTCAAAACCCAAACCAGGACTTCCTAGGTGGCGCAGTGGGTAAGAATCCGCCTGCCAGTGCAGGGGACATGGGTTCGATCCCTGCCCCAGGAAGATACCACATGCCGCGGAGCAGCTAAGCCTGTGCGCCACAACCATTGAGCCTGCGCTCTGGAGCCTGTGAGCCACAACTATTGGGCCCATGTGCCACAACTACTGAAGCCCATGTGCCTAGAGCCCATGCTCTGCAACAAGAGAGGCCACTGCAATGAAAAGCCTGCGCATCACAGCGAAGAGTAGCCCCCGCTCACAACTAGAGAAAGCCCATGTGCAGCAACGAAGACCCAACACAGCCAATAAAATAAATAAATAAATAAATTTATAAAAAAAACCCAAAAACCCAAACCAATTAGAAAATGGGCAAAAGACAGAAAGAGAGATTTCATTGATGAGGATATACAGATGGCAGATAAGCACATGAAGAAATGCTCAACATCATTAGTCATTAGAGAAATGCAAATTGAAACCACAATGAGATATCACTACACACTTGTCAGAATGGCTGAAATAAAAAGCTGTGACAACACCAAATGCTGGTGAGGATGCAGAGAAACTGGGTCACTCATACATTGCAGGTGGAAATGCAAAATGGTACAGCTGCTTGGGAAAGAAGTTTGGTAGTATCTTTATTTTTTATTTTTAGAATTTTATTTTATTTTTATTTTTTATTTTTTATTTTTTTGGCTGTATTGGGTCTTCATTGCTGTGCACGGGCTTCCTCTACTTGTAGCAAGTGGGAGCTGCTCTTCGTTGTGGCTTCTCTTGTTGTGGAGCATGGGCTCTAGGCGCAGGCTTCAGTAGTTGCGGCACATGGGCTCATTAGTTGTGGCTCGAAGGCTGTAGAACACAGGCTCAGTAGTTGTGACACAGAGGCTTAGTTGCTCCACGGCATGTGAGATCTTCCTGGACCAGGGATCGAACCCATGTTCCCTGCATTGGCAGGCAAATTCTTAGCCACTCTGCCACCAGGTAGTATCTTTAAAAGGTAAACATGCAACTCTCACACAACCCAGCAATTGCACTCCTGGGCATTTTCCTCAAATAAATTAAGACTTCTGTCCACTTTACACAGGTTTTAGCAGCTTTATTTACCATAGCCCCAAACTGGAAACATCCAGATGTCCTCCAGTAGGTGAATGGTTCACTCCTTTGGTCTATTCCACTCGACCAAAGGAATGAACTACTGACACATGCAACTACTGGGTGACTCTCCAGAGAATTATTCTGAGTGAAAGAAGCCAGTCCCACAAGGTTACATACTGAATGATTCCTGAAATGATGAAATTATAGAAATGCAGAACAGATTAGTGCTTGTCAGGGGCTAAGGAGGGAAGGAGGTGGGAGGAAGTGAGTGTGGCCATAAAAAGGCAACATGAGAAATCCTTGTTGTGATGGAAATGTTTGGTATCTTGACCATATAGCTCTGTCAATATCCTGCTTATTGTAGTGTGCCAGAGTTTTTGCAAGGTGTTCCCACTGGAGAAAGCTGAGTAAAGGGTAGTGAATCTCGTATTATTTCTTACAACTTGCAAGTAGAATCTAAAATTATCTCAAAATAATCAGCTTAATTAAAAGAAAATGCTAGTCACAGTTTTAAGCTATAGACAGGACCAAATAAGGTATTATAACTGCTTTCGAGGAGCTCATAGTCTATCTCGTGAGGAGTTGAGCACATAGCTGCATTGCTCAAGATAGATGTACGCAGTGTCCAGAGTTTTAGACTTTCCAGAATCCCCAGACCTTGTTTTGGTAGAAATGTAGCCTCCTGTTCCCCTTTCTCCTCCCTCACCACCCATTTGATGTGATCAGGACCAGCTGCAACATTTGCAGTACCCTATGTAAACTGAAAATGCAAGGGTCCTTGTTCAAAAATGATTAAGAATTTCAAGACAGCAACAGCTGCGCATAAACCATGTGGAGAGCCCTTCTGAACTCAAGAGTCCTGTGCAACTGCGTAGGTCACACTCTTGTAATGCTGGCCCTGCTTGTGATTCTGGTAGGATTGAAAATCCCCATCTCACCTCCCTTGGCAGGAGATGGTCCTGAATCATCTAGGAGTAGTCATTCATAATATCTTATTGCCCTGGTTATTTCTACTAGAATCCTTCCAGAGAAGTCATATACAATGAAGCAAGGAGAGAGAGAGAACTCTGTTTCCTCTGGGATGAGTTATTTATTGAACAAATATTTATTGGGTATCTTCCATATGTTACAGATCGGAGATACAATGGTAGAATAAGATGCACATAGGTAGTCCTAGCCCTCACGTAGCTTATATCCTACAGGTAGAGGCAGACAACAACAATGAATTACAAATTGGGTTAAATGCAAAATGAAAGAATAAGTGGAGATGCTGTGAGTGAAAATAACAAGGGTGGCCAGATATATACGATTCCTATTCTACAGAGGAGGAAAGTGAAGGTAAGAGAAGGTTAAGCAAATTGCCTTAAGATCAGAGAGCTGACAAATGGCCAAGGAGAAGTTCTAACGTGGGTGTGTCTGACACCAACTGCACCATGCCAATTTGGAAACTACTTACTTACTTCCCTTAAAGATGGGAAGCAGCATAGTGTGGTAGAGTGGTTAAGGGCTCAGGTTCTGAGTCATAGCTGAATTCACATCCTGGCTTGGACAGGTAATTTTAACTCCTGTAAAAGCCTTGCTTTTCACATGTGTGCAACGGGAGTGATAGGAATTGTTGCAACAGGGATTAAATGAGATACCATACATGGGATGCTCGACCCAGTACATCACACCTAGTAAGTGTTCCGTGAGTTTAGGAATCATAGTTTCAAGTCCAGAGAACTGAATTCCATCCAGATCTTCTACCTACTCTATGAAGTTGTGCAGATCACATCCTCGGGGAGCCTATCTTCCTCATCTGTAAAATGAGGATAATGGCGTACCTCGTGAAGTCATCACAAGCATAAATGAGATAATAATGTAAGTGAAAGTACTATCCAAATGTGGCAATCCTATTATAAAACTTACGGGCTCTCTTCTCTGACAAGTGGTCCCAACTGTCTTCTCAAATGCAGCTCATCCCTCCAGCCTTTGTGCCATCACTGTAGCTCTAATAAGACATGATACTGCATTGTAATTCTTTTTTTTTTTTAAGGGAGAGGTATTTTATTTTTATTTATTGATTTAATCTTTTGGCTGAGCCCTGCAGCATATGGGATCTTAGTTCCCCAACCAGGGATCGAAACCACGCCCCCTGCAGTGGAGGCACTGGAAGCACGGAATCTTAACAACTGGACTACCAGGGAAGTCTCTGCATTGTGATTCTTTACAGGCCAGTGTCTCTTAGCAGACTAAGAACTCTTTGAGGGAGGGACTGTGTGTTCCCTCTTCACCTAGCACCTGGCTCAGTTGCAGGTAGGGAAAGTCGAATGAGTGTGCGTTCTGCCCCTGGGTGTTGGCACGTGGGGCAGTGAGCTTGCTTGGGGACCCCTCACCTAGCAGCTTTGTGTGGCTGCTCCCCTCACATGTTTCCCCCACAGCAAAATTTCAATTGCAGGGAGGCTCTTCCTGTGGCCCAGCAGGACACATCCCCACTGCCTTTCTCTTGTGCCAGTCGTATGTTTGTGGAGAATACAAAACCACATTTGTTATCAAAAGAAAAGGTCTATAGGGTCCTATGTTGACCCGTTCTATCTTGTTCCCTTTTGCATTGAGATATTTATTTATTTGTGATGCATTTTGGTATGAATTAGTGCATTTTGTAGTTATGTTGTGCTGATGTGTGCTATTGTGAGAGTCTTGAGGCAAAGATTTACTGTAGAGGGAAACGGACACTTCATTATCTCAAAAAAAAAAAAAAAAGAAAGTCATTCATGCCTTTGGTCAACTATGCGTCCCCACACTCGCTATTGAGCTGTCTCCTGGGTATGGGTCTGGGGACTCCAGCTCTGTCCTGACCCTTTGCCTAATTCGCTCTGGTCAGGAGCTACACTTGGATAGTCATCCTTGGGGCAATACCAAGGATATCTGCATTATCTTCTCTCAGGCTCAGAATCAACATTTTAAAGTTAAGAATGATCATGTCTTTCAAAAAGTTTTGGGATAATTTGGGGGGAGGGCAATTTTTTATAAGTAATATATTGGATGGGAGCTGGCTGGGAATGTAGCTGGACTTGTTACGTTAATTCCTATGGAAATAATTCCTCCTTTTGCTGTAACGTGGGGTTTTCCTGGAATGTAATCTTTTTTTGTTGCTGTTGTTAAATATTTATTTAATTATTTGACTGTGTTGGGTCTTAGTTGTGGCATGTGGAATCTCCGTTGCGGCATGCGGGATCTTTAGTTGCAGCATGTGAACTCTTAGTTGCGGCATGCGGGATCTAGGTCCCTGACCAGGGATTGAACCTGGGCCCCCTGCATTGAGAGCATGGAGTCTTAGCCACTGGACCACCAGGGAGGTCCTCCTGGAATGTAATCTTGACATAAAATGATACCATACCATAAAAAAATTCCAAAGTAAAAAATAAATGAATTAAGGATTGTTTTTTTTGGGGGGTGGGGGGTGGGGATAGGATAGGTGTTTTTATTTACGTATATCCACAAAAACAAGGTAGCTTTCCTTCCTGCTTGCCATTTCCTTCCTTTTGTATGTCTCAAAGTCCTCGCAGGAGTTAATGTCCAAACCTTGAAAGGAATCCTGGGAGGGAAGCAGCCCACTGCAGAAGCTGTTGCACATTGCTCCAGATACAGGGAGGGCACCGAAGGTTGTGCCTCCACAGTGGGGCTGGTTGAGGTGAGAACTGGAATACTGTTAAGGTTTCTCTGTGTGACCTATGAATGAAATTGTCTAATGAGTCTCAGAGGCACTGAACTGTTCAGGTCTGAAGGCAGAAATCCTCTTAGGATTGTTTACAAGTTTCTTCTTATACCAATAAGGGACCCAGAGGTTTCTTAACTGGGGTTTTTATTTTTAAAAGCTTTCCCTTTCCACTCTGGCCTGATGCCGTTACATGACAGGTTTCTTTTTCTGAATCCCCTTTCAATTTAGCTGAATTGAAGCAGAGCTGATTTCATGCCCATCCTGCCGGGAGCTGTCCCTTTCTCAGATTTTGCCTGAGTGTCCTCTAGTGAGATTGATCTCTTCCTCAATAATCAAGTAATCCACTCTTCTGGTCATATTTTACTCTTTTCTGGCTTCCCAGCCTGGGTCAGCAAGGGCTCACAGAGGTGTTGAGGATTGTTTTTACCCTCTCCATCTACATATTAAAACATAAGTAATTGAAGTCCCTCAGAAGATGCCTTTTGGCTGTACATTAGTGTATTAGGGAGTGTTTTGGTTGTCCAGACATGACTTAGAGAATTTTTTTTTTAATTTTATTGGCTGTGTTGGGTCTTTGTTGCTGCGCGTGAGGTTTCTTTAGTTGCGGTGAGTGGGGGCTACTCTTCGTTGTGGTGCGCGGGCTCCTCATTGCTGTGGCTTCTCTTGTTGCGGAGCACGGGCTCTAGGTGCGTGGGCTTCAGTAGTTGCAGCACATGGGCTCAATAGTTGTGGCTCATGGGCTCTAAAGGGCAGGGTCAATAGTTGTGGCGTGAGGGCTTAGTTGCTCCGTGGCATGTGGGATCTTCCTGGAGAAGGGATTGAACCCGTGTCCCTTGCATTGGCAGGCGGATTCTTAACCACTGTGCCACCTAGGAAGCCCCTGTCCAGACATGATTTAGGTGAATATGGTCAAAGTGGTTGCCCAGGACTGGAGTCAAATGTAAGATGGATTCTACATGGTCCAGACCAAAAGTTGGGAAGAAACTGGAGAAGGAACCCAATCAAGAACATACTTCATTTTCAGTGTGACCTTGTGCAGTTACAAGGTGCGTTATATCAATTAGCAACTGGATGTAAAACAATAAAATGGTGGAAAAGCTGTTAATTTTTAGAAGTTAAGCTTTAGTTAGAATGGTATCAAACCCTGCCATTTTATTGGAAGGTTTATATACTGTGTAACTGAGTTATTTGTACATCCATAAAAATCACAAAATCTGTTTGCCTTCAGGTCTATTCCTTGCCCTTTCCCTGCGTTGCTTCATGTCATGAGGTGGGGGGCAGCACTGACCTAGAGGTCAGTGTCAGCTGGCCTTTGGCTTGGCCAGTGGGATACACCGGCTGGAGAGGAGAGGATGGTGTAAAGGGACAGTCAGGCGTTTCTCTCCCTCTCTCTGCCTCAGGCGGCCTCCCTGGAGGCAGCTGAGTCTGCGATCTCAGCTCCTGCCAGCAGGCAGGACTTCTGTGGCCCAGCTTTTGCAATTGATGTGGCTCCTGGTCTAGAGAAACTCCACTTCCTTCTCTCCTCCTCCAGCCTAGAGGAAAAGTCTTCCTGCTGTTGCTAATCTTTAGGATGCCTCACCGTCCCATTTCGTTGCTCTTTCAGTTTCTGTGAAACCAATTCCGGATGTTACAGTTTCTATTAAAATATTTAGAGTAGCTTGTTTTCCTGATTGGGCTCTGACCAATATGTATGTTCCTAAGCCTTTGGAGGTAAAGTATTATGATAATGAATGATAATACTTTTGTTACCCTGGTTGGTTTCAGAGTAGTATTACCTGCTTAGTAGAGAATCCGTTGATTCACTCATGAAATGTGACAACGAAAGGGAGCAACAGGGAATTCCCTGGCTGTCCAGTGGTTAGGACTCCATGCTTTCGCTGGCGAGGGCCCGGGTTCAAACTCTAGTCAGGGAACTTCCCTGCAGCGAAAGTGTGGAGTCTTAACCACTGGACTGCCAGCGAAGTTCCTGATTTAGCATTTTATTCTTATTTTAAATACTGAAATACTGTCAACCTCAGTTTGCCTTCAGTCCTCCTCTTCCCCTTCCCCACAAGCTAATATAGTTGAAAACATTTTATTGTGGTAAAATATACATAAACTTAACCATTTTAACCATTTTTGGGGGATTGCTTAACCTCATTTTTATTTATTTAAAGAATTTTATGTTTCAGGTGTAGCATTATTTTGACATCTGTATACACTACATAGTAGTCACCACAAGTCTAGTTGATATTTTAATCTTTTTTTTTTGGCCGTGTTGGGTCTTCTTTGCTGCACCTGGGCTTTCTCTAGTTGTGGTGAGTGGGGGCTACTCTTCCTTGTGGTGCGTGGGCTTCTCGTTGCGGTGGATTCTCTTGTTGCAGAGCACAGGCTCTAGGTGCATGGGCTTCAGCAGTTGCAACATGTGGGCTCAGTAGTTGTGGTGCTCAGGCTTAGCTGCTCTGCAGCATGTGGGATTTTGCCAGACCGGGGATCGAACCCGTGTCCCCTGCATTGGCAGGTGGATTCTTAACTACTGCACCACCAGGGAAGTCCCCATTTTAACCATTTTTTAAGTAGAGAGTTCAGTGACATTAAGTACATTCACATTGTTGTACAACCATCACAAGCATTCGTCTCCAGAACTTTATCATTTTCCCAGATTAAAACTGTTCCTCTTGTTCAATGACTGCCCATTCCTCCCTCCCCCAGACCCTGGCAACCACCATTTCACTTTCTATCTCTATGAATGACTCCTCTAGGCACCTCTTATAAGTGGAATCATAGAATATTTGTCCTGTTGTATCTGGCTTATTTCACTTAGCACAATGTCTTAAAGGTTCATCCATGTTGTAGCATGTGTCAGAATTTCATTCTGTTTTAAAGTTGAATAATATTCCGGTGTGCGGCTTTGCCACATTTTTGTTTATCCATTCATCTCTTGGTGGACATTTGGATTGTTTCCATCTTTTGGCTTTTGTGAATAATGTTGCTGTGAATGTGGGTGTACAAATATCTGTTTGAGTCCCTACTTTCTTTTTATTTTTTAAGTTTATGTATTTATTTTATTATTTTTGGCTGTGTTGGGTCTTCGTCGCTGTGCAAGGGCTTTCTCTAGTTGTGATGTGCAGGGGCTACTCTTTGTTGCGGTGTGAGGGCTTCTCATTGCAGAGGCTTCTCTTCTAGAGCACAGGCTCTAGGCATGCCGGCTTCAGTAGTTGCAGCACGAGGGCTCAGCAGTTGTGGCGCACAGGCTTCACTGCTCCGCTGCATGTGGGATCTTCCCGGACCAGGGATGGAACCTGTGTCCCCTGCATTGAAAGGCAGATTCTTAACCACTGCACCACCAGGGAAGCCCTGAGTCCCTGCTTTCAATCCTTTTGAGTATATGCTCAGCAGTGGAACCGCTGAATCAAATAACTGTTTACTTTAAAAAAAAATCTTTTTGCTTATTTTCCTTATACTTCATTTTTTCTGTATGTATATTCTGTGTCCTGCTGTGCTTCTGTAGGGCCTATTTCTCCTTATGCTATTTGTAATTTAGTCTTTTGTAAAAATTTATTTATTTATTTGTTTATTTATATTTTTAATTTCTGTTTTGCTGGATCTTAGTTGCGGCATGCATGTAGCATTTAGTTCCCTGATCAGAGATCAATCCCGGGCCCCTGCACTGGGAGCATGGAGTCTTACCCACTGGACTACCAGGGAAGTCCAGATAACTGTTTAGTTTTTTGAGGATTCACCATACTCCTATTTTTGTCAAGAGCAACTCTTTCAGGCTTCTGCAAGTGGACTCTGAGCCTGCTCTAACTATGCAATGTCAAGTACAATTTACTATGCATAGCAATCCCTATAGTAAAGTAGAATCATTCATGTATAACATATAGTCCACTGCCCAGAACATAATTAGTGCAGGGGTTTGCTATAGTTCATTAGAGACTTTAATCTATGTAACACGCAGAGAAGCTTAACTAAACACTGATCAATGAAATGTTAAATAACATTTTTCAAGATGACTATTTTTATAAGCATTTTTGATATACCGTTGTAGGCTTCCCAATCTCAAGGTTGCTAGGAAAAGAAACAGAATTTAGTGGCAACTATGTAGAACCACTGAGCTTTCAAGACTGGAAATTTGAATCAATATTTACGTAGTGCCACACATTCTCATGTCCAAGGTAAGCTCTAGTCAGCATAATTCTGGATTTTATAACCCTAAATTAAATACGCTAAGTGATGTGCCTGGAAATTTGTATGCTGGGAGATGCTGGTCCCTCCTGTCCTTAGGATGGCCAGATGGATGGAGCTTGAAGAAGCCAGAGCCCCTTACCTGTCACGGTATCACCAAGAGCTGTTGACTCACTGAAACATGGCCAAGAGGGGTGCAACCACCAGGTCATGTTCTGCATGACCACTTGGCCCAGCTCAGCAGCAGGTGTTGAGTCTGCTGTTGCTCCTCAAAGACAAGGGAGCCATGGAGTCATTACAGTAGTTGGTGTTTCAGGTGCCTAAGGTGCTGCTGGCCAAGGGTGTCATGAGGGTGAAGACTGGGCCAGGGCTCCTTGCAGGTGCAGCTCCAGACAGCCCCGCTCTCTGCTTCACATACACTGCACACCTCTGAGCTCTGTGGTCAAAGCTGTGGGCAGGATGACTGTTTTAAAAATTCATGTACGTTCTGCGAATTACAGCTTAACTTGAAATATTTGATGTAAATGATTTCAATTTGATTGGAAATTCACATTATATAAGAAATTTCACATTACATTTGTCAATGAAAGGAAGATATTAGATTCTTTAAATTTAGTTGCGATTGTAAATTATTGAGACTTAATTCATATACCATAAAATTCCCCTTAAAAGTATGCAATTTAATGTTTAGTATACTCACAGAGTTGTGCAGCTACCACCACTGTCTAATTCCAGGACATCTGCATTACCTAAAAAAGAAACCATGATTGTTAGCAGTCACGCCATTTCCTCCTACCCTCAGCCCCTTGCAACCACTCATCTACTTTCTGCCTCCATGGATGTGCCTATTCTGGACATTTTGTATAAATGGAATCATACAATATGTACCTTTTGTGTCTGGCTTCTTAGAACACTTAGAATGTTTTCAAGGTTCATGCATGTTGTGGCATATACCAGTGCTTTGTTCCTTTTTATGGCTGCATAATATTCCATTGTATTTACAGACCACAGGTTGTTCCTACACTCATCCATCGATGCATGCACATTTCATTTATCTGTTCATCCATTCAGTTATTTTTGAATAATCATAAACGTTAATCATAAAAGTTTTAAATTTCTTGTCACCTACTTGTGCAAATAAGTTTCTTGTAGATGGTGATTATGAAGAACCTGAAGAC